>NC_089261.1:36315442-36624408 GCF_963930625.1 Muntiacus reevesi | reverse complement strand
TTGGGCTCCAAAATCACTGCAGATGGTGACTGCAGCCGTGAAATTAATAGATACGTGCTCCTTGGAAGAAAAGCTGTAACAAACCTAGACAGCATATTAAAAAGCACAGACATTTGCCAGTAAAGGTCCATATAGTCAAAAGTATGGTAGTACTCATGTATGGATATGAGAGCTGGATTATAAAGAAAGCAGAGCGCTGATGAATTGATGCTTTTCAACTGTGGTATAGGAGAAGACTCTTGAGAGTCCCTTGGACTGCAAGGAGAACCAACCAGTCCGTCCTAAAGGAAATCAGTCCTGAATATTCTTTGGAAGGACTGATACTGAAGTTGAAGCTTCAATACTGTGGCCACCTGATGCAAAGAACTGACTCATTTGAAAAGACCCTGATGCTGGAAAGATTGAAGGCAGGAGGAGAAGGGGACGACAGAGGATAAGATGGTTGGATGACATCACCGACTCCATGGACATGAGTCTGAGCAAGCTCTGGGAGTTGGTGATGAACAGGGAAGCCTGGCGTGTTACAGTCCATGGGGTCGCAAAAAGTTGAACATGACTGAGCGACTGAACTGAACTGAACCTCAATTCTAGAAATCCTGTGTTAAGGGCAAGCATTTGTTGTTGTTTTCCTCTTACTGTAATTTGACGGCATGTCTGTAAGGAGCAGAATGCATTATTTAGACTGCATTGAAAAGACAGTGAATATTTTCTGAGAACTTCTGTGTTCTGAGTTATTTTCCAAGGTGCTATTTAATGCTACAAGATGCTAATTTAGAGATGTGAAACACACAAAGCAGAATGGAGCATGCCCTTCTCTGTAGTTTTTCCAGTTCCTTGAATGACAACTTGCTGTGATGATTACTTTTTGCCCTCTTTCATTTTACTCACAAGAAACTTCCAACAGAGTGTAAATTTACGTATGATTTATTCCTTGTTTTATGCAATGAATAGAACACGGAACTCTAATTCAGAAGACTCTGTACCTTTCTACATATTTGTCCAACTGGACACTATTTTAGACTGCTTTCGAATATGTGTGCCTTCAGGGTAGGAAAAGGGGGTTGCACAACTTGGACTGTATTCAATACAGAGGCAGTTACATTAATAAACACCACTCGATACCACTGATTTCATTTCACAAAAAATGTTCTCATTTAAGTTGTCCATTTCCCTGTGAAATAAGATGAAATATTTCCCTCCCCATCTGATTATAATTTGGATTGATATTTTTTCACAAATACAGAAATTACACAAATACACAAATACAGAAATTCAAAAGTTAACAAATGAACTATAATGCTAAGAAGAAAGAATGGGTTGAGTTCTTTATTACCACTTAAGAAGCAGTATGAATAGCAGCAGTTAACTGGGGTGAGATTTCCATTTACCCACATTCTTCCACTCAACTTTGCTGTTCCCTGCCACCCTCTGATCAGTTCAAAGTGTCTAATAGGCACCCACCAGATTGTGTTTATTTCTACTTCTGTGCCTTTGTTAACATAGTTCCCTTCTCCTCTCAGCTTAAAAAAAAGATTTAACTACTTTTTATGGCATATTTCCTATATACAGAAGAAAGCAGGAAATAAAATACATAATAATCATATGTATGTATCTATGAACAGCTTTAACAGACATTAATGCTTGGTCCTACTTGCTTTGGTCTCTCTGACTTTATTTTTGCTTTTTCAGAAATATATTTTTGCTCCAAAAAGCCTTCCCATTGCTTTCAGCCTAATAATTTTGTTATTCAGCAAACATTTCTTTACTGAATATCTACTACATGTAGAGGTTCTGCCAGGGTGAGGAGAGGTGGGGAGATTAAATCAAGCAGCCTTATCTTCTGAGAATTCAACTTAAAGAGGCCTCCTTTTATGTAAATCCTATCTTCCCCCACTAAGGTTTTCCTAATAGGAGTCTAACTGGCTGATCTCCCTTCTCCAGACATCTAAATACCATCATTTACAGTGTTGTTAAGGAAGCCTGGTGTCCATGGGGTTGCAAAGAGTTGGACATGACTTAGCAACTGAACAACAAGGCGTTGCTCATGTAGACAGATGACCCACATGTGCTGGCGCTGGCTTGGATCAGCTTGTGAGAGACAGTTTT
Organism: Muntiacus reevesi; assembly: GCF_963930625.1. Classification (NCBI taxonomy): domain Eukaryota; kingdom Metazoa; phylum Chordata; class Mammalia; order Artiodactyla; family Cervidae; genus Muntiacus; species Muntiacus reevesi. The sequence continues at coordinate 36,622,302 of NC_089261.1, read as the reverse complement.
GCACACCCCTTTCCAACTCTACATTCAGTGAGGGCTATGGTGGGAGTAGTGCAACACAGAAACTGGCAAACACAAAAAATCAGAATTTTATGTTTTCTATGACAGCTGATTTACCAGTTCACCACTGCATGTAACTCACTCACTTGCAAGCATACCTGTCTTATATATTTAAAATGTTTTTATAAATAACTCAAAGATAAATCCTATAATCTCCTTGAGGGATGGAATCATGTTTTGTATGACTTCCTAATCTCACAAGTGTTGGGCAAATAGTAGGCTTTTCATAAATACTTTCTGATCACTTTAAAAGAGTGTTTTCATTTCTCCTCTTGCCATAGTGATTCATTAACGACATCCACTTTGACCTGCTTCTGTTACCCTGAATTTTAAAATGCTATTTGAAATTACTCTGATAGTTAATTGCTTTCTCTCTCCCTGTGAGGTAATTTCATAAACACTGGAGTATCATGTCCCTGCTGCCCCCCAAAGATCCATTGCAGGAAATGACTGTCTCTCTGGTCCCATGCATTCCCCTGGCAGTGCTGAGCTCTCTGACCTGAGCCACCTGCTCCGTCTGTGTCTCAGCTGTGTTCTCCGCACATTCCACATTGTCCAGCAGGTCTCTTTCGGGGGCCTGGCTTGATGTGAATCAGTTATTATGAATCTTGAGAAAGGGCAAGGGGTGGTGTGAGGTATGTGCTTCTGAGCCAGCAGAGGGGCCTTAGCAGGGACCACAGGTTCTATCAGAGTGCAACAGTTACGAGCAGTAACAGTCATGTACAAATTTCGCAGAGTCCTGGCCTTTTTGTGCCTTAATTTCTCATTCCACTAACTATACAGCAGCAGAGCTCATTGGAGAGGCTGAAGCTCACATGTTCAGATTGTGGCCAGTGCTCGTTACAGTTCTTAGGCAAGGATAGAGATTCTCACAGATCAGGGCTGCAGCACAGACTGTCTGTCCTACCTGAGGGGTTCATTAGGAGACCAAAGATAACTGAAGCATTCTTTTGTTTTGCCTCTTACTTCAGGTTTAAACCACTCTAGTGTTCAATCACTGTCCATTTTTAAATGGTAAAAAATAATTACTTCCTTTACTCTATAAAAATGAAAATAAAGAGTAGATTAAGATAATACCCTGTATCCTGAGAATTTAAAGAAAGTTACTGGCCAGCTTTCTTTCCCCACATCATATTTACGGGGTGTGGAAGGGTATAAGGTAGAGGGTGCTTTATGCTTTGAGACACGACTATTAACTTAAGTTTATGTTACACTAGGAAACGAAGCAGCAGCATTTCCTTTTCCCATCTTGCCAGACTTCCCCACGTCCAGACCATTTGCTTACTCTCAATCTGCAGACACTGCCTCAAATTTATTCTCCTGATCTCTGCCCCATTTCAGGGCCCTTTAATAAACCCTCAACCCTAGGAAAGGGAGCAAAGGCCATCAACTAATTTCCCCTAGTTTTGCTTGTCAAATGGCTTCAGATTCTCACTTTAAAAAGAAAAGGCTGGACTTCCCTGGTGGTCCAGTGGTTAAGAATTCTCCTGCCACCGCAGGGGTCCTGGGTTCCACCGGCTGGTCGGGAAGATCCCACATACTGTGGAGCAACCAAGCTCATGTGCCACAATTGCTGAGCCTGTATCCTCCATAGAGTCCATGTGCCACAGCTACAGGGCCCACACGCTGCAAATACTGAAGCCGGGGTGTCTTAGAGCCTGTGCTTTGCAACAAGAGAAGCCGCCGGAATGAGAAGCCCATGCACTCCAACTAGAGAGGAGCCTCCGCTCACCTCGACTAGAGAAAGCTCGCGTGCAGCAGTAAGAGCCCGATGCAGTCAAAAGCAATAAATAAATGTAAAAAGAAAAGAAAGAAGAGTCTTTGCAGAGGTGGTGGCTTCTCTTTGTGTTAATTTTGATAACTGCAGATATTCAAATTGAGTTAGATTTAAAATATTATGCTTTTAATTTAATTTATTAATTAAATTAAATTAATTAATATCCACCTAACGGTCTATCTAAATTAATTAATTAATTAAACTAAAATTTAATTTAATTTAAATATAAAATATAACAATGTTGGTGTTAGTTTCAGGTAAGCAGCAAAGTGATTCAGTTATACATATGTATAATATATATGTTCTTTTGTAGCTTCATTTCTATTATAAGTTATTACAAGATATTGAATATAAGTTCCCTGTGTTGTATAGTAGGTCTCTGTGGTTTATCTGTTTTATAAATAGTAGTGTGTATATGTTAATCGCAAACTCCTCATTTATCCCTCCTCCTATCTTCCCTCTTTGGTAACCATAAGTATGTTTTCTATGTCTGTGGGTCTATTTATGTTTTGCATATTAGTTCATTTATACCAATTTTTAAGACTCCACAAGTAAGTGATATTGTATAATATTAGAACTTTACTGATCTCTCACTAAATAAATAAGTAAAGCAGTGGATGTATTAATATTAATTAACTAGATGAGGGGGATCCTTTAATCATGTTTATGTATATCAAATCACTACTATGTACACTTTAAATACCTTACAATTTTATACATCAGTTATGCCTCAAGAAAGCTAAAATTTAGGGCTTCTCTTATGGCTCAGTGGTAAAGAATCTGCCTGCCAATACAGGAGATTAGGGTTTGATCCCTGGGTCAGGAAGATCCCCTGGAGAAAGGAATGGCAACTCACTCCAATATTCTTACCTGAGAAATCCCATGGACAGAGGAGTCTGCTGGGCTACAGTCCATTGGGTTGCAAAGATTCCATTGGGTTGACAAAATCTCGTGACTTAACAACAACACAAGCTGAAATTAAAAAAAAAAAAATCTGGACAGAGTGAACCTCATTTACAGCTTTAACATGTTATGTCATAATTCCTGGTGACACAAACTGTCAGAAGACAGTGATTTCCGTTTATATGTTTCTGGGTGAAATGATGAGATTATCTTCTCATCTTCATAGTTGAAGTTCAATGTATCAAAGTAACTTAGCAGATTCTGGGACAGCAGTGTAAGGGTAGAAACTTCAAAACCACTCACAAAAACCACTATAATATTGTAAAGTAATTAGCCTCCAACTAATAAAAATAAATGGAAAAAAATAAATAAAAATAAAAATAAACAGGGATAAATCTCACACACACACAAAAAACCCACTCACCATTTCCTACTTCTCTCATCTAAAAATATCTCTAAGTGCCTGTCCTGAGATAACTATACATGCTTTCAGCCTTGGAGTATGTTACAGTTGGTTACCTGGTATCAACTTCTGCTGCTCTCTGGGACTGTCACATCATGCCAGGGAAGCCTGATTTTCCCTGAGGATGACATGAGTGGATTGGGCTTCCAGACTGCTGCCAGCAAATTTCCACTATTGTCTGCCTAACACATGAGGAACTACTACCGATATTGTACAGCAATAATAAGTGAAAGTGAAGTCGCTCAGTCATCTCCGACTCTTTGCAACCCCATGGACTGTAGCCTGTTAGGCTCCTCTGTCCATGGGATTTTCCAGGTAGGAATACTAGAGTGGATTGCTGTTTCCTTCTCCAGGGTATCTTCCCGACCCAGGGATTGAACCCAGGTCTCCCACATTGCAGGCAGACTCTTTACCATCTGAGCCACCAGGGAATCCTAAATACTGCTAATAATAACTTTAAAACATAGCATTGATGACACTGGTAGCTGGTGTCATCAACTCATGCAAGGCTACAGAACTGTCAGCCCCAAGAAGCGAGACAGGGGCAACTGAGGCTCTAGGTTAGCGGCCGCTATGAGAGAAATATCCACGTTGTGACACAGAGATCAATTCCATTGATTACCGAGTACAACAGCTGACAACATGGGATTCCAGAGGGAAGTGTCCTTGAGACTGAGTTACACTCGTTTTGTAACAATGCACAGAGGAAACAACAAAACTGTGTCCTGTATAACAGACCAAAGCGCTTCCAAGTTTGGAGAAAATAAAGTAACCAGAAAACTCATTTAATGCCAGTTAACATTCTTATTATCCTGCAATATTTAAAAAATATTTTGCCACTTTCTCAGGTAGCAAGCACATCAACCTTCAACACTTAACGACTTGCAGCCAACATTTGAGGTGATGTGGATTCTCCTGTCATATCCCAGATAATTTATTTCTCTACCCACACTAATTACTTGGTCCAGTATAATACTCCATCTGGACACCCTCCTGGCTCTTCGGATGCTTTGTCAGATTTTCACAACAAACCTTTCAACAAATTGCCACAAAGTGTACATATTCCAACTGCCCCTTATTTGAAGTCAAGTTTCTGGCATTGTATAGGTTCTGGAATTATTCTGACTACTTTTGACAGTTTCTGTTTCTTCAAATTCTAATCATTTTTATATTTTCCTTTTTTGGTCAGTATTTCATATGATATATTAGCATTTATTTTGCATGTTTTATTATCAGTAACTAAAACTGGGTGTTCTTTTTCCAATATTAAAACCATTTTTGCTAAATCAGTAAATTTTGGCAAATCGGTCATTCAATTAATTGAATTTTGTCTTTCAAAGTATTGATTTTTGGTGAGCTGATCTACAAAAGTTGGAGGTTCTAAACTAAGTCTTTGCTTACATGGAACAGCTTCCAGAGAATATAAATATAAATTAATATTTCTGAAGTATCTCAGATGGGATATACTTTAGAACACAGCATGTACAATGTGTATGATTTAAAAGGACAAGTCCTTGAGAGATTTAGGATCCAGAAATTGAAAAGTATCTTTATCACAATCCCAAACAGGTTTTATAAATAGCCTAGTAGGCCTAGGACTCTGTTTACAGATATTACCTTGTGTCCTTCATCAGGGACCATTGTTAAACACTGTTGGTTCTTTTGTTTGCTTATTTTATTCATGATGCCTTATAGGAACTTTTGTTTCACTGTCTCTGCCATGATTACATGATATTGCTCATAAAAAAATTTTATATAACTACTATCTCTGTTAATAAAGCCAGTTACATAACAGTGCATTTTTTAATGAGGGAGAATTTGTATAGTAGTGTAAAAGAATATTTCAATTCTCCAGTTAAAATTTCAACTTATATTTACATGTCGAAGTTTCAGTTGAGTCAAGATTCTATGAACAATCATCTTACTACTCAGAAAGCCAAGTTCCTTTTCCCTAAATTGGTTAAGCAGGGACTAATACCTTCATTACTAACTCTAATGTAACTTCTCCTAAGACTGATAATAACACATTCAAGAAGAATTTATTTAGCTCAGGCTAATACCAGGATTGAGATTATTAGAATGATCTATAATCATAGATCTGACAGCACCAATGAAATCTGGGATATCTTTGGTTTTACTGATAAGATAAGAAATCCAAAAAGCAATGTTTGGCTACAAAACCAAGTAACAGCAAATGAGCATATATCAAAATTTTTTTCCCTAGATTCACGAAGTTACTGTCCCCAAGTTGCCCCAGCCAGCCCTGCCAACATCAGGCTCTATTCCAATCAATCCCTGGAACTAGTACAAGAAATAATTGGCCAATCTAGAGCTATATTCATATTGGTGACTGCCTCTCTGAATTACAGTAACTTCCTCTGAATAAAACCCATGTACAAAAACCTCACTCTGATTACACTGTATAACTATGGTATAAAATTAAGGAGCAAAATCTCTGGACACTGAAAACCAAAATAGTTTCTTAACTGCTTTTCTAAAAATAGGTTATATGAAACCTCCTTTTATAAAGAGATAATTAGTTACCATAAATAGTATAATAAAAGCAGTCTCTTGTTTCTGCTGTAAAAATTGAAATGTATTCATGACAAAAGAGAACATTCTGAGTTCTAACCTTGATTTTTAACACTGAAGTCATTTTTCAAAAATATGTGATGTGTTATTTTATATAGTTGTTAAGCTAGTTAAGACTTTTCTACCGAATGATTACCTACTTGGGCACTATTAAATGACTTGATTGCCAACATATTTCTTCATTTAATAATTAGGGTCATTAGTCACACTTTAGCCTATATAATTTATAAATGACTGATACAATGAAAACTTAACTCATGATCTAATTACGGAAATATGCCTATGTGTAAAGCAGAGGTTGCAGTATTAGGACATATTTTAAGGTTAAAAAATAATAGTTTGACCAGCTGAATCCTAAGTTTGAGAAATTTTATAAAATAAGGAAAATAACACTATCAAAATGGCAAATGCTCCCAGAAGTATCTTTCCTACCTTGTGTTTTGAGACTGGTTGCTACCGTATCATTGGAAAGCTGATCAGAATCCAGTTCCATTTTATGCTGTCAGTGTAGAGCTTTCACCAAATGAGGAGTGACCAAAGGCGTGATAATAGCAACTGGAAAGATAGAAGAAGCTGGTTCGACATGGGTGAATGCCATTATGCTATATGGCAATAGAAGGCAAAGGAATTTTGTGACTAGCGTTCACAATGGCCCATAATTTCTGTTGGGGGTGGGGAGTGTCGAGAACTAACTACCCACTGGTCTGCATGGGTAGACTTGGCTACAGGCTACAAGCCATAAGAAAAAGTCCTTGGTCATCTGCCCATAAATGAACTATTCAGCTCCAGAGGTCAAAGCCAATCATCAGTTGAGAATCCCCATCTTAATCTTCAAAAAGTCTGCTTCAAACAGTGTGGCCATAGTCAGATATACCTTGCATGGAATTGATGAAAAAGAGTGAAGGAATTCATGTCCTATAACTCTGTCTTAATGTGATAAAAAAAAAAAAAAAAGAAGAATGGTCTAGTCCAAAGAAGGAGTCAGTACTGTTTGACACGTGTTAAGAAAGACAGGCAATCATGATAATTATAATAACAGATATATTTGAATGTTCCATGCCAGTCTACGCATTTTATATACTTGTCTCTCCAACCCCACAAGATAAGTGCTATTATTACATCATTCTACAGATAAGGACACTAAAGTTTAAAGAGATTAAGTAAATTGCCCAAAGACACAGGGTAGTAAGAGTTAAAGTTCAGGATTTGCACTTAAACCTGTATTACAGGCATCAAAGCTCTATTGTCTTCCCTTGCATCTCCTCTAAAAACCTGAAAACATTGGGTGTGGAGAAAGAGGTGAGTGATGTTTTTAAAAAAATGGAATTCTCTTCCAGATTTGGAACTCTGGCTATGAGGTACCTATTTTGCAGATGAGGTTCTTGGAAAGTTGAGTAGTTTGCTCAAAGTCACACAATAATAAAGTAGCACAACCCAAATTCTTGCCATCCTAAGATGAATAATAATATGTTTGTCATGAGTTAAGGCTTCTTAGAATCTCTGGGCTTATTAGTTGGTGCTAGGGGTAATGAACCCACCTGTCAAAGCAGGAAACATAAGCAATGTTAGATTTGACCCCTTGGTAGCGAAGATCCCCTCGAGGAGGGCATGGCAACCCACTCCAGTATTCTGGTCCAGGGAATCTCATAAATAGAGGAGACTGGCAGACTACAGTCCATAGTGTTTCAGAGTGGGACATGACTGAAGCGACTGAGCGTGAACACACACAAGGCTGAATCTCATCTTTGAGAAGCCTGTGAGTATTAACCTTGAAAATTAAAGTGCTGATCAAAACAGAACATGTTTCCCCCAGAAAAGGACTTCTATTAACTGAATTAACAGACTAAATGGAGTGCCTCTGAAAGGTACTTTTTCCTTGGGGTAATTAGACTTGGTCCCTTGTAAAATTATGTGGAATAGCAACTGGCAATGTGGAGAGATATTTGGAAAAATAGATCATATTTGCCCAGCATCACTCAAGAACTAAAAGACAAAATGGGATTTACCATGAAGTAACAGCTCAAAGAGATGATTACTCAAAAATGACATGCCTCAGTGCAGCAGAATTGAACTAAGGTTCAAACATAGCTTGGTATTTACAAGTATCTTAAGATGTAGGTTTGTAAATTTTATACAAATGTGCTGATGCTAATTGTTGGATAAAGGATTCACACACATTTAAAATAAAGAAAAGGACATTCACAACATATGTTCAAGGTAGTGATAAGGAAATTAAAGAGGTAACAGAGAATAACAATATAGCTAATTGTTACTCCCTAGTTATAGCTGGGCCCGAATTGGCCCTACATAAAGTTTCTCCCTTTCCACTAACAGAGATCCTTTGTGATTGCACTGGCACAGAGCCATGCTGAGGAGTTTAAGAGTAAAAAAATATATATTCTAATAGGACAATTACCTATTCTCTGTAGTTCTCAAACTTTAGAGTGATTTTGCTGTCCCAACCCCAGAGTTTCTGACTCAGCAGGATTCAGTGGCAGCTGAGACTTTGCGTCTCTAACTTGCTCCCAGTTGATGCTCTTCATCCAGGGAAGATACTTTGATGATCTCTGATCTAATTGTATGAGACAATCAATTGCCTTAGATGAGAGTGACCCAGGAAAGCCTTTTTTTCTCCATATATCTCTAGCCAAGACCAGTATCACATGGATGACAAGGTTAGAGTTGAGGTTTAGAAATGAAAAAAACACTGGCATCTCTACTCTCAACCCAAACACAGAAGCCAAAAAATGTTGTAAGACTAACCTAAAATCAAAATGCAGAAAAAAAGAGAAACCCCTCAAAAATCCCCAGAAGTCAATCTAACTTTCCATAAGATTTTGCTGAATTATATGGACATGCTGTATTAAGATATACCTGGAGAAGACAGAATGATAACTCTCAATAAAATCATATGAGGAAAGCACAGTTTCTTCACTTAGCAGATAACATAACTGCAAACTTGAATGGCAGTAAATAAGCCACCCATTGCAGCAGACTAAAGGAATAGTAAAAGAAAGAAATGAAGACAGAGAAGAAAAGTCACAGACAGAGAAAACTTTATCAACTTCTCTGTTTTCCTTTGCATGTAAAGTGCACCTATCACACTTGTATTGCTCATGGAGGAAAGATTCCTGATGATCCTGTTTGCCTATCGTAAAGTATGAGAGCAAATAAAGATTTCATTTTACAGAAAAGGAAATCAAGGCTGAGAGATTAAGCAACCATTACAAGTTCCTCTGGCTAGCAAGGAGTGACTTACTGGAAGTCCTTGGGCTCTGATCCAACACCCTCTGCACCACCCAAGTCACAGCAGTTCTAAAGACAAAAAATGCTCTGGTTAAAACAGAAAGAGAACTAGAGTTGGGGTTGGGTTCTGGCCGTCCTCTGTGGACTAGTCATAAAACTTATCTAATTTCAGTTTCTTCAATTCCCATATGGGAATAACACTTACCACACCATAGGGTTGTTCTGGGGCTCAGGGATGGACTGGACATGATGTCACCTTTTGTAAAGTGAAAAGCACTGCATGGAACACTAATGCTCTGGTGAAAGATCTGGCATGACTGATGGGCCTGCTGGCATTTTAGAGCTAAATGGAATGTTATAGAAAGAAAGGTGCAAGGTCTTTAAAACATGTATCCAAAATAAACCAAAAGACTCTGTTTCACGTTTCTCCTGCTGAATGGCAGATGCTTTCAAAAAAAGCAAAAAGTCAAAAAAAAAAAAAAAAAAAAAAAAAAGGAGCAAGCAAAAAAGCTAGAAAAGATTTAACCAAGTCATGTCCCATAATATTCAGGTTATAGTCTAGCCTGGCACTGGCTGGGAGAACTGAGTAAATCACACTGTAAATCTTTTGTATTAGTGACAAATTCCATAGAGCCCTGGGGCTAACTCTAGCTATTCTTGCCAAGCTGTCTGTCTTCCTGCCTCAGCTGGAAGTTCTAGGTCAGTAATAGCCAGACCTCAACTTTCAGATGGCTTACGGCTCTTGCGATTGATTACCAAAAGACTCCAGAACTTCTGGTTTTTGACTTAGAATGTCTGTGAGACTATTTAACAGCAGTGTGGTCCATCCAGCTAACAGTGACTGCAGCCACGAGGCTCCAACATCCTAGGGCTATAGATACTACTGGTCTGGGTGTCAGCCATGGAGCAGTAGAAGTGATACGGTGACTTCTGTGAAAAGACCTAAAACAACCAAGGCCAAGCTGAGATGAAATAAGGAAAACTGAGCCTGAATTAGCACCCATGATATACAGCAAGAAAAACAGGGATTGCTTGTCTCCACAGTCTATGTTTAGCAGAATGTGCTCCTTCGAAAGCTGGAATGCGTGGCTGTTATTTATAGAAAGCACCACAAGCATATCCAGGACCTTTCTGTGGTATAAAAAAGCAAAATATGGTGAGTCACAGAGAGAAATTTATTGTCAGTGTTGATAAACCGAAACCCCACTGATAGGGATATGATTATTCGACTCACTGGGACTACTTCTCCCATCAGCCATATGTTCCATAAGGATCAGAGCAGCTGCGAGAGTGGAGATGAAGGAGGGAAATGTTGATAGTAAGTGAGAAAAAAAACTTCAGTTAAAATAACCGTTTACTCTTCTGGTGTCCCTAGTCGACAAGGGAAGAGATACAATAAGATTGTCATCAATCCGCATGCTGTTGAGTACAGTAGACAAAAAAAAAAAAAAAAAAAAAAAGCACACAGCTATCATGAGGAAATAAGCCATTAAAAGAAATTAGAACATATACTTTAAGTCAATTGCTATCACTTTCCTTTTGGCATATTATCAAGAAAATCATTATCTTCCTTATTTGATAAGGTGTTCATTTAGTTTAATAAGTGCTTATTGGGCATTTATGTGCATAACTTTTATAGGGAAAATGTTATTCCTGTCATTATTTACCTGTTTTGTGTTTCAGAAGAATGTATCTTTCTTTCAAGGAGTTTCAGGTCCCAGAAAAGTTTGCTTTGCTTTCAGGAGGGCCACCGCTGATGCCATTGAGAGGATGCAGGCAGCCTCATGGGCACATGGCTTGGGGTGAGAAGTGAGGGCTGGATTTTGGCTCCCACCTGTGCTCGGCAGTCTAGCTTCATTTAAAAAAATACATTTTTTAATAAGTTGTATGTCAATTAAATAGATGTGAACTCACTATGATCTTTGGTTTCCCCATAAGAGATTTTGTAAATTGTCAGGGCAGTGTTTTAAACTCTGAAACCAGTATTTGCAGCAATTCCATGATGCATTGTTTATAAAATGAAGCATTATTTCATAATTTATCTATTACATAAATCAATAATTAATAGCAATACTATAGCAATTATTTAATTGTTACAGAATAATTTAACAATGAATGAAATTAAGCTCAGCTCAATGAATTAAATTAAGCTCAGTTCACTTCCTCATGTCCAAAGTAGCAAGCAATGTCTATTTATGTGTCCCAGAGTTCTTCAGAATAAGAAGTTTTATTACCAGCTATTATGTAGAAATATATGATACTATAAAAATTTATTCCTCACCATTTAATGGCCAGGAAAGTCTCCTTGCAATATAAAAGCCTTGACAAGGAATATAAGACAAAAACAGAAGTGCTATTGGTGAAATTCCAAAAATTTGCTTCTCTACTCTGTCAATACTCACCACTATCCTCCCATCTAGAGCTGCAGAGTCTAAGCTTAGAGATAAGGAAGCATATGCCATATGCAGAGAAAAGACAGAAAGTATTTTTCCCCCAGTATAAACATGAGCTTAACATGAGAATTTTTATAAACCCACCATCTTGTGGGTATGCCGTCCTGTCAGACTCTTTGCAATCCCATGGACTGTAGCCAGCCAGGCTCCTCTATCCATGGAATTTTTCAGGCAAGAATATTGGAGTGGGTTGCCATTCCCTTTTCCAGGGGATCTTTCCCACCCAGGGATTGAACCTGCCATCTTGGTCAGAACTATTTTGGTTGGAAGGGACTAAACCCAATTAGTTGGCAAAGGGGATATAAGGAAAAGAGTGAAGATGGGACTTGAGAACAACTTGATATCGGGTCTCAAACTTTGCCATTCTTAGCATCTCTCCACTCCTCATTATTTCAATCTCTCAATTTCTCGGTTTCTGACTACAGGTCAGACCTAACATAGAAACAACAGACGCTCTCATGCCAGACTTCTCCTAGCTTGCCACCAGAGGGAGACTGAGACAAAGGTCCCAGCTGCAAGATCAGAGGGGAGGACCCTGTCTGGCAGAGCCTTTATTCACCCAGCTGGACCCTAACCCATTCCAATTAGGTCTAACAGGGGCCACCTGGCCAATCGGAGGAGGCGGAGGAGTGGGATGGGTCAGTGAAGGGCAGCGCATATCCGCACAAGGTTAGCGTAGGGGAAGGAGCATTTCCCAGAAGAGAGCCGTGCAGCTGGTTGCTGGCAAACAATAGCCGCTGTGCACACAACAGATGAGCGCTGAGCTAACAGCCTCCTTCCTACATGTTTGCTCAACATGTCCCTGTTGAGCTCCTTAAGTTCAAGGCAGGGAGTTGGAAGTTGGAAGACCTATTTAGTGGGTGTATTCCAGCACCCAGTGCAACTCATGGCATTTAGTGGAAAGATGCTAGTGATTCAAAACTTGGGTGCGGAGATGACAGACATGAGCTCAAAGTTCAGCTTTATGATTTACTAGGGGTGTGAGCTTGGGCAAGTTTTTACTAATTTCCTTCAAATCAATTCTCATTATACTCAAAGCACTTTACCATAGAGCACGGCATAAAACATGCAATAAATGATAGCTGTTATTTTTAAAACATATTGAGAGGGTCTTATGATCGCTACTGTGCTAGTATTAATAAAATGGTGGACTGTTGATGAAACCAAGTAGAATTTGGGTAATATCTACATTGTTTCCTTTGGGTGGTGGTGGGGGATGCTTAGGTACCCTCACCAGAGCAGCTCCTATTCTGGCACAGAATACAGAGAACTCGTACAAACCAGACCTTGCATACGTGCATGCTAAGTCACTTCCGTCATGTCCACCTCTTTGTGATCCCATGGACTATAACCCGCCAGGCTTCTCTGTTCATGGGATTCCCCAGGCAAGAATACTGGAGTGGGTTGCCATGCCCTTCTCCAGGGGATCTTTCCAAGACAGGGATCGAACCCACATCCCTATGTCTCCTGCAATGGTAGGCAGGTTCTTTACCACTAATGCCATCCAGGAAGCTCCAGGAAAGAAGACTAGATCCCAGGCAAATAACATCCACACATTCCTGAAACATCAAATTTTGGTTATTTCAATGCAAAAAAAAAAAAAATGATTTGCTTTGATTGGAAAAAACCGATGTATCCATGATTCCATCATTCAAGGATTTTAAAAAAATTTCCCCTCAGAATCTACTCTCTTTTAGTTGTAAATTTTATATAGAAACCCAAATTTAAAACATAAAAAGCAAAACTCCTGGGGTAGGAAGAGGGAAGGAACCCCTCTGCCACATACACACATAAAGACACACACACACACACACACTCAGCTCCAATTTCGGCAGCCCTGAGGTATCGCCATGGAAAACCTGTGGTTTTGAGAAATACATTATGAAAACCTCTGTAGAAAATCTTTAATGGTGGTTATATTAAAACAAAAAACCTCAACCAGATATTAAAAGGCAATTCTCACATTAGAGTTTTTAGAGGAGAAAAATATATGAATCAGTGTATTTATATCCTAGTTGTTGTCCTTCCTTCATGTCAACCAGAGGTTAAATTATGGTTGCTAAGAAATTCAAATGCAATGGTGATAGACTGCCTATAAAAATGTTTCTTTGCTTTTTAGATACTTGTCCCATGTTGCTGGGTTATTTCAAGGTATTCCTTGAAAGGCTAGAAACTTTATTCTTCATCATTAACATGTCACACTTGGGACTTGAAAAGGATGAGACTGAATGCTGTGTGCTTGTTAGAAGTACTGGTACAGCCAGCAGATACTGATCTCTATACAAGTAGCTTCAGTGGAGAAAAACTAAAGCCTGGAGGGCATGAACTGTACAACTGCAGAGTATTCTCTCCAGCTCAGAATGAAAGAGCATCGACTGGACAGAAAAGCAAGTTGCTAGCATTAAGCTCCGCTGGGTGAATAAGGATGTCAAAGGTATCTGTGCTACTGAACAGGCATGGTTCAACAGCATCAAAATGTAGTCTTTTTTTTCCAGTTATAATGGTTTCCAGCATCTTCAAACAGCAACTTGTATAAAATTTAGGAACATGTATCTGATTCAAGTTCTTAATCCTTAGACTTAAAAGTTATTCCAAAAAATTCCCTTTGCTTAATTTCAAAATAAGTCATGGCTACCTGAAATGATAAACTTCAGCAGTTTGTTCTTCACAATTTGAAAAAGAGAAAAAAATATGACTATTACTGTTTGACATTTAGGGTCAAAAAGAGGAAATTCAGAAATGGAAAGAAGTATTAGTATTTATTATTATTGTTGTTATAGAAAAAGTAGACTTATAAAGTCCAGTACAAATTGTACTAAACTGTTGACTCTCATTTCAAAACAGAAGCTAAATATGGGTGACAGAAAATCAGTAGTGTGGGGAATTTCAAAGAGATCTCACATTCTAATCCTTCCTTTCACAATCTGGGATATTATTCAATATGCTTTTACAGGAGAGGTGGAGAAAATGTTAACATTAATTAGCCCTTGAGGAGAAAAAGCAAATTAAATGTATTTCTAAACAACTCATTTATATATAGAAATTAATTTTTATCCTCAGAGAATACATTGTTGTGCCTGTGAGCCAGAATTACTGGGGCTGAATTCTTATATTTAGCCCAAGCTAGAATCATACAATGATATTTATAGGACTTCAATGTCTTATGTGACTTCTGACTTTTCGTTCCTCATGTACCACCTACCTACACTGGCGATAATTGCTTCAGGGGCCTCATAATAATAGCAGTAGTAGTAGAAATCCTCTACAAAGCTGGACCAATTTGGGTGTCATGGCACCTCAGTGTCAGTGTCATTATAATTTATAAGCCAGCTGGACAAGTAACACATGAAAAGCAAATAAGAAAGCAGTACTTATTTAGAGTCCAAATAGGAAAAGAGTGCCCTGGGAGTTAAGAGAACAGAGAGGTCACCAAGAGCTGTTGCAGTCATCAAAAAGTTTGTGGATTAGGTAGGATTCCAGCTAGGTTTTTACATATTGATAGGATTTTGATTAGAAAAAAAAAACAAGGGAAGAGAGTACTCATTTTAGGTAAGAGAATTCCTATGCACAATACTGAGGGCTGCATTAGGGTAAAATAACACTCACAGTTAAAACAATCTCCAAGCCTCAGTGGCTTAATACAATATTTATAATTATTCATTTATATGCCAATCTAATGTGATAGGGTTGGCAGTGTGGGGTGAATAAAGGATTCATCTCCACTCAGCCTGAATGGACTCAGTTCTGAATTAACTCTGGGTGCTGTGTTTAGTTGCTCAGTTGTGTCTGACTCTGTGATCCGCCAGGCTCCTCTGTCCATGGGGATTCTTCAGGCAAGAATACTGAAGTGGGTTACCATGTCCTTCTCCAGGGGATCTTCCCAACCCAGAGATCAAACCCAGGTCTACCTCATTGCAGGCAGAGTCTTTACCACCTGAGCCACCAGGGAAGCCCATTCAGAGCCCTAAGCTCATCCAAATTTGATGTCATCATCTTCCTGTGTGATCCCCAAAGTTAGCACAGAAGAAGAGTAAATGGAGGATTGGGGGTGGGAGAGTTTTGTGATCTCAAAGAACAAGAGTGAGGAACTGGGTAGAGTGAAACGGGGAGGGAAGCGAGCCAACCCAATGGTGTGAGTCTAGTTGGTCGCCACCGTGGGCAATGGGTGCTTGCTGCCATTGGCACTACCCATGGAACCATTTACTGGGTTGGCCAAAAAGTTCACTTGAGTTTTTTGTAACATCCTTCAGCAAAACTCGAATGAACTTTTTTGGCTAACCCCAAAGAAAGAGCCCCAGATCTAACCACCCAAGGGATGAAAAAGAGGGGAATTTTGTTATCCTGCCTCTAGGCACAGACACTTTTAAGACACAGGTGGGAGTCCTGTAGGTCCCACAGGCATCTCACATAGAGGCACCAGAGAAGCCCCACAGCATTAGGTGAAAGACGCTCAAAGCACCTCGTGCTTCACGGTGACCCTGTAAAGGCTGGAGCAGTAGGTAGGCGGAGATGACGGGAGCTGTCTGAAGCAGGTGCATTGTTTCGGCCCCAGGATGGTGAGGGCGCAGGTCAGAGTACTGAAAGCTGATGAAAGGGAGAGATGTCATGTTGCCCTACCCTTCATCGGTAGATCTCACTGTCCTTTTAAAAAGAGCAACAATTCCAGCCTCATAAGAAAGCAAGGTTTCACTCATGGGCTTCAGTAGAATATGCTACTTAAGGAAGCCACTAAAAAGTGTAGAAAGGGGAAAAGACTACCAATTTCCCTTTTAAAAAAACCCTACTAACAAAAAAAAGCTGGACCCATTTGGGTGTCATGGCCCCTCAGTGTCATTACTTAGTCTACAGTAAATTGTAAGTCACTAGTTAATGCATCTCACTTATTTTTCCAATAGTATTCTGTGATACTTGCCATTACACAGAAAAAGCAGCTAAAATAGTTATGTCTGGCACTGACCTCTACTCTGCCTATTGTAAATTAAATGTCTTTGGCTTATACCCACAGTCAGATAAATGTTCCTACCAGATAATGGTCTCTGGGCACTGAATTTCTTCCTTTAGAGAGTTTCTCACACTGAAACATTCCATTTTCCATGCTCCTTCCCCCCTGCTGGTTTTCACAGTTTAGTATTTTTGACATTGTCCTTAAGTTAATAGCAGCAGGCAGTAATGTCATAATTAATAGAGTCAAAACTTTACTGCAGGTTCCAAAACAACGAGATTTGACATGAAAATGAGGATAAAGAAATGTCTTGGTGGGATTTTTCTGTTAATCATTGCACCCTCTTATATTTTTCTAAGCACAAGGATCCATTTAGCTCATGTCACCTCTTTTAAATAATTACAACTTCAGTTATTCTGATTGAAAAAAATTTCCATGCTGAGTACATGAGACAGAAAATTACAAGCAAGCTGTGCTTCTATAATATATTGCTAATGCAGTCATTTTTTTAAACCTGTGCTAATATGGAGATCTTTTAAGTTCAGCTTAATACACTTATTCACACAATGCCTATTAATGACCTGTTATAGGCATTCCCTACTAAGGGCAGGGATTCAAATGTGAGGAAGTCTCTACCTAAAGGCATTCACAGTCTAGTAGGGGAGACCAAAAATAAACAGTGATGCTCCCTGTGGAAAATACTGTAAGATGGAGCACGCATAATGTGTTGGTGGGTCAGAGAGAACCCTAACTTTCTCTGGGTGTATGTGGTGTTGTGATAGGATGGGAGAATATGGGGACGAAGGCTTTGAAGAGGAAGCTGCTTTTGCATTGAATGTTGATGGCTGGGTGAAAAATAATTGGAAGAACAAAGGGGGAAGGGCAAATGGAAAGGTGTGGCTCAGTTGCTTATTTGAAGAGCTGCAAGACAGAGAATCAAGCTGGACTGTAAAGTGCAACTGAAGAAGCATCAAGAGAGAAAAACTGATCGTAAAGGAGTCTGATGAGCTTCAGTTCTACACTTTATTCAGATATTGTGAAGGCATCCTGGGGATTTAAGCCTTAAGAGTGACTTGAACACATTTTAATTTTAGGAAGAAACCTTTAATGTGGAACATGGATGTATTGGCTGGTGCAATACCCTGGCTAGAGGCAGTGAGTGCCAGAGGAAAGCAGGGTGATGGAGTGGAAAAAACAGTGTACTTGAGAAACATCCAGGGTATAAGAATTTCTGGTTCCATAACCAACAGAGGAAGAACATTGCGAGGACAGGTGAGGGTCTGGGTTGACTGTGTTTACTCTTCTTTCTTTGCACAGTGGCACTATTGCTCCTTGTTACAACTGCTGCCTGTTGTCCTGCCAATAATTCTCTCCACAAAAGTGACAGGGTAGAAGTGGTGTCTCATCTGAATGTACTGATTACAGGCTTATCTTCTGGCATTTGACCTTTGATGTAGAAGATGAGCTATTTTTAAATATCTGGGGGAGAATCGTGTTTGCCTTCAAATTTTAAAATAACTAGAATTGATACAACTCTGCAATTCACAAAGCAGTTTTCTATTTGTCATGTCACTTAAGACTCATGTCAGGGCTCTGGTGGGTAAAAGCAAGGGCTATGACCATTCCCATATCACCAATGGGCAACGGTGAGTGAGGGAGGTTAAGTGACTTGCCCAAATCCACATAGCTTCTGAGGAACTGACCCAGGAATTCCATAATATCTTTCTCCATAACTTTATAGTACCCTACATTAGCTGAGTCTTTTGGTTTTTAGTTTGGAATCTCACGTATTGCTTTCTGTTTTCATTTGAATACTTTTTTATCCAACTTGATTATAATTCTCCTAAGGCTAGGAATTAGGTATTAGACTTCTTCCTTCCACACATACTAAGTAGATAATCGTGATTTCTTTTAAAACTAAAAAGATCTAGGAATTTGAGGCAACATTTAAAGGCATTACTTAATTACTTATACTAAGGGAAAGGAGTGTGGTTCAAAGAGTGCATATCAATCAATACTCTAGAGCTGATGAAGATCCCAGAAAGGTAGTATAAGTTGCTAGTTGAAACCATGGGCTTTTTGCCATGCAGATCTACACTCTAGTTAGCTTCAGTATTTATGACCAACTTATTTAACATCTATAGGCCTTGATTTCTCCATCTCAAAGACGGAAAGTGATTAACACCATACAGATTTGTTTCAAGAGAGCATGAGTGATCTCTCAGTCCAAAGTCTGGTACATAGTAAATCTCTCACTAATAATCATTAGTATGTTAGTAACCCAGATGTCAACTCAAGCCACCATCCCATTTCCTCCCCAGAATTTCTGTGCCAACCTTGGACTGTATTTGTGACTCTGAGTTCTTACTCTGCAGAGCTCTCAGTCTCATTGAAATCTTATCTCCACTTCTTCAATTCACAGAACCTTCAATTCACAATACCTTAGAGGTGAAACTAAGGCTGTTTTCCCTTGAATTCCAACCACACCCTCTCCCTTAAAAAATCAATGCATTTTTATGTACAGCAAATTATTACTAATGATTCCAAGGAATGGCAAGAAAGTTACACCACAGATTTCTAAGACAGACAACTTAAAACACAATGCTAGGCTTTCTTTCTTGTTTCACTAACTCTAGCTTCCTACCAGGTTGTTCAGTTGTGTCTCTGCCTCCCTCCTTGGCTGCCACAAACAACTGGAAACAACAATAACCCTGGTTCTTCCTACAGTTGATGGGATGGGAGTGAGCTCTGCAGCTCTCCCGAACTCCAACTCAGTACCAAGCCCCTCATGAATGGCCAAAGACTATGAATGATGGGTCCCTGCTCCAGGTCTCATTCTCCTCTCCCATCCTCCAAAGTTTCCTCCCATCCTCCCTTCTCCTCTGCCATCCTCCCTCCTATATGGGGAGAAAGGATCCACATAGAGATTTTTAGACATTGGGTTCTCCACTGAAATGAATTATGTTACTTCTTCCTTATAAGAGAGAACAACAGGCCACAGTCAGTTTTAGTTTCAGATACAGAGGTTTTTCTCTTAATATTAATAACATTATTCTTGTACATTCTGGTGATGGATGCAACCTGCTTAATAAGAGATTAAAAGATGACAGAGAACAGATTGGGCTTTTTTAAGATACCTCTTCATTTGATCAAGACCTTCACTCCCATCAGGGCTTGCCATCTGCACTGACTATAACATTGCACAACTCCTCAGGTGATAACTTAAAAAGGAGTTGGATTTGCATGAGATGCAAGAAACTGCCTGCAAAGCAATGCCATAATTTTGACTCAGATAAACCACCTCTTAAATAGCTAATTTTTCTTCAGTCTTTGGAATAACAAGGTGTCTTACAATTACATAGTATCTGTAAATTATTGCAATGTTTTCAAGTTACTTCTATTTGAAATAAAGGATGTCTTGTTATTCTGGGATAAGGAACTAATGTGTTTGTCTTTGTGCCAATGAAAATGAAGCAGTCTCAAATTCATGCAGGTCTAGAGATATGGTTCTTAAAAGGGTGAATTCCCGAATTCACAATAAATAAAAAGTTCAGTTAAAAATCTATCTGAAGTATGCCTTTCATTCCATACGAACTCTTTCTGGAATTTTTCCAGTAACTCAGCTCATTCAGTATCTTGTGACTGGAAGATTTTAATACAAGCTGTTTAAGAGAAACTGTTACTTTCCAATACATGAAGCCAACTCCCTAACTAAACTGTTTTTTTCTGACAAGCAGTCAGAAATGTTGATATGAACCCAACCAAGTTATATGATTCTACATCTGAGCTTTATAATTGCCACTTTGATGAAAGATAACAGATAGTTCCACTCAACAATCTTGCTTTGTTAGCTCTAATCAGTCATAATTTTGAGTTGGTAATATACATAATGTCTCTGGTTTCAATTTCATTCCTCTTTCAATTTACATTTGAAGATTAAACATGTGTGAATTCACAAATCTCTTCCGTTTAGAAACAGAATGAGTTTTTGGAATGATTAGACATGAGAGTAAAACCTTAATTCTCAAACTTAACTGGTATATTAAGAAAAAATATTAACTTCAAAATAAATTAATGTTGATTCAGAATTCTTTATTTTGATTTCTGAATATTGATTTCTTTCCCTGCAATACTTGCTATTAATCGACTAAAATTTCAACACAAATTTGTTGTACAACCTAGGCAACTTGGTTTGCCTGCCTAGAATGCTTTCCCTCATCTTCTTAGACAAAGCCCACATTCTCCTTTAGAAGCTACCCTTCCACACTCTCTCTCAGTCTAGGTGACTGAGGTCGGTGAAGGCCGGTGCCAAAGAGAGTATACAGGAGACTTGCCCAATCAGAGCACTGTATCTTCCAAGGATGGGCGGAGCCAAGAGATGGAGAAAGAGCCATAATTAAGTGAGCCTGGATCCAGCTGGGCCAGATTTCGGTCCAACTGGTAGCCCCCGATTAAGTCAGCTTGATTTAGGTTTCCTATTATAAACAATAGACAAAGTCTTCACTATAACAAATAGCCTCAGAATGTATTTGGCAACAGTTCAAGAAAGATTGCCTAGGTTTCCCATGTGACGCAGTGGTAAAGAATCTGCCAGAAAGTGCAGGAGACACAGGTTCAATCCCTAACTCGGAAGGATATCCTGGAGGAGGAAATGGCAACTTGCTCCAGTACTCTTGCCTAGAAAATTCCATGGACAGAGGAGACTGGTGGGATACAGTCCATAAAGTCACAAAGAATTGGACTCAAGTGAGCAATTGAGTGCGTGTGCACGCACGTGTGCGCACGTGCACACACACACACACACACACACACACACACACACACACGAGAAAGATGTCCCTTTAGTTTACCCCTATTTTGCCAATCAGTAAATTCTGAAGCTAGATGTAAGTCGCTTATAGCAGTAATTTCAAATGTAACATAAAAAAGCACATTCAAGGATTTATTGTTTCTGCTTCTGGAATAGTGGGCAGTTTTTACTCACATGTTGCCCTCAGAAAATCTTATACATAAATGAAAGTTCCTATTACCAACACTATTTCTGAAACTTGGGTTTGCATTTCATTTATTTTTTTGTGACTTCGCTTGCTGTTTCTAAACTTTCTATGAATTGCTTCACCATCTCAGGAGAGAGAGAGAGAAACTGGACAGTATTAAATGGGTCTCTTTAGTGGGAGAGTAATGCTTTCAAGAAACCTTCTCCTTCTTCCTGCACCACAATTTACATTTCTATTTTTTCTGTTCTTTTTATCTAAGAATTTACTTTCATCTAAGAACTTCTTTGATTACTAAGACATACCAATTAAGCTGCTATTATGACTCGAATGGCTTAATATAAAAATGTATTATTTTACATAGCAAGAAGCCTAAGTGGAAATGAGTTCATGGCTAGTTAATTCAACAGCCAATTGGTGGCTTCCTTTCTTTCTTTTTATTTTGCCAGCTTCAGTAAAGTGTTCCTCATTCAGCAAGATGGCTATGGCAATGAGGGGCATAATTGCACAGATGATAAAGCCTAGGGAAAGCGGAGCTGTTTCTTCTCTTGTGTCTCTTTTCATCAAAAATGAAATCAGATCTCATTGGCTGGAAGAGTCTCATAAGTCATGCTTAAACCAATTTCTGACAAAGGAAATGGAGATACACTATTGACTTACTCCACTCTCTTGAATTTGAGGATGGGATAAGCTACCCCTACCTAAAAGGATGGTCATGTGAATGCAAAGGAATATCTGAGGATGGCAATTGGGAAGTAACCAAAGAGTTCTGCCCTGGATTGTTATCATGAATGCACATCCTTGACAACAGCACAGAGCCAGCCCTAGACAGACCCTAGTCTTAGTTTAATGCTCTGCTGTCATGAAATTCTTAATGCATTTTGAACAAAGGGCTCTGAAAATTATGTAGCATCCGTGGCAAATTAAGTAACTATGCTAGCAGCTAGGTAGAGTGTCTTCTTCATATTTTTCTTTTCCTTCTCTCCTTGAGGGAATGTGTAATAAAACGTCCCTGTGAAGAGGTAAAACAAAAAGAAGATGGGAGTCAGTAGCTACGAATGTAAGGAGAAAGCCCTCAGTAGAGATGGGAGCCATCAGAAAGAGTAAAGAAGGGACAGCGACTTCCCTGGTGGCTCAGTGGCAAAGAAGCTGCTGCCGGTGCAGGAGACGTGGGTTCCATCCCTGACTCAGGAGACTCTCACATGCCTCAGAGAAACTAAGCCCATGTGCCACACTGCTGAGCCTGTGTGCCAGGATCCAGAAGCTGCAACCACTGAGCCTGTGCTCTAGGATCCAGGAGCTACAACTACTGAGCCCGCATGCCGCTGAAGCCTGTGCACCTAGAGCCCATGCTCCATAAGACAAGCCACCACAATGAGAAGCTTGTGCACTGGGCAACTAGAGAGCAGCCGCGGCTTGGTGTAACTAGAGAGGTCATGCAGCAGTGAAGACCCAGCACAGCCAAAAATAAATAAATGAAATTTTATATATATGGGGACAGAAGATGAAAAGTAGAAAACAAGGAAAAGACAAGAAAGAAATACACCCTGGGGATGTACCAGGACAGGTCAACACAGCTCGTTCTCAGGGGGCTTAATACCAAGGAAGGGTGTCTTCTGCAGGAATTGGTCAAGGCAAGTGCTGTGATTAACTTTATAGCTTTTTAATGATCCTTATATTTGTTTACAGTTATTTTTGTTTGTTTATTTTAAATTGCCCTGTTAACGCTTGCTTTCTTTTTCATGCTGTTTCTTTTTGCTTTTTTTCCTTCCTGTCTCTCATTTTTTTCTTTTTTTTTTTTTTGTTAGAGGGCTGCTTCCCTCACATCAGTTATACTCTCCTCTTTTCAAGAAGAGTTTCTGCTGTTAGGTAAAGAGGGGCCTACCTCACCTACATGTGCAAAGGCCTGGTGAGAACGTGGGACTTGAGCAGAACCCTAATAAAACCCTAGCTCAGTTCAGTTCAGTTCAGTCGCTCAGTCATGTCTGACTCTGTGACCCCATGAATCACAGCACACCAGGCCTCACTGTCCATCACCAACTCCCAGAGTCTACCCAAACCCATGTCCATCGAGTTGGTGATGCCATCCAGCCATCTTATCCTCTGTCGCCCCCTCCGCCTCCTCCTCCTGCCCCCAATCCTTCCCAGCATTATGGTCTTTTCCAATGAGTCAACTCTTTGCACGAGGTGGCCAAAGTATTGGAGTTTCAGCTTCAGCATCAGTCCTTCCAATGAACACCCAGGAATGATCTCCTTTAGGATGGGCTGGTTGGATCTCCTTGGAGTCCAAGCGACTCTCAAGAGTCTTCTGCAATACAACAGTTCAAAAGCATCAATTTTTCGGCACTCAGCTTTATTCACAGTCCAACTCTCACATCCATACATGACCACTGGAAAAACTATAGCCTTGACTAGACTAACCTTTGTTGGCAAAGTAATGTCTCTGCTTTTTAATATGCTGTATAAGTTGGTCATAACTTTCCTTCCAAGGAGTAAGCATCTTTTAATTTCATGGCTGCAATTACCATCTGCAGTGATTTTGGAGCCCCCCAAAAATAAAGTCTGACACTGCTTCCACTGTTTTCCCATCTATTTCCCATGAAGTGATGGGACCAGATGCCAGGATCTTTGTTTTCTGAATGTTGAGCTTTAAGCCAACTTTTTCACTCTCCTCTTTCACTTTCATCAAGAGGCTTTTTAGTTCTTCTTCACTTTCTGCCATAAGGGTGGTGTTATCTGCATATCCGAGGTTATTGATATTTCTCCTGGCAATCTTGATTCCAGCTTGTGCTTCTTCCAGCCCAATGTTTCTCATGATGTACTCTGCATATAAGTGAAATAAGCAGGGTGACAATATACAGCCTTGATGTACTCCTTTTCCTATTTGGAACCAGTCTGTTCCATGTCCAGATCTAACTGTTGCTTCCTGACCTGCATATAGGTTTCTCAAGAGGTGGGTCAGGTAGTCTGGTATTCCCATCTCTTGAAGAATTATCCACAGTTTATTGTAATCCACATAGTCAAAGACTTTGGCATAGTCAATAAAGCAGAAATGGATGTTTTTCCGGAACTCTCTTGCTTTTTCGATGATCCAGCGGATGTTGGCAATTTGAATTCTGGTTCCTCTGCCTTTTCTAAAACCAGCTTGAACATCTGGAAGTTCACGGTTCACATATTGCTGAAGCCTGCCTTGGAGAATTTTTAGCATTACTTTACTATCATGTGAGATGAGTGCAATTGTGCGGTAGTTTGAGCATTCTTTGGGATTGCCTTTCTTTGGGATTAGAATGAAAACAGACATTTTCCAGTCCTGTGGCCACTGCTGAGTTTTCCAAATTTGCTGGCATATTGAGTGCAGCACTTTCACAGCATCATCTTTCAGGATTTGAAATAGCTCAACTGGAATTCCATCACCCCCACTAGCTTTGTTCATAGTGATGCGCTCTAAGGTCCATTTGACTTCACATTCCAGGATGTCTGGCTCTAGATGAGTGATCACACCATTGTGATTATCTAGGTTGTGAAGATCTTTTTTGTACAGTTCTTCTGTGTATTCTTGCCACCTCTTCTTAATATCTTCTGCTTCTGTTAGGTTCATACTATTTCTGTCCTTTATCAAACCATCTTTGCATGAAATGTTCCCTTGGTATCTATAATTTTCTTGAAGAGATCTCTAGTCTTTCCCATTCTGTTGTTATGCTCTATTTCTTTGCATTGATCACTGAGGAAGGCTTTCTTATCTCTCCTGGCTATTCTTTGGAACTCTGCATTCAAATGGGAATATCTTTCCTTTTCTCCTTTGCTTTTCGCTTCTCTTCTTTTCACAGCTATTTGTAAGTCTTCCTCGGACACCCATTCTGCCTTTTTGCATTTCTTTTCCATGGGGATGGTCTTGATCCCTGTCTCCTGGGCAATGTCACGAACCTCCATCCATAGTTCATCAGGCTCTCTGTCTATCAGATCTAGTCCCTTAAATCTATTTCTCACTTCCACTGTATAGTCATAAGGGATTTGATTTAGGTCATACCTGACTGGTCTAGTGGTTTTCCCTTCTTTCTTCAATTTAAGTCTGAATTTGGCAATAAGCAGTTCATGATCTGAGTCACAGTCAGCTCCTGGTCTTGTTTTTGCTGACTGTATAGAGCTTCTCCATCTTTGACTGCAAAGAATATAATCAATCTGATTTCAGTGTTGACCGTCTTGTGATGTCCATGTGTAGAGTCTTCTCTTGTGTTGGTGGAAGAGGATGCTTACTATGACCAGTGCCTTCTCTTGGCAAAACTCTATTAGCCTTTGCCCTGCTTCATTCATACTCCAAGGCCAAATTTGCCTGTTACTCCAGGTGTTTCTTGACTTGCTACTTTTGCATTCCAGTCCCCTATAATGAAAAGGACGTTTTTTGGGGGGTGTTAGTTCTAAAAGGTGTTGTAGGTCTTCACAGAACCATTCAACTTCAGCTTCTTCAGCATTACTGGTTGGGGCATAGGCTTGGATTACTGTGATATCAAATGGTTTGCCTTGGAAACGAACAGATATCATTCTGTCATTTTTGAGATTGCATCCAAGTACTGCATTTCGGACTCTTTTGTTGACCATGATAGCTACTCCATTTCTTCTAAGTGATTCCTGCCCACAGTAGTAGATATAATGGTCATCTGAGTTAAATTCACCCTTTCCAGTCCATTTTAGTTCACTGATTCCTAGAATGTCGACATTCACTCTTGCCATCTCCTGTTTGACCACTTCCAATTTGCCTAGATTCATGGACCTAACATTCCAGGTTCCTATGCAATATTGCTCTTTACAGCATCGAACCTTGCTTCTATCACCAGTCACATCCACAGCTGGATGTTGTTTTTGCTTTGCCTCCATCCCTTCATTCTTTCTGGAGTTATTTCTCCACTGATCTCCAGTAGCATACTGGGCACCTACCGACCTGGGGAGTTTCTCTTTCAGTATCCTATCATTTTGCCTTTTCATACTATTCATGGGGTTCTCAAGGCAAGAGTACTGAAGTGGTTTGCCATTCCCTTCTCCAGTGGACCACATTCTGCCAGAACTCTCCACCATGACCCGTCCGTCTTGGGTGGCCCCACACGGCATGGCTTAGTTTCACTGAGTTAGACAAGACTGTGGTCCTGTGATCAGATTGGCTAGTTTTCTGTGATTATGGTTTCAGTGTGCCTGCCCTTTGATGCCCTCTCGCAACACCTACCGTCTTACTTGGGTTTCTCTTACCTTGGAGGAGGAGTATCTCCTCACAGCTGCCTCTCCTGACCTCGGGCGTGGAGTATTTCCTCTTGGCCGCCACCCCTGACCTCAGATGTGGGGTAGCTCCTCTCGGCCACTCCTGAGCCATCGCAGCCTGGCGCTCTCGGTCGCTGCCCCTGACCTTGGGCGAGGGGTAGCTCCTCACGGCCACGCTTCTGCATGGTCCCTCGCAGCCGGCACACTTCAGCGTGGTCCAATAAAACTCTAAGGCCTAATAAAAGACCTAATACAGGAACGCAGCACATGTATCCATGCAGCTGTTGTTGTGGTTGACCTCCACTCTCAGTCCCACTCTTGGAAGCAGGCCATGGTGTAAACCTGGCCTATAGGTAAAGTCCAGTCCCCTGGACTCAGAGGTTATTTCAGGAATGGACACTTTATTTCGCCACTGCATTAAACAAAATGTAGCTCTAGGATATCTGCTGGAACAATCAGGGAAGAGCTGTTCACTATTTGCTGGAGTTCATGGACTGATAGGATGTAAGTTTACAGCTGCTGGTGACCACTTTTTCTCATGAATTGGTTAGAAACTGGGAGTGAAGTTATTAGCGTAGAGATAAGTAGCACTAAGAAGTGGAAGGAGACAGATTTCTAATGACAGTATTTGAGCATTTCTGTTCAGATGAACTTGAACTCTCACCAAGACTTTCAGTTAGGAGGACCAACAAATTCTCTTTTTGGTTTAAATCAGTTAGGCTTAATCCACTCCTTTTTAATCTAAAGAGATCTGACTGATACATATTGCTTATGTATATACTTGGCTAATGTAAGTGGTTAAGTATTTTCATCCATTTTTAAGGAACAGATGTGTTTTGAAGGAAATTTCATTTGCTATTTTTCCAATTGTTTAATATCTACTTAGAAAAATAAGGGACAGTAAGTGTGACCTGCCTTTGCACACCTACCCTCTGACTGGCCAGGTCCAATGAGGCCTGGTGGATTCAGCCAATCAGCACGGAGCAGGATTTGAGTTTCACTTCTCCAGCACTCTGGCAGAGCAACAAGGCCTTCCACTTGTCAAATCCAGTGAAACCCTTTCAGAATTTAATCATACTAGATTTCTCTGGACCTTCTGATATTGTCAACAATCCTTCCTTCCTAAAGCATTCTTCTCCTTTGGCACTTTTCCCCCTTAGGCCTCTAAGGCACACCTTTTTTGCTTATCTTTCTTTTTCTTACTCCAGCCATTCTTTCCTTTTCATACTCCTCTTCTCATTTCACTGCTCTTCAGGAGTCATCTTATCCATTTCCATGGCTTTGACCTACAACCTACATGCTAATGATGTTCAAACCTTTATCTCTGTCCTGAATTCCAGTCCTTTGTATCTAATGCCTATACTGAAAAACTCTTATCTAGGTATTCATGGATAGCTCCAGGATGTTAAAGACAGAACTCATCCCCTTTACTCCTTAATTTCACTCCACTTCCTACGCAGTCAAGCTACCCTTCATCCTGCATTCCCTGTTTTAGTAAAGGCACCACAATTTATCATGAGTGCAAAACAGGAAACTGAGTCTCACTAAAATCTATGTTCGATCAACTCAACCCCCAAATAACTCTCCATCTCTTCTCCCATGCTTGTTGTTTCTGTTTAGTCTCTAAGTTGTATCTGATTCTTTGCAACCCCATGGGCTGCAGTCCACCAGGCTCCTCTGTCCACGGGATTTCCCAGGCAAGAATACTAGAGTGGGTTAACATTTTCTCCTCCAGGGGATCTTCCTGACCCAGGGATTGAACTTGTGTCTCCTGTATTAGCATGTTGATTCTTTACCACTGCGCCACCTGGGAACACAACATTAGGCTCTCAGTTTTCTTGCCGTAAGTACTGTAATTACTTTGCAGTGGGATTCTCTGTCTCTAGTCACTTGTCCTTCTAATTCTTCACCTGCTGACTCTCAGTGTTATCTTAATAAAACAAAATTTTTATCACATTATTTTCTTCCTGCGGGCCATTTGGTGATACTTTGTCACCCACAAGAAAAAAAAAATATTTTAATAGGAAAGTTCAGCATCATCTTTCTGCCATTTCTTAATAATTTTCTCACTTAGACACAGTTAGTCTTAGAGATTATTTTTCTCTAGTTCTCTTCCTTTACTCAAGACTTTAAGACTACATACCCTAAAAGAAATTAATTTGAGTTTGATTTCCAAATATTGCCACTTCACTTCCTTTCTGTAGATTACTGCAAGCTTCCCTTTGTACATCATTATATGTTATGGCATGCGGAATACAAAGATACCCCACAGATATTTCTAGTATGACCCTGTATCACAACAGTGCTGGTCAGGCAATGCTTAGCATGTAACTTATTTAATACAAGTAATAAAATATAACTATCTTCAGAATTTGGCCCTTCCTACCTATAGAACTTCATCTCCTTTTACTCCTCCCCTTCTCTCTATGCTTTTCTTTTTTTTTTTTCTTTTTATTTATTTATTTTTCCATTTATTTTTATTAGTTGGAGGCTAATTACTTTACAATATTGTAGTGGTTTTTGTCATACATTGACATGAATCAGTCATGGATTTACATGTATTCCCCATCCCGATCCCCCTCCCACCTTCCTCTCCACCCGATTCTTCTGGGTCTTCCCAGTGCACCTCAGAAAAAGAGACGCTGATGTACAGAACAGACTTTTGGACTCGGTGGGAGAAGGCAAGGGTGGGATGTTTCGAGAGAACAGCTCTCTATGCTTTTCAAAAAAAAAAAAAAAATTCACCTGGTTGCTTGTTTTTTTAAGATTTATTTATTTACTGTTGGCTTTGGTGGGTCTTCATTGCTGCACACAGACTTTAATTGTGATTGGGGGAGGGAGTGGGGTGGGCCCTCTTCCTTGCAGTGCACAGGCTTCTATTTGCAGTGGCTTCTCTTGTTGCAGAACACAGGTTGTAGGCATATGGGCTTCAGTAGTTGCAGCTCCTGGGGCTCAGGGATTGTGACTCATGGCCTCCAGAGCACTGGCTCAGGAAGTTGTGCCACTCAGAACTTAGTTCCTCCGTGGCATATGGGAATTTCCCAGACCAGGAATCAAATCCGTCACTTCTGCATTAGGAGGCATATTCTCAACCACTAGACCACCAGGGAAGCCCCCACCTGTTTTTTTTTTTTTTAATGTAAAGACCCTTTAGTATAATTGATTGTGATTTAATTTACAAAAATCTAGTATGTTCATAACTTTTCGGGGAATATTTGCATAAAGTTGAATATACTACACAAATGTGTGTTAACTTTTAGATATTTCTTTGCAAAGGACTATATGTTCTGCAAGCAGCAAGAATATAGAAGCTGTGTGTTTAAAATTAGCCCACTATCAGTCAGTTCAGTCGCTCAGTCATGTCTGACTCTGCGTCACCATGGACTGCAGCACGCCAGGCTTCCTTGTCCATCACGAACTCCTCAAACTCATGTCAATCGAGTTGGTGATGCCATCCAACCATCTCATCCTCTGTCATCCCCTTCTCCTCCTGCCTTCAGTCTTTCCCAGCATCAGGGTCTTTCCCAATGAGTCAGTTCTTCGCATCAGGTGGCCAAACTATTGGAGTTTCAGCTTCAGCATCGCTCCTTCCAATGAACACCCAAGACTGATCTCCTTTAGGATGGACTGGCTGGATCTCCTTGGAGTCCAAGTGACTCTCAAGAGTCTTCCCCAAAACCACACTTCAAAAGCATCAATTCTTTGGCACTCAGCTTTCTTTATAGTCTAGCATTCACATCCATACATGACTACTGGAAAAACCATAGCTTTGATTAGACAGACCATTGTTGTCAAAGTAATGTCTCTGTTTTTTAATATGCTGTTGAGGTTGGTCATAACTTTTCTTCCAAGGAGCAAGTGTCTTTTAATGTCATGGTTGCAGTCACCATCTGCAGTGATTTTGGAGCCCCCCAAAATAAAGTCTGCCACTGTTTCCATTGTTTCCCCACCTATTTGCCATGAAGTGATGGGACCAGATGCCATGATCTTACTTTTCTGAATGTTGAGCTTTAAGCCAACTTTTTCACTCTCCTCTTTCACTTTCATCAAGAGGGTCTTTAGGTAGCCCACTATACTAAAAAAAAAAAAAAGGAGGTCCCCGCGCTGCCCGGGCCTGGCGCCCTGAGGGGAAGAGCGGCCCGGCCCGAGGGCGCTGGGGTGGAGAACTTGACTCCAGTCCCTTCGCTCGCCATGACGGATGGGATCCTAGGGAAGGCAGCCACAGTGGAGATCCCCATCCATGGGAACGGTGAAGCTGGGCAGCTTCCTGAGGATGATGACCTGGAGCAGGTGACCTCCAGCAGGTGATGGTGTCAGGACCCAACCTCAATGAAACCAGCATTGTGTCTGGTGGCTATGGGGGCTCTGGTGATGGACTCATCCCCACAGGGTCTGGCCGCCATCCATCTCACAATGCTACTCCTGCTGGCCCTGGAGATGAGGTGGCTCGGGGCATCGCTGGAGAGAAGTTCGACATCGTCAAGAAATGGGGCATCAATACATATAAGTGCACAAAGCAGCTGTTATCAGAGCGATTTGGCCGAGGCTCCCGGACTGTGGACCTGGAGCTGGAGCTGCAGATCGAGCTGCTGCGTGAGATGAAGCGCAAGTATGAGAGAGTCCTGCAGCTGGGCCGAGCACTGACAGCCCACCTCTACAGCCTGCTGCAGACACAGCATGCACTGGGGGACGCCTTTGCTGACCTCAGCCAGAAGTCCCCAGAGCTCCAGGAGGAATTTGGCTACAATGCAGAGACGCAGAAGCTGCTGTGCAAGAACGGAGAGACATTGCTAGGGGCTGTGAACTTCTTTGTCTCTAGCATCAACACATTGGTAACCAAGACCATGGAAGACACTCTCATGACTGTCAAACAGTATGAGGCTGCCAGGCTGGAATATGATGCCTACCGGACAGACTTAGAGGAGCTGAGCCTAGGCCCCCGGGATGCAGGGACGCGTGGTCGACTCGAGAGTGCCCAGGCCACTTTCCAGGCCCATCGGGACAAATATGAGAAGCTGCGGGGAGATGTGGCCATCAAGCTCAAGTTCCTGGAAGAAAACAAGATCAAGGTGATGCACAAGCAGCTGCTGCTCTTCCACAACGCCGTGTCCGCCTACTTTGCTGGGAACCAGAAACAACTGGAACAGACCCTGCAGCAGTTCAACATCAAGCTGCGGCCTCCAGGCGCTGAGAAGCCCTCCTGGCTAGAGGAGCAGTGAGCCACTCCAGCCCAACCTGGCTATCAAGAAGGACATCGGGAGGGGTAGTCCCAGGGTGGGGGAGATTTGGACATGGGACATCCCTTGCCACCTGCACTCTGGCTTGGGTTCCCTTTCCCTGGCTGGGGCCTGACAGGGGGCCTGCAGGCCCAGCAGCTGCAGCCCTGTCCTTTATCTTCCTGGCCACTGGGCTTCATTCCCAGATCTTTTCCTTTCACTCCACAGCCAAAGCCTATGACAAAACCACTCCCTGGCCAATGGCATCACTCCTCAGGCCTATCCCCAGTTTCTGGGGTGTGCCCCCTGACCAATGGCAGAGCCTCAAAAGGCCCTGTCAGCCAATGGCAGCTCTTCTTGGGCTCCCCTGGGCCAATGATGTTGCCTCCAGTACCCTTTGTCCCTCCTCAATGCGTGCGCATTGCAGAGAAGGGGACTGGGACCAAAAGGGTGGGGATATGGGGAGCCCCATTTTTGGCCGTGCATCTGAATGGGTCTCCCCTCACCTGCCCACCCAGTTTAATTGTGCTTAGAGC
Source organism: Muntiacus reevesi (assembly GCF_963930625.1). Taxonomy (NCBI): domain Eukaryota; kingdom Metazoa; phylum Chordata; class Mammalia; order Artiodactyla; family Cervidae; genus Muntiacus; species Muntiacus reevesi. Next base: position 36,589,876 of record NC_089261.1, on the reverse strand, counting down.
CCTGGAAGATTGGGACCTAGCACTAGGAATAAACCTTTCATAAAAGCAAAAAAAAAAAAAAAAAAAAAAATTAGAGCCAATAAAGCTGCCCAGTGGAAAACAACTAAAGAGAGCTTGAGAAGGATTCCATGATGGATGGAATTTCCTGAAGGATGGGATTTCCTGGGCTCTCTTTGCAGAGGAAATCTTGCCATGGATAGTGGAACAGAGACATCTGTATCCAAGTCAGAGAGTAAGGAGCATTTCTTAAGACAAGCCCAATATCACATCTAATATGATCCACATCCTCTGAGACACTGAATGAGGAGAAGACAGAGATGATAGGGAAGTTTTCACCCATTGAACTATAATTCAAGTGGCGTCTCCACCCACAGAGAGGCACTCACACAATCAGACATATTTACAGTTCATTCCATTCCATTCACTGGCACAGAATAGCATGCATAATGCAGTGTTTTTTATCAAAAGTTTCTCATGTAAGAAATTAATGCTGAACACCCCTCAATTCCTGTGAATGGAGTAATGGCTCCATGGAATAAGAAATCACTAGAATTGTAACAAATGGTGAAAGACTGATACATTCTACAAATGAGAACACATGTAAGTTTTAAAAGATACTTGAACTAAGGGATTGTGGTTTTTAAAATTTGAAGAGAAGCATCGTTTGTCCAAACACATACGGAATGTACTGATTTTCCAAGTGATTTTTGGCAATTAAATTGTAAAACCTAGTCTAATTATTCTTTCACTTTTCTTGGATTAAGGTGGGCTTTTAATTTTCTATTTTTTAAAAAGAATGTACTATAGAATAGACTTTGTTTTTTCATATAAAATGGCCTGTTTTTCATTTGTGGGTTATCAGGATTGAATCAAAGCTACTGTTTTAGTGAAAAACTTGAATATATTCATTAATTCATTTTATTTTTTATTTATTTATTTTTTAATTTTATTTTATTAGTTGGAGGCCAATTACTTCACAACATTTCAGTGGGTTTTGACATACATTGACACGAATCGGCCTCATTAATTCATTTTAAATGATATGGCTCAATTTATAGTGCTAAATAGTAAAATACAGAGCTTATATTTTATTGAAAGAAAAAATAACAACAGTAAAAAATAAACAAGGCAATCTTTGAGAGTGGTAAGTGCCCTAAAGGAAATAAATAGGATGATATGAAAATACACAATAATAGCAGCTAACATTTATCGAATTCTTATTATGTGCCTGAATACTACAGTGTTCACATGTAATCCTGTAATACAGGTACTATTTTCCCTATTGTACAGATGAGAAAACTGAAGTTCATGTAGGTTAAATGATTTATCCAAAGTCATACAGATACAAAGTAATAGAATGAGGATTTGAAGTGAAGCAGATTCCTATGTAATGATGGGCTACGATATTTGAATCAACTGTCCTGCTGAAAATAACCAAAATACCTCAAAGAACCTCATCTTAAAATCATTAAAGAGATAAGACAGTTTTTAAAGAGACCAAAATTGAAGGAAAATGAGAGCTCTGGAAGGTAATGGGTACAGAAGGGAAGTGGGCACTGAAACTGTTTTTGACTTGAAGGCATTTCCCCATCTGGGTAAATCAGAAGCTTTGTTTTGATGGCCTTGTTGGACAAGAGAGATGACTCAGTGGAGAATCTAGTGGAAGACCCTCCTTTCAATAAACTGAGAACCCTCCTTCAAAGGGCTATACATTCAGGATAGACATGAATCAGAAGGGAGACAGCCCAGAAGAAAACTTAAAGCCTCTAATTTAATTGCTATCTCAAGACTTAAACTTATAGCTTGGGACGGCAATGTCCCCCAGAAGCCTAGCAAAAACAGAAAAAAAATTATCTCTGGAGTTAAGTACCTTCATCTGTGGGCCTCAAATTATTTTCACAAATAATTTTCAAATATAGAATTCTATACCCAGAGAAAATCAGGAATATAAGGAAACTAGATTTGCAACCCCAAAAGACTTCAGTGGCAGACAGTAAAAGAACTCTGCTGACTTTGTTCAAACAAATACAACATAAGCTTGAAGACATTAGAAAATAGAAAACTATAAAATGGTTGATTTGTAAAGGAGGAATTTAAGAAAGATAATGATTGTTGCTGTTTTAGTCGCCAAGTCGTATCCTACTTTTTGTGACCTCATGGACTGTAGCCCACTAGGTTCCACTGTCCATGGGATTTCCCAGGTAAGAATACTAAATGGTTTGCCATTTCCTTCTCCAGGGCATCTTCCTGACCCAAGGATTTAACCCACACCTCCTGCACTGGCAGGCAGATTTTTTATCACTGAACCACCAGGGAAGCCCGTGGATAAATGATAAAGACAACAATTAAAAAGCTATTGTAATAGTTGCACAAGGAAAATTATTTAAGAACTTCTAAGTATATTAAATTACTTTGCCAACAAAGGTCCATTTAGTCAAGGCTATGGTTTTTTCAGTGGTCATGTATGCATGTGAGAGTTGGACTGTGAAGAAAGCTGAGCGCCGAAAAATTGATGCTTTTGAACTGTGGTGTTGGAGAAGACTCTTGAGAGTTCCTTGGACTGCAAGGATATCCAACCAGTCCATCCTAAAGGTGATCAGTCCTGGGTGTTCATTGGAAGGAGTGATGCTGAAGCTGAAACTCCAATACTTTGGCCACCTCATGCGAAGAGTTGTCTCATTGGAAAAGACCCTGATGCGGGGAGGAGCTGGGGGCAGGAGGAGAAGGGGACGACAGAGGATGAAATGGCTGGATGGCATCACCGACTCGATGGACATGAGTCTGAGTAAACTCCGGGAGTTGGTGATGGACAGGGAGGCCTAGCATGCTGTGGTTCATGGGGTCACAAAGAGTCGGACACGACTGAGCGACTGAACTGAACTGAATGAATAAATAGGTATCAATTATAGAAATGATTAGCCACACCTTAACACTATATTCAAAGTGTAGATAAAGTTATAAAAATGTCTAACAAATCTGTGGATAATGTGCAATTAGGATCAAAGGAAACTATATTAGGTGATAAATTAGTACCAAAGAAGACCTCAACTTCTTGGCGTGAACAAATAAACTGAAATTAAGCAGGGTAAACATAACATAGTAATGATCGGACTTAGTACAGCTCCTATAAGATAAAAACAAAGATTTTCTTGGACAGTGAGTCCAACATGAATGAACAATTTCAACAGTGGGCTCATTAATTACTCTAAATGATAGTGCCCCATTCCTTTGTACTACATAAACCAAACCTTAACGTTCAGGTCATTTATGGGCACCTTGCTAAGACAAAGGGGACAAAAACGATGAAATAGGGCAAAAAAACCACATCATGTTAGGAATTTTGGAAAAACTGGGAATAATTTAAGGTTTATCATGTTTTTAAAAATGGATATAACACCTAGGTAAGATTCAGGACCTGTGAATAAAATATTCAACTTATTAAAGTGAACAGTTTCCTAAAAATGATAATTTCCTTAAGATGGAATGAACTACTTTTTATAGTAGTAACTTTCATGTCACCTGTGCCATTTAAACATAAGTTAGACATACACTTGGCAGAGAGTCACATTAGAATGTAAGGTTGGACTGTGTGCATATACACACTACTATATATAGAAGAGATAACTAAAAAGAACCTACTGTATGGCACAGGGAACTCTCCTCAATGCTCTGCAATGAGTTACATAGGAATAGAATCTAAAAATAAAACTGACTCGACTGCTGTACATCAGAAACTAACACAACACCTTAAATCAACTATACTCCAGTTACAACTGATTTTTTAAAAAGGTTGGACTGTGTGATTTTTAAAAAAGTTCTTCCCAACCTGAGGATTTATTATTTGATGTGTATTAGTTATCCATTACCGACTAACAAATGACTACAAGTATAGTAGCTTAAAACAATACACATTTATTATTTCAGTTTCTGTAAGTCAGGAATCTAGGGATGGTTCAGCTGAGTTCTCTGTTGCAATTAAGCTCTGACCAGGGCCGAGGTCTCAAGTGAAGATTTGAATGGGGAAGGATCTGGTTGTTTCAGTTCTTCAAAGGGTATTGTACTGAGGGCCATAGGTCGCCATAGATCACTCTCATTTTCTTAGCATGTGGGCCTCTCCAATATGGGAACTTGTGTTATCAGTATGTAAGCAGTTTGTTAGCAAGATAGGACTGACTACCTTAACTGTGACTTACTGTGTAACTGATGTGACATTCCAGCATTTTGCCCTATTCTCTTGATAGAAACAAGTCACAGGTCCTTCTCCATTCAAGATGAAGGGATTACAAGAAGGCAGGACCACCAGGAAGTGGGACTCTCTGGAGGCCAGGTCAGAAACTACCCTTGTCACACTATGAATCAATAAAAGAGGTGTGTTTAGAGTCTTGAGGAGATAGGGAAAATTGGGAGGAATCAGAGAGTTGGTTATCTAGTAAAGAGTAAAAGGGATTGAGAAAGGGATGTAAAAATTCAGCCAGAATTTAGCAATCTATGATACAATGTTCTTTAGGACAAAGTCTGTTATGTTAGAAACTTTGCTCTGGCAGAAGAGTTATAACTAATACCAAAATCTAACAAATGTATCACAAGAAAAAGAAAACTACACTTCATTTATAAACATGTGAAGTCTTAATACTAGCAAAGAGATTAATCAGTATAACAACAACAACAAAAATCTATAACTTAATCAAGTATAGTTCTTTCCAGGCAGGCAAAGAAAGTTCAATATTAGAAAATCTATTAAGATCATCAATCCTATGGTTCAAAGAAGAAGAACTCCAATTCATGATCATCTTCACATATGCAAAAAGGAGGGGATAGCATTTAGTAACATGGAATATTTACTCCTGAATAAAAAGTCTTGATAAAATCAGAAATAAAAATATGCTTCTTAAATAAATGATATAAAGTGTTAGAAGAAAACTAGCTAGTATGGTGGACTGGTCGCCTGACAGTCCCCATTAACAGCCTTCAAGAATTCACACCTTTTGAAAGTAACTTTGCCTCTCCCTGCATCAAGAGGTAAAGTCTGCTTCCCACGTCTTAAATTTAAGTTGGTCTTATTACTTGCTTAGGCTAACAGAATAGGGCAGAAGTGAATTTGTGTCAGTGTTAAGCCTGGTCCCCAAGAACCCTTGCTTCTTTCTACTTTCTCTCTTGGACATCTGATTCCATCCTGAGCACTAACTCTGGCTAGCCTTCTGCAGAATGAGAAATCACATAGGGGAGAGTCAAGAGGTGCCAGTCAAGCCTTGGAAGCACAGTTACCTCACCATCAAATGGTTGCATGCAGACACATAAAGGAGCCCAGGTGATACCAGCCTAAATTACCAATTTGACTTGCAATATCATGAACTAAATAAATGGTTGTTTGAAATCATTGTTCTGAGGTTTGTTTGACAATAGCAGCTGATACAGCTAGCAAGTCCATGAAAATCGTGAACTGTATTTTCTTGGTTTTGGAAATGTTAACATTTGGCTACTTCATCGCTCCATTCAAAAGAATGGAAGGAGGAAGGCAAGGAGGAAAGGATGGAGAGAGAAGAAAGGGGTTCAAGTTACATCCAAGTCACTTAATGTTAAGTTTCTGAATGGTGACAAAAGGAAACATAATGGAGTGATGAATCTGTAAGAATAAGAGCTTTCATTATTGATTTTTCGATCAGACTTAGGATAGTGATACTTGGCTCATTGTCTCAAGATGAAATTATTTCTAAGAATGCCTTAATGCATTTAAAGGAAAATTGCCTTGGATGAGAATTTTAGCTGGGTTATGTCTTTTTCCCTTACAGCTTGAAATGCAGATTCATGATAATTACTCAGACTTCTTATTCACTTTTTTGTTTTTGCCAAGATGATTACTGTAAGCTACAACACTTTAAATCACAGTGAAGACATAGAATTTCCAAAGGCAGAATATTACCTTCATGTTTTGGTTCAAAATCCATCTGCTTTTCAACATGTTCTTTTGGCATTTGAGCACTTTCCCTCTTGTTGTGCAATTAAAATAGAATCCTTATATTTCTATTTTCTTTTGGAAAATATTCAGCAAACGATAGAATTGGAAGGGTTGTTTGGGGGATACTATCTCCTTGCTACTTAATGCTTTTCATTTTTATTGCTGTTGTTGTGTAGTTTCTAAGTTGTGTCTGATTCTTTTGTGACCCCATGGACTGTAGCCCGCCAGGCTTCTCTGCCCATGGGATTCTCCAGGCAAGAATATTGGAGTGAGTGGACCCTCTTCCAGAGGATCTTCCTGACCCAGGGATTGAACTCATATCTCTTGCATCTGCATGTGGGTTTTTTACCACTGAGCCACCAGGGAAGCCCTTTCCTTTTTATTACATGTTACTAATTGCTCCACATTAAACACTACTACTTTTCCTTTCTGATGCTCTGCAGGATTGACTACAAAGTAAAATATAACTCAGATATTCAAGATTATCTTTTGAGGATAGCTAGTCATTCAATTATATGCTACAAAAATTAGATCTCTAGACTACACAAAGCAAGGTAAATCTGAGAGACTAAATAGTCTATTAAACATCCAAAGTCCTGATTTAGCGAACACTGTGAGCTCTAGACTCTTCTTGAGGAAGAAACAATGGGCCTTGGGGATTTTTCCTAAGTCCCCATGATGTCCTTGAATCTAACATTATAAAAGGATATGAGTAACTTCAAGTCTGTTTAGAATCTCTAGAACTGAAATTTCCCTCTAAACTTAATCCCAACTCTTAAGTCAAATCCTATAAATGAGTAAACCAAATAGTTTTCAGGACTAAACACCCTTCTCTCTTTATTTTCTTCTCTGAAGGTCTATTATTTGACTGGAAAAGGTCTGTCCTGGCATGAAAGCTTTAGAACTGCATCACTGCTTAGTATTCCTTGTACCTCAGGCCTTCTCTTTTTGCTGCAGTCTTTTCTGCTATTTATCTCAGAGATATTTACCAAGCATCTGGTATGACCATGACATTATGCCCTATGATAAAGAGGCTGCTGTCTTCCCTCAGGGAGAGAGATATTGAAGTCATTCTTTGAAAAACATTCCTTTAAAAGGTATTGTTACCTCCATCATCATCAAGAAAGCTTTTTGGCATCCTTCTCTAGAAAAAAAAAAAAGCATTCATAATTCCTTCTCTTTAATAATAAAGACAAATTAAGCTTTGTTATCAAGTTTCAAGCTCAGTTTTCCTGCTTAGAAAATGCATGCACTCTAGCCAATATACTAGATTCTGAAAACTATGAAAAATACATCCTTAATTGCTTGGCAATCAGAGGTTGAGCTCTGGCAGGTTCAGACAGTGAGTCAGGAGGACAGTGAAGGTGCAAAGGGCTCTAAACACACTTCTCTTTCCATTACCGTCACTGGAATGCACAATTATGCTTGGTCAAAAGCAGTACAACTGTTAACCACATGGGACAGAAAAGTCTGTTTTGGGCAAATTCTTTTCACATGTAGCACTTCATTACTGTTTTTTGTTTGTTTCATTTTGTCACAGATTGCCTGTAAACTGGGAATAATTTCCCTAGCAAAACGGTTATGGGGAAAATGTAACATGGTGTGAAAAACTTATCAACTTCTGGGGCCAGGTTTTGTGAAAAGACCCAGTTCTTCTTAATGATGCAATACTCACAGCCAATCAGATACTGACTCCTGTCAGGCTCACCTCTGTAAATCCTCCCATTTCTCTGCGTCTACAGTCCAGTTCAGTTGCTCAGTCGTGTCTGACTCTTTGAGACCCCATAAACCGAAGCACGCCAGGCCTCCCTGTCCATCACCAACTCCTGAAGTTTACTCAAACCCGTGTCCATTGAGTCGGTGATGCCATCCAACCATCTCATCCTCTGTTGTCCCCTTCTCCTCCTGCCCTCAATCGTTCCTAGCATCAGGGTCTTTTCAAATGAGTCAGCTCTTCACATCAGGTGACCAAAGTATTGAAGTTTTCAGCTTAAAGGTCTGTCGACATCTGTCTACAACCACGGCCCTAATTCACTTCCTTTCCTCTCTTCTTTTGCTTTTGGTTCTAATTGGGTCTCCCCAGTTCCTGTCTTTCTCTTTCCTGTCCATTCTGATTTTAATAATCTTGAGACACACTTCAGTATTGTGTTTAATACTGACATATTTAAAATTCTTTCCTTGTTCTCCATTACCTACCGGGTAAGATTCACATTTCCTCCGAGGCATGCACAACACTCCTCCTTCTTGACACCACTTCTCTTGCCCACTCTCCTCAGCCCTCCCCACTCTCACAGGTACTCTGGCAGAATCAAGTTCATCTCCTCACTCTGTCCTGTACCTACTCTTCTCTTCCCTTCTGCTTTTGCACTTTCAGTTCCCTTTAACTGAAACAGCATCCTTGTCACTTCTAGTGTAAATGCTCTCTCTCCTTCTCGGGTCAAATCTGATGCTGCCTTATTCACAACATCTCCCTAATATCTCCATGTAAATGGGACCAATCTAACCCACTTCCCCAGCCTGAGTGGAAGAACTAGTTCTCATTTCAGCTTAAGTCACTCTGAGGCTCTATTTTACAGAATATCCTTCCTATGGGAGAGCTGCCCCTCCATGGCATCTCCAGCACCCCAGGCGCGCTTTCTCAGGTCCCGTGGGCAGTAGCCATTCCTCTCATCTCCAGGGGTTGTTGCTGTTGTTCAGACACGCAGTCGTGTCCAACTCTGTGCAATTCCATGGACTGCAGCACGCCAGGCATCCCCGTCCTTCTGAGGAGTTCATTTTCAACGTCATATCTTTTTGCCTTTTCACACTGTTCATGGGGTTCTCAAGGCAAGAATGCTGAAGTGGCTTGCTATCCCCTTCTTCAGTAGACCGTCTCCAGGGGAGGGGGCCAGAAAAGCAGAAAATATTTTTATAAGCCAAGAGGCCCTTTCCTTTCTCTCATTATCACACTACACTGTTGGGAAAACACCAAGAGGGTGGTGTCACACCTGTGCCACACTTCATGTCCATTATTTGAGAATCTTTGTCTTCTCGGACACATACTACCATCCTCTGAAGAAATTCCCTTGGAGGCTTCCCTGGTGGTCCAGTGGTTAAGACTCCACGCTTCCACTGCAGTGGGTGTGGGTTCGATCCCTGGTCAGAGAACTAAGATCCTGCATGCCTCACAGGTGGAGTGGGGCCCCCCTCTCAAAAAAAGAAACAAAGAAATATCCTTGGACCACCTAGGATTACACGACTGTTATTCCTCTGCCATCGTTTCCTCCACAGGAGGGACAGAAGGAAAAGCCTCTCTACCTTCAGGCACACACAGCTGCATCTTTCTCCGACCACTCAGAACGTTGCTGGACTTTGGTTACTTGACTCCTCAAGTCTACACCATTGTAGCCCCGGAGCCTTTGCCCAAGGTAACATGGGCAGTGCCAGAATAGCTTGTTGCTGAGGGGTTTCCTTCTCAGTCTCACACTCTAGCTAGAGCCTCCGTCCCATGCAAAGCAGGCAGCCTCCTCTTGCTTCCTGACTTGTGTCTCATTACCACGAACAAAGCTTCACATCACTCTCCATTCAGGTAAATGTGCCCTCAGTAAGCATCCAAGCCTTTAGGAGATATATTGGTTAAAGTGCCCTTAAAGTATCAAAAAACCCCAAAATGAATAAACAAGAAAAACCTCTAACTGGATTAAGCTATAATGAGATTTGCTGATTGACAGCTCTGCAAACTTGAGGTGGGATAGGGTGAAGGATGACTTAATCCTGTAGATAGCCCTGTTTCCTAGTGATTCTTGGTACTGTCTTTCTCTTCCTACTGACTTCCTCCTCAAGCCTGGTGATGGGTATCCTTAGAAGTCTGAGTCTCACACCTACACACAACATCCAGAAAGAGTTTCTGGGTCACTTCTGCAAATGTTACTGGAGAAGTGAGCAAAAAGTTTCCCAGGAGCCCCAGAAAACAGACAAGGAGGGACAAGATAACCAGTCAGGCTCACCCCCTCCATATGCATATTGGTTGTATGGGACACAGGAACATAAGTGGGTTCTGTTAGGAATGACAGTAAAGAATGCTGAGCAGGCATCCTCTAGAGAGAAATTTCATGCATGCCTCTTAATAGCTGTCTTATTTCTGAACTGGTGATACAGAAAACATCTCACATTGATTAAAATCTTAGATACTGAAATATTGCTTATTTCTTTTTAAAAAAGCTTTTAGAATCTTACAAACATAATATTGAGAGAAAGCAGACAGACACAAAAGAAGATATGTACTGTATGATTCCATTTATATAAAGTTCAGGCAACATTCTTTTGTGTTAGAAATCAGAGGGGCAAAGACTGGAAGGGGGTATGAAGAGGAATTCGAGGGATAATGTTCTGTTTCTTGATTTCTGCTAGTTACACAGCATGACTTTAATTTGTGAAAATCCATCCAGCTGTGAATATATGATTTATGTGCTTTCTGAGATGCCTGTTTTACTTCAATTAAAAAGGTAAACATTTAAAAACGAAATTAGAGCATGAAGTGCTATGCAAGTATTACAGATACTGAGGCAAACAAAGCCTACTCGATTCAAGGGCTTCATAGCTGAGTGGAGGATTCATGAGTCCGTGTGTGTGTGTTAGTCCCCCAGTCGTGTCTGACTCTTTGTGAGCCCACCAGGCTCTGCGGTCCATGGAACTCTCCAGGCAAGAATACTGGAGTGGGTTGCTATTTTCTTCTCCAGGGTCATAAGTCCATAGCCCATCATTATACGGTGTTAGGACAGTTTCTATGATATGAGGCATCAAATCCAAGGTTGGGAAAGGCTTTCCAAAAAAGGATGATATGTCAGCCGAAACAAACACAGTGTGTTTGTGGGTATGAATTTGCCTGGTGAGGGATGAAGGGTTACTGTGAATGCAGAGATAACAGACCACTTGAGACTAAGTCAGCATGACCGGATCTGGGCATTTAAGGGAAGAGCACACGTAAATGCTGGAGAGGTCAATGGAAGCCTTTTTGGTTATGTTAAGGAGGTGGCCTTATCCTGAGGGCAAAGGAGCGTCATAGAAGGGAACTGCCCCGATCTGTCATCAGCCAAGAGCACACTCAGCACCCGTCGTGAAGGGAATCCTACTTCTGTGTCTAAGAGACTGGAAGTAACCTCCATGAAGAAACTGACAGGCCTTACAGCTCGGCTGAAAGGAACAGGCGGGAAGCTAAATGGTCTGCAAGTCAGATGATCTAAATTCCTACCCCAGTTTTCTTACAGCCTGATCTGTACCTTTAATCAAGGAGGAACAGGGAAGGGAAAGAGCACTGACTGACTAGATCCACTAATTAGGCTTAAAAACGGAACTTCTCCAGGCAGAAAGAAACACAAGCAAGTTCATTTCTCGAGAGTAGAGGAGCACAGACAAAGGCATTGAGGCATTAGGTGTGGTCAGGCCAAGCGACCAGTGTGGTGAGGGAGGGATGCTGAATGAGTGACAAGGAGCAGGGTGGGAAATGCAAAGGTGACTCTGCCGAGTTCGGTCCTGGCACCATGGCAGACTCAGTTCAGTTCAGTTCAGTTGCTCAGTCATGTCTGACTCTTTGTGACCCCGTGAACCACAGCATGCCAGGCCTCCCTGTCCATCACCAACTCCCAGAGTTTACCCAAACTCATGTCTATTGAGTCGACAATGCCATCCAACCATCTCATCCTCTGTCGTTCCCTTCTCCTTCTGCCTTCAATCTTTCCCAGCATCAGGGTCTTTTCAAATGAGTCAGCTCTTCACATCAGGTGGCCAAAGTATTGGAGTTTCAGCTTCAACATCAGTCCTTCCAATGAACACACAGGACTGATCTCCTCTAGGAAGGACAGGTTGGATCTTCTTGCAGTCCAAGGGACTCTCAAGAGACCTCTCTAGCACCACAGTTCAAAAGCACCAATTCTTTGGCACTCAGCTTTCTTCACAGTCCACCTCTCACACCCATACATGACCACTGGAAAAACCATAGCCTTGACTAGATGGACCTTTGTTGACAAAGTAACGTCTCTGCTTTTTAATATGATGTCTAGGTTGGTCATAACCTTCCTTTCAAGAAGTAAGCGTCTTTTAATTTCATGGCTGCAATCACCATCTGCAGTGATTTTGGAACCCAAAAAACCAAAGTCTGACACTGTTTCCACTGTTTCCCCATCTATTTGCCAGGAAGTGACTGGACCGGATGCCATGATCTTAGTTTTCTGAATGTTGAGCTTTAAGCCAACTTTTTCACTCTCCTCTTTCACTTTCATCAAGAGGTAGTCCTTAGTTCTTCTTCACTTTCTGCCATAAGGGTGGTGTCATCTGCATATCTGAGGTTATTGATATTTCTCCTAGCAATCTTGATTCCAGTTTGTGCTTCTTCCAGCCCAGCGTTTCTCATGATGGACTCTGCATGAGTTAAATAAGCAGGCTGACAATATACAGTCTTGACGTACTCCTTTTCCTATTTGGAACCAGTCTGTCGTTCCATGTCCAGTTCTAACTGTTGCTTCCTGACCTCCATATGGGTTTCTTAAGAGGTAGATCAGGTGGTCTGGTATTCCCATCTCTTTCAGAATTTTCCACAGTTTATTGTGATCCATGTAGTCAAAGGCTTTGGCATAGTCAATAAAGCAGAAATAGATGTTTTTCTGGAACTCTCATGCTTTTTCGATGATCCAGCGGATGTTGGCAATTTGATCTCTGGTTCCTCTGCCTTTTCTAAAACAGCTTGAACATCTGGAAGTTCACGGTTCACGTATTGCTTCAAACCTGGCTTGAAGAATTTTGAGTGTTACTTTACTAGCGTGTGAGATGAGTGCAATTGTGCGGTAGTTTGAGCATTCTTTAGGATTGCCTTTCTTAGGGATTGGAATGAAAACTGACCTTTTCCTGTCCTGTGGCCACTGCTGAGTTTTCCAAATTTACTGATGTATTGAATGCAACACTTTCACAGCATCATCTTTTAGGATTTGAAATAGCTCAACTGGAATTCCATCACCTCCACTAGCTTTGATCGTAGTGATGCTTTCTAAGGCGCACTTGACTTCACATTCCAGGATATTTGGGCTCTAGGTGAGTGATCACACCATCATGGTTATCAGTGTTATGAAGATCTTTTTTGTACAGTTCTTCTGTGTATTCTTGCCACCTCTTCTTAACATCTTCTGCTTCTGTTAGGTCCATACCATTTCTGTCCTTTATTAAGCCCACCTTTGCATGAAATGTTCCCTTGGTATCTCTAATTTTCTTGAAGAGATCTCTAGTCTTTCCCATTCTATTGTTTTCCTCTATTTCTGGAGGAAATACATTTCTGGAGAAAGGAATGGCAAATCATGGCAGACTAGATACTCTGAATGACTCTCTACTATCACACTGCCAATTCCTTAATACATTTTCAGAAGCATACTTTTAAGAGAAATGCTCAACTCATAAGAAATCAAGACAAATAACTTAGGGCCAACTTATCCAAGTAACTGGGAGGGTGATGAAGGGAAGTGCAGGTTTTTAAGGGAGTTGGCTGACTGAGTGACCTCCAGGATGTCACTGGCCCCTTTATATCACATTCTCTTCATGTGCAAAACGAGGGTGCTGAGCAAGCTCTAGTGTTTCCCCCGTAGGGAGTAGGGAGGCGGGGTGCTTTTCCTCCCAAGCCCTTCAATTCTCACTATTGTGTTTACTGCTCTGACCTCTGTGAGGCAGAGTGGACCTTGGAAGGGTCATAGTCTCCTGTTTCTATTCTTTTTGTCCTCTGGAGATTTAAAGCCTAATAAATTATTCAGAACTTCAAAATTTTCAGGTAAAATGTAACATTAAAATATTTAGCTTGGCCAAAAGCAGCAGAAAAAAAGCAATTCTCATTTCCTTTTTTAAAAATCCTACATTTACTTCATATAAAGTTAATAATGCAAACAGTGGGTTGGGAGGGAGGGTAATAAATGGCTTACTCAGAAGAAATTCTATCTCTTTTCCATCAGTACGGAATCAACTATGTAAATCAACTATACTGCTTATCCATCAGTATAAGCAGAATTTCTAGCTTCAGGTATATAAAAATACTCAGTGAATATTATCTTAGGAAAATGATAATGCAGTCACTTAAATGAGCAATTTGTGTGTTTTAACAGGCTTATAGTTGTGCAAGAGTGAGTGCAATGTTCAGAAGTCATCCTTTAGAAATGACTTCTATTTCAGAGAAGCAATGTTCTAGTATTTTGGGGAAGTAGTTATGCAAAAAATTTTACACAAAATACATTACTTGAAAAAAAAGCATTCATTTGGTTATGGTTATTTAAATTCAAATAAATTAATTTTAGGTTTTTAAGAAGCTGTTGAAAAGTTCTCTTTCAAGAAGGAGGCGACTGTTGTTTTTCTCTGGGCTACTATATTTGCTTTGTTCCCAGACAACAGGATTTATAAACTTTTCTATTTGTTAAATCAGTGAGAAAAGCCTCAGTCACTCTTCAGTGGTAGCTATGGAAATCTAACTTCAAACGTGTATGTAAATCATTGTAAGAAAATAAGATGGAAAGAAAGAAGGAGAAATCCATAATGAGGAGGAAAAAAATAAATTTTCACTAGGTAAATATAACTCACAAGTGCTATTGGGAACTATTTATCCCTGCATTTTTCTCACTTACCAGGCATGAAGAAATATCATTAAGACCCTGCTATCATTTTTATTGTATCACTTTTTAAGTTTATCCTATGCTTAAGCCCCCTCTGGGGAAAAATACACACCCTCATGCAGGATTTTGAAAATCACTCTGGAAGGGATTCTGTGAAAATATATATATACATATATAAAATGCAACAGAAAAATGTGACTCAATAGTTACTTGTCTAACTTACCCCATAGGTAACATTTAGGGAAATTTAAACCAATATTTTCCATTATTATAGGTAATAATGCTGATTTTCTTTTGGTACTAAGTAATATATTTCCTTACAGTGGAATTAGCTTATCTGAATGACAATAATTCATTCCCAATCTTTCCCACTGGAAGAGTTAACAAACATGGTTAAATACTGAGGGAGAAAAACAACCAAGGTTAGGGTCCTTATTGGAAATACATTGAGTCCCTCAGTTCAACTCACTTTATTTTCCCACTTCCTGACTAACATGCAGCATCGTGTTTTGGCACTAGCACATTTCTACACACTTCTCACGAACTAGCCTTTGATTAAATGATGAGTTAACTTACTGTACCCTCCCTTCTATAGCCCATAAAATAAATCAAGAGCTCCAGAGTAAATATATATGACTTTTCACAGATATAGAAATCAAATTAATGGTTATCAGGGTATACTGATTCACTTTGCTCTATACCTGAAACTAACACAACATTGTAAATCAACTATACTCTAATAATAATTTTAAAAATTTTTTAATAAACTAAAATTACAACCTGACCTCATCTGATAAAAAATGACTATTTTCCTCATCATCTTCTAATACATTCAGACAATAGAGAAGGCAGAAAGTTTTAAATGCTATATCCAAATTGAAATCTCAGATTAAAAGGTAGAGATTGAAATGACAACTCTACCTTGTAAAGTTCTCACATGTCACTGAGTGACTTGCAGTCAAAGAACTAGGAGGTTTCAGAATTGTGCTTTGCTAAACATCCCTGGAATTGAATTCAAGAAGAGGATTATTCACAAATGATGAGGTCATCAGTGAAGCACAACTGGGTTTATATACAAATAGGAAAGAGAATTGGTTAGATTCATGATGTATCAGATTAAACACAGAGATGTTAAGCAGAGACGTGATTCTTTCTATAGCAATAACTGTCAATATAATTAATCAACTGTGCTTATTCTCCTTCTACTCCTGGCATGACTTGTTATTTAAACCATATTGATTTTTTAACATTAAAAATTTTTATATCCAATCCTTCTAAAACATAGCTGGGAACTCCTCGATAGCCAGAAAAATTATCTTTAAAAAATATCTTCCCATAACGTCTGGCACTAGGTTCGGTATTCAATAAGTACTGGTTTGGATAAGGCTGAGCACCGAAGAATTGATGCTTTTGAACTGTGGTGTTGGAGAAGGCTCCCCTCTGAAATGCAAGGAGATCAAACCAACCAATCATAAAGGAAATCAATCCTGAATATTCATTAGAAGGACTGATGGTGAAGCTGAAACTCTAATACTTTGGCCACCTGATGTGAAGAGCTGACTCATTAGAAAATACCCTGATGCTGGGAAAGATTGAAGGCAAGAGAAGGGGACAACAGAGGATGAGATGGTTGGATGCCATGACCGACTCGATGGGACATGAGTTTGAGCAAACTCTAGGAGATAGTGAAGGACAGGCAAGGCTGGCATGCTGCAGTCCATGAGGTCACAAAGAGCTGGACAGGACTGAGTGACTGAACAACAACAAGGAAATTGAACAAAAATTGATTTTAATTTGAGCAATTCAATTAACTGTTTTTTTCTACTTAGAAATAACACATGGTCATTGGAGAAATTGTGAAAAACACAGAAAAGCTAAAGGAAAATTAAAGAGTCATCACAAATCCTAAACACCCTGTCAATTTTACAAATAAAACCACCAGTTATTTATTTTACCAGCAAAATGAGTTTGGAAATGACAGAGGAATTATAATTCATGACATGCAAACTATGGCAAACTGTAGGCCAGTTCAGACAACAAAGGTGAGGAATGTTTAATTTTATAAGCAAAAGAAAAAAAAGGTGGGGGCAGAGTTGGGAGAGGCTGCTTTGAACTGAAAGTCCATTGGTGGAAATTCAATGGTGGACAGTTCAGGTGGTAACGGTTGCCCATTGGCTGAGTAGTTGCAGTTCTCATTGGCTGGGCTGTTGCTGTGCAAGGAAAAAAAATCCTCCTTTTTCCTGCTAGGGTAGTAAAATAAGCTTCTTCCTGCCCAGGAATGTAGAGTGAGCTCTGAGAGGAGCCTGAGAGCTCCTCGTTCAGGGTTTCCCAACTGCATTTTAAATGCGATTTCACTCTTGATCTTCACAGTCTTTTCCCTACTCCTCTTCTACCCTTAGAAATAACTGAAAATTCTTAGTCTTTTTGCTACGTTGGTTTGTAAGAGAAAAAACTGTATAAAGCGACACATAAAGTTCAATGCCCAACAGTTTTTACTTAATAGTATAGAACTTTTTCCCATCAATAAACATTCTTTTATAATATGACTTTTGTGCCAATATAGTATTCCATTTCATGGGAGTACCTCAATTACTTTGCCAAAATCTTATGGTCTCTCATTTTTCTATTATAAATTATTCTACTGTGATTATCCATGTTCATATCATATCAAATACACACAGCAATTAATAATTAATCAAGTGATTGATTGATAAGGTCTGTAAGGCAGGACATTTAATTTAAAGGAGACAAAGAATGGAATTAAGAAATTAAATGGATTTGTATAATCATGTATTACAGACATTACATTTTCATATAGAAAAATTACCAACCTCTTGAGTTTTGAAGTGTGGCTAAGAAATAAAATATACTAAGATTTTTCAAGAAAAAAAGTATGCCTTGATAAAGTGACTAATTTCTATTTTTAGAGTATAATGTGACTATAGATAATCAAAGCCTTAAATCATTTAACAGTGGAGCAAACAAAAGGCCCTGCATTTATTTTCTGCACAATTTTCTGTATCTTAGTGAGTTACTAAAAAGGAAATATGAGAAGAATTCTAGCTAATTCATGAAAGTTTGAAAACAAATGGATTCTATATAAATTATATAAATGCTGAATGAATTGATAGATGATCATTGCTCAATTTCAGTCTTGTGTCACATGTAAAAACCTATATTGCTTTTTTTAAAGTCTGAAATTCTAGATTATAGTTACATACTTATTTAATTCTCAGTATAATGAGATCATCTATCACAGGCCAACATCAGATTTCTAAAAAATAACTATCATCAATACAGGTGGATGAAAAAAACTCAAAAATATCTCAGAATATGCTATTTAAAGGAATCAGTGCATGGACTATTTGTTTTTACTTCTTTTCATCGGTTAGCCCTGCTGATAGCTGGTGATCTTTTTTTAACCCAAAAATTTCAATAGGAGATAAAACATCAAATTATTTACAAAAAAGGCTTTAAGGGAAAGTATTATTACTAAGATTATCAGTCTTTTATCCAATTTGATCCCTTGCACTTGAAGTCTCTTTATACCTTAAATAAGGACCAATAAGTAAAAGAATAATAAAAGAAAGTATCAAGAGGAAAAGAAACAAAATGGAATTAAGCAATGGGATGAAGATATTCACAAAGAATCTAGGACTAAATAATTCACACTATTCTCAGAATTAAAATTGTAAATCTAGCCTCATAACTACAACCGTTTATTGCTTAATAAGGACATAAAGGCCATCAAAGTTCTGAGAGGAATATGTTTAGATAAAATACATTTACAAAGTGTCTAGACCCACATCATCACTGTCACTCCCATCCCCACCACCATTTTTATCAATTTACATCATTACTTATAACAAAGGAATGTTCTGGTCAAAAATGATTTCCCAGGCATTTATTGAGCAATAGGTTGCTAGAACTCAAGAATGAATAAATATAGTCCTCAAGAGTAACACCTGGAAGGGAGAACGATTTGTAAAAACAGCAGGTTTTGCTGTTGTTCTTTATTTGCTAAGCTGTGCCCAACTCTTTTGCAATCCCAAGAACTGTGGCCCGCCAGGATACTCTTTCCATAGGATTTCCCAGACAAGAATACTGGAGTGCGTGCCATTTCCTTCTCCAGGGGATCTTCCCAACTCAAGGAATGAACCTGCTTCTGTGTTGCAGGTAAATTCTTAACCACTGAACCTTCTAGGTCGCTCATAAATAATGCATATTTAAATTTTATTTATTTATTTTGGTTGTGCTGGGTCTTCGTTGCTGCATGTGGGCTTTCTCTAGTTGCAGTGAGTGGGGGCTACACTCTAGTGATGCACAGGCTCCTCATCGCAGAGACTTGTCTTGTTGCTGAGCAGTGCTCTTGGGCACATGGGCTTCAGTTGTTGCAGCTGCCAGACTCCAGAGCACAGGCTCGATAGATAGTTGTGGCCAACTGGCCCAGCTGTTCACGGCATGTAAGGATCCTCCAAGACCAGGGTTTGAACTCGTGCCTCCTATGCTGGCAGGTGGGTTGTTAACCACTGAGTCACCAGGGAAGTCCCAATAATGCATATTTAAATGTCTATTTTTCATCACCTTATAGACTTAATCCATACAGTTACTCTTCCCCAACATAAGACATAACTCTTCACATATTTCTACTTGCCTCCATCCCCCACTGTCTTCCACACTGTGATGGTCAGATGGCCAAAGAGCCCATTTGATATCCACGGTCTTGATTTAATGTGATTCAATAATTTGGTGAAGGGTGTGTGAGAGACAAGGTTAGAAGTAGAAATGAGCAGAGCTGGTGAGAGAGAAGGGGTGACCTGGAATATGGAGTTTCTTGTGGTGAGCGGCATGAACACTTAGACAAAGGCAGCATGGAGACAGTCCTGGTAGACTCAAGGCAGATAGTGGGGTCATAGGAAGGCTGTGTATGTGAGCAGCAGGCAAAGAAGATCTGCAGTATATTCAGGGCTCATTTATGACCTCAAGAGTTAGAGATAAGGAACCAGAGAAACCCTATTTCCAAGCCTTCTTGACACCTACTGACGAGGCTGTGTGACCTGGGAGATGTGTCTTACTCAATGTGTACTAGACTCACCTTTGACCCCTGCTTGTCAGGACTGCAAATGGGAATTTAATAACTGACTACAGACTCTTTATAGGGGAATTCCACAGTACCTAAGTAAACAAAAAGTGAATATATACTTTGATTCAAAAATTTTAGGAATTTTCCTGCAAAATATTGTCATGTAGCAGTCGACTTAGAAGCAAATTAAATAATCAATGGTAAGTTTAGGACATAATTGAGAAGGAATAGTCCAAGTAGCCATAAGTGTGGGTAGACCCTATCTTAGGGTCTTCCCTGGTGGTTCAGTGGCTAGGACTCCACGCTCAAAATGCAGGGAGCCCAGGTTCGATCCCTGGTCAGGGGAACTAGATTCGACATAGTGTAACCAAGACCCAGAGAAGCACACACACACACAAAATAGATATAAAAAATATAATCCATAGTTAAATTTGTTGTTGTTCAGTCACTCAGTCATGTCTGACTCTTTGTGACCTCATGGATTGCAGCATGCCAGGTTTCCCTGTCTTTCACCATCTCCTGGAGTTTGCTCAAACTCATGTCCATTGAGTTGGTGTTGCCATCCAACCATCTCATCCTCTGTTGCCCCCTTCTCCTCCTGCCCTATGTCTTTCCCAGCATCAGTATATAGTAAATTCATATCATAATATAGGATAGATAGTTAAGCAAAGTTAAAAGCTGCAGAACAGTAAGCATAGTATAACTTCCTTTATGTAATTTTAAAAAATCATAAAAACCGATACCTGTCTAACATACACAGCAAGCACTTTGAAGAGTATACTTCATGCAGGGCACCGTTCTAGGTGCTTTACGTATTAATTCAATCAGCTATGAATTATCATTATTACTATTCTGTAGATAAGGAAACTGAGATACAGACAGTGTATGTAATTTGCACAAGAACCCCAAAATGTTATGGGGTAGAGCCTGAATTTTCTCCTAAATAGCCAGGCTCTATGGTCTGTGTTTTTAAGTACACTAAATTGCCTATCGGGTATATAAATATATAGAAAAAAATTTGAAAAAATATGTCCTTGTCAACCATAGTTATTTCTGAAAAGGTGAAAACTTCTAACAATTAGAATATATTCACTTGTGTAATTTTTTTTACTCTGAAAGGGTGAAAACTTCTAACAATTAGAATATATTCACTTGTGTAATTTTTTTTACTCTCTCAAAAAGAAGTCCCTGTATGGTTCCACCAGGGTTGTGTACAAGTCTGCACCAGATTTTGTGCAAAGTACAGTGGTGGCATTATTTAAAAGGGTAAGCATATGGTTATTAACTTGCCTTGAGGAACAAAACTTCAAGGAGGAGGGGACTTTTGAGTTCTGAAAACTGAAGAGTTTGCCAGGCAGACATTCAAGGAGGGACATATAATTGGTACTAATTAACCTTTCTGAATGGATGTAATCTAGGCAGAGGGGACACATACACAAAGTCTCAAAGTGAGGAGAGTAGAAAATAAGGCCAGAAAGATAGGCAAGGGCCAGATCATCGAGTCTTAAGTGTTAAGTAAAGGACATTATCTGGATTCAATGAGGAGACTTTGAAGGGTTTTAAGTGGTGGACATCTCACTATTCTTTGCTTGAGGGTTTAATTTAAGCTCATCATTCTATTGAGGTTCACCCCACATTAAATACTCCACATTACAAGCTTTTATTATTCCTCCTGAAATCAGCTCATTTGTGGATATTGGGTTTTTCCTGAATTACCTCCAAAGGTGTCTTTGTTGATGTTCTAATGTTTTTTGGCTACACTATGCATAATATATCTAGCCAAGGATAAGCTGATTATCTTTAAATAAGGTGTTATTGATGGCATAGGCCCATCAATGCATTTTTGGTAAGAATCCACCTATGATTCACTAAGCTGGCTTTACATAAAAATTGAAGCCATTTACGGTCTGGGAGCCTGCCATGTTCTTTTGGATGTGTGAGAAGCCTCTCTCTCCTTTGGGATTTCAGAATTTGAAGCTGCTAGCTAAACAGTTGAGCAGAGAAGAGAGTCCACATGAAATAAACAAAACATCCCAAAGAAATGCCTTCTTTTTGTGGTTCAGTAGCTGAGACTAATGTCTAACGTTTATGAGGAACACTTTAGCGTGCAGGAATTGTTACAGATAACAGCTCTTTTGTTATTGTACCTGGACTCTGCAGCAAGTGGCACCTTCACAGGATTGCCAACAAAGCTCCCTTTCCAGGAGAAATCAAATTTAAGCCAAGCTTCAAAGCTTTCATTTTCAATTATATTTTCAATTGATTTTCACTTTCAATTATATTTCTCCTGATCTATGGTCAAACTGAAATCTAGTGTATGCAAAAACTATAATTTGTCTTCTCTTTGGTTTACAATAATGTAGATCCTTACAGAGATCGATCCCTGAATTTGGAAGATCCCCTTGAGTAGGAAATGGCAAACCACTCCAGTATTCTTCCCTGGAAAATTCCATGGACCAAGGAGCCTGGTGGGCTACAGTCCAGGGCATTGCAAAGAGTCAGACACGTCTGAGCGACTAAGCGCACACACACACAGATCCTATAACTGCTCACCATACCCACCTCCAATTCACAATCCTAAGATTCTGATTGGGCTGTATCCAACGCTTACATTTTAAAAGCCCAAACTTCCGATGGAGACTCAGTTGTCCGCATTTGATTTGTACATGTCCAGTTGGACTTCTCTAGTCCTTGCAGGTGGTATCCCAGCAACCCTCATAGGCATCACTTAAAACTCACCCTTTGCACACTTATTCTATTGCAAAGAGATTCAACAACCTTCCTTATAAGGGCAGTTACTCACAGATTTGACTCATTGCGTGCACATGTGCTAAGTTGCTTCCGTCATGTCCGACTCTTTGAGACCCCATGGACTATAGCCCACAAGGCTTCTCTGTCTATGGGATTCTCCAGGCAAGATACTGGAGTGGGTTGCCATTTCCTTCTCCAGGGGATCTTCCTGACTCAGGGATCGAACCCACCTCTCTTATAAGTCTCCTGCATTGGTAGCTGGGTTCTTTACCTCTAGCACCACCTGGGAAACCCTTGATTCATTGATTAAGACATAAACCACATAACCTATCGCATGGAAGGAATGGAAACACAGATGTAGAGAATGGACTTGTGGACATAGAGGGGGAAGGTATGGGTGGGACAAATTGAGAGAGTAGCATTGACATATATACACTATTATGTGTAAAATAGACACACAGTGGGAAGTTGCTATATAACACAGGAAGCCCAGCCTGGTGACCTGTGACAATCTAGAGGGGTGGGATAGGGAGTTGGCAGGGACGCTCATAAGGGAGGGGATATATATATGAAGCCATGATTGATTCACACTGTTGTATAGCAGAAACCAACACAATATTGTAAAGCAATTATCTTCCAATTAAAAATATATTAATTTTTTTAAATGATGTATGCTACACAATTTTCCCCAGCATCTTAAACTCTAAGAAAGGATTTATTGCACTAAAAAAACAAAAAACAAAAAAATCTATTGCTCTACAGAGGTACGTGGATAAAACTACTGACATTATAAAGATATTAATATATATGTTCAAACATTTAGCCAGGACAGCACAGAGGGATTCAAGTATTATAAGGTGATCAGACTAGATGTTCTTTCAGATATATTTCAAATCCATAGTTCATGATTTTTAACACAGTATAATATCCTCCATTTCCTCTATCCCTAAAGTACTTAAAGACATTCTGTTGTTATAATATTATATCAGAGGTATTAATAATTTAGCTATATGTTTTATGTTGCTATGTGACTATCTTGTAATTTTAATTTTTAATCAAAATTTGCATTAAAATGAGTCCACTGAGCATCCCATGAATGTGGATATTTCACATATTTTCAAGATAAATTATTCCAGGTGAATATAAAGAGAAAGAAGTAGAAAACTTTGTAAGTCTTCTCTTCTATTTCTTTTTTTTTTTTTTTTTTTTTATTCTTTTAACTCTTTGCCTGGGCTTCCCAGGTGGCATTGGTGGTAAAGAACCCACTTGCCAATTCAGAAGACCTAAGGGACACGGGTTCAATCCCTGGGTTGGGAAGAGCCTCTGGAGTAGGGCAACCCACTCCAGTTTTCTTGCTTGGAGAATCCCATGGACAGAGGAGACTGGCAGGCCACAGTCCATGGGGCCTCAAAGAGTCGAACATGCCTGAAGCGATCTGGCACACACGCAGGCATGCAATCTTTGCCTAAGTTGAGTTACAAGATAAAGGAGTTACATCTGAAGATGAGGGACAGCTAAATGGGGTAGAGGAGTAAGGGTCTGGCTTAAAGCAAAGGGGAAACATGTCCTTTACACATGCAGAATGTTTAAGAGAGGCCCACTTCCCCTTCCTAAATCCATACCTAGTTAGACCTGAGTAAGTGTCCAAAAGTCAAGTCTCTTCTCACCCCCTGGAGGTAAGTAGATACTTATGCTTTTCAACCAAAGGAAGCAAACTGGTAACAAGGACACTGACAACTTTATCCTAATTCTGTTGCTGAACAATTCAGACCTTAGAATGGGATTGCATTTGCAGCCTGAAAGTGATGTGCATGTAGCACAGAATAAATTAGACATGAAAAAGTATATGACTAAGAAAAGGAAAGAGAATTGCACTTTACTTTTAATCACCATTTTTACTGTATTCTAAGGATCCACCCTGCAAAGAATAATATGAATAAGAAATGACTACTTAGCTCATTTCACTAATGGTGAAAATACTATGATTGGAAAACTTGAACTACCCTATTTTCTCAACCTCCCTATCTGACAGGTGACTTAGACACATTTCTGCCAGTTTCCCATTTGTAAGTGATCAGGACTTTTTTCTTCCCTCAAGGAAGGACAAATATAACTTTGAGGAACATGTCTTTAAATAGGCTTTGAAAGGGGGTGAGCAGGAATCATAAGGATTAGGATGAGGCAGAGTTGTTCTTGCCCATGCCAAATATAGAGGCTGGACAGATTTGATTTCTGCATGTACATGCAGACAGAGGTCAAGGAAGTGAAAGCTAAGTATTCACCTTCACCTCTCCTCAAGTCTCAAACACAACAGCTCTCTAAGCCTTGAGTAGCAGTGTTGGCTGAGTGTTAGGTCACTCCTCAGACTGTCAACACAAAACTATAAGCATTCATCAAGTCTGTATCTTACTAAGTAGAGGGTATTGCTTTCCTTCAGTACTGATTTCACATAAAAAATCATCAGCAAACACTGAAAAATTAATTAATAAGTTAATGCATTTATTCCCATGGGAAAGTTATTCTGACCTCTTTCAGAACCTAATTTACTCTTGGAGATTACTGCTCTGGGGAGGACTGTGGATTTTTTTTTATCTGTAAAATATAATAATTGTCAAGAACTCTGAGCTATTACACTATTTGCAAGCTAACAATTTAGTCAATCACAGTTTCATAGATGCTAGCAGAAGGCACAAAACTCCTGGACCAGAAACAAAGGACAGTTTTTTACTCACAGCAATAACAGTAGCTGGAGCACCAGAATTCGTGCCAGTTTCCAGAGTGTTAACTTCCACAAAGTGACAGGAAGGGGACCAGATGATTCCTGGACATGCAGTGGGTTGCATCACTTGAGAGGAACTCCACACCTGGGCAACCAAATCTTTTATACTAATCAGTAAGCCTGTTTGCCCTTTACCCAGTGAGAGCATCATCTTTATTATACTGGACAGTAGACAAACCTACTCTTTGTCCAGAGAGGGACACTATCTCTGCCTTCCAAAGCTGCTGGCCTTTTACAAACACACTTGCAAAGATATTCCAGAACAAAGGCAGACTCTGTCTCTGCTTGCAAGATGTATAGAAATAGGAGGCATTCATGGAGAATTGTCTTCCAACAATAACACATTTCTGTCCCTATTTTCTCAAGATTGGGGCTATACATAAAGTCTAGGAGGCTTCCCAGGTGGATCAGTGGTAAAGAACCTGCCTGCCAAAGCAGGAGATGCAGGTTCGATCCCTGGGTTGGGAAGATCCCCTGGAGAAGGAAATGGCAGCCTACTCCAATACTCTTGCCTGGAGAAGACCATGGACAGAGGAGTCTGGCAGGATACAGTCCATAGGATCACAAAGTCAGACATGACTTAGCAACTAAACCACCACCACCACCATAAAGTCTTGAGCTGTGCCTCTTAGTCCATTTTCGACTCCTTCCTCAAACTGCTCCCTAGTGACCTCAAATGGTAAAGAATCTGCCTGCAATGCAGGAGACCTGGGTTCAATTCCTGGGTCAGGAGATCCCCTGGAGAAGGGAATGGAAACCCACTCCAGTACTCTTGCCTGGAAAATTCCATGGACAGAGGAACCTGGCAGGCTAACAGTCCATAGGATCACAGAGAGTTGGACACAATCGAGTGACTAACACTTTGACTTCCGTCAAACGTCACCCTTTCTTGAGGGTGTAATGGGAAGATTCTGATGAAAAGGCTTTAGGGGGGCAAATGTAAAATGTCTGGGAATGGTAACTTTAGTAACAGGGAAGATAAAAGTCAGAAACCCTGTAGGAAACTTCCCCCTCCACCAGCTTGCTCCTTGGCAGTTTCTCACCCCTTCCCATCCCTCTAAAAAAGCATATTCCTTTCACTTCACTTTAATACACAGCTAATAGTTCCACTAAATGGATATTCATTGCAATTTTTGAAAAACTTAAATCTCTTGGAGGATTAAAGACTCTCAGATGTTCACACACATTAGCATGAATTTGTATAAGAAACTTTCCATTTAACATCTAGCTGAGATTGGTTGCCCTGAAGCAAGAATAATTTTGACTGGCAGGGGATAGAAGGGCAATTGTAAATCTGGGAGCACTTTTGAGGTATAGCAGGCCAGAGAGATAACATTGTGGGATAATTCAAACCATATAAAACCACTGAGCCCATAGGAGCCAGAGAAGGCAGGCACCATAAAGTTGGAAAATAGGTGAGAGAAGAAAAGACGACGAGGATACCAAAGAGGAATTTTGCCCATTCCCAGTTTTTATTTGAAGTTGGCACTGTGTCCAAAGCAGAGGCCATTCTCTCCCTTCTCCTCCTCACACCTGGATTTTCATTCCATAAATATTTTCTGAATATCTGCTGCCGCAATTGTCACTCTGCTACTATTACTAGTTACCACTTCTTGAACACTTGCTGTTTCCACATTTATGATTACACGGTGTGACAGTGTCAGATAAGACACTGTCTCTGCCTTCAGTAGAGCTCAGCAGTGGGGGAGACAGACAAGTAAGTCAATAGATATGCAATTTAGTAAATGCTATTTATGAAGTACAATTACACAATTTAGTAAATGCTTTTATATAGAGAGGCACTGAAATCAGATGTGGCAGCTCCTTGCCTTAGGATCCAGACTTCAGACTTCTATCCAATAGTGAACTAATAGTAGATAATTCTCACACAATATCTTTTGTGTAAGTTTTTCATGCAATTAACATGAGAACCTTTACAGCATCCCTATAAAATGAGTACTATGATTATATCTTCATTTTACAGAGGAAGAAACTGAAGCTCAGAGAGGTTAGGGAGTTTTCCTAAAGTCACAGAGTAGCAGACATAGGATTGGACTCCAGGCCTCTCTGGCCCAGAGTATATGTTCTTAGATACTTCCCTATACTGTCACTGAAACCAGTTTAAGTTAAGTAAGCATTTGTGAGCTGCTTAAAATACATAACCTTCACTTAAACCTTATATCTATGATAAAGTAAATTTAGAGTTCCAAACTTGTGACCCATGAACAAATTTTCAAAAAGATGTTTTAAGGTAGGAAACTACCTGAGACCTCCTAGGCTACAAGCATTAGTGAAACGCTGTTAAGAGAACACTGCTGATTCTGTGTAAGTCATGAGAGTACCAATCTCCACGTCATACGTTCAGTGATGCTCTTTTTTCAGGTTCAATGATCCTTATATGTAGCATTCCCATATTACAAGTTTATGCTGCTAAGAACAATTAATGACTTACATTTCCTGTAAAAAGCAAAGAATCAAGAGCCTGAAAAGACAAGCCACAGATGGGGAAAAAATACAGTAGTTCCCCCTTATCCTTGAGGGATATGGATGTCTGAAATCGCAAATAGCACCCAACCCTAGGTCTTCTCTTATACATGCATACTTATAGTAAAGTTTAATTTATAAATGAGGCACAGTAAGAGATTACCAACAATAACTAATAAAATAGAACGATTATAACAATATTCTGTGATAAAAGTTATGGAAATGTGGAGCTTATTGTACAATAAGCTCTCTCAAAATAGCTTATTGTACAAATGCAATGCTATTTCCATCCTAAGAGCTTATGCATTGTAGCCATAACCTTTGCAGTTTGAAATGTGACAGCAAAACTAGATTTCTTTTTCCTTCCTCAGAATTTTAGGAAGAGAAGATTCAGTCTTACCGTATGTCTTAGCAAATGTGGCATATGATTCTTTTTCTCATGTCGGAAACTTTCAGTTTTTCACCTCCAAGAAGCACTTTACGGCTTCTCTTTGGCATATTCGAATAGCCAGAGCCACTACTCTTGTATTTTGAGGTGTTTATCAAGTAAAATAAGGATTACTTGAGCTCAAGCACTGTGAGACCACAACAGTGGATCTGATAACTGAGATAGCTATTAATAGACTAACCGAATCAGCGGGATGAAGGAACAGACCATGTCCTGAGTGGGGTCGTGCAAGACTTCATCACGCCACTCAGAAAAGCCTGCGATTTAAAACTTTGCTTTCTGAAATTTTCCATTTAATATTTTCAAATCATGGAAAGTGAAACTGCAAATAGAAAGCTACTCATTTGCAAAAGACATATCTAATAACAGACTGTTATCCATAATATACAAAGAACTCTTAAAATTCAATGATAAGAAAACAAACAATGAGACTAAAAATGGGTCAAAGATCTTAACAGACACCTCACTAAAGAAGATATACAGATGGCAAATAAGCACGTGAAAAGATGTTGCATACTGTACCTCATCAGGGAAATTCAAATGAAAACAACAATGGGCTACCACTACTTACCTATTAGAATGGCCAAAATCCAGGAATTGACAACACCAAACACTGGCAGGGATGTGGAGCAACAGGAACTTTCATTCACTGCTGGTGAAAATGCAAAATGATGTGGTCATTTTGAAAGACAGTTTGGAGGCTTCTTACAAAACTAAACATACTTTTACCATTTTCAGTAATTGCACTGCTTGATATTTACCCAAAGGAGTTGAAAACTTATGTCTATACACAAACCTGCACACACTTGTTTATAGCAGCTTTGTTCATCAATGCCAAAATTCTGAAGCAACCAAGATGCCTTTCAACAGGTGAATGGATAAAGAAACTGTAGTGCATTCAGATAATGAAATATTACTCAGTGCTAAAAAGAAATGAACTTTCAAACCATGAAAGGACATCGTAGAATTTTAATCTAAGTGAAAAAAAAGCCAATCTGAAATGGCTACATACATATACAAAGGTATAATTCCAACTATACAATATTCTGGAAAAGGCAAAACTTACAGAGACAATAAAACAATCAGTGGTTGTTAAGGGTTAGGTGCAAGGGTGGGATGAATATGTAAAGCACAGAGGATTTTTAGGGCAATGAAAGTACTCTGTGTGATGGATATATCAATATGTCATCGTAAATTTGTCCAAGTCTATAGAAAGTACAATACAATACAAAAAGTAAGCTGTAATGCAAACTATGGACTCTGGGTGATAAAAATGTGTGACTGTAGGTTTATCAGTTGTAGCAAATGTAATACTCTGGTGATGAATGTTAATATTGGGGGAGGCTGGGCAAGTGTCAAGGCTTCCCTGGTGGCCCAGATGGTAAAGAATCTGCCTGCAATGCAGGGGTCCTGGGTTCAATCCCTGGGTCAGGAAGATCCCCTGGAGGAGGAAATGGTTACCCACTCCAGTACTCTTGCCTGGAAAATTCCATGGACAGAGGAGACTGGTGGGCTACAGTCCATGGGGTTGCAGAGTCAGACACAACTAAGCAACTAACACAGAAAGATGCCAGTGTCAGGGTGGGAGGTATAAGATAACTTTTTGTACTTTGCATTCCTTCTTGCGGTGAATCTAAAACTTCTCTAAAAAATAAAAAGTCTATTTTTCTTTAAAGCAAAGTCCACTTAGAACGTCTATTCTTAAGGAGGGAAAAAATGTGCACTGTTTGGAATATTATAACTATGTCCACGCTCTTCCTCCCTTGAGAAAATTGCTAAGTCTAACCTTAATCCCAAGATACAATAATTACCGCTCAACAGTGCCTTCTTATTAGGTCTGTTACAGACAATCCTGGAAGAAGACTGGGGGAGAGAGAGGAGACAGAGGACCGAGAACAAAGCCTTCCACCGAGTGTGAAACAGATTTTATAGAAGGTATAGCATTTCTTAGCTTCTTCTCTGCCTTCGTGACCATCTCTACTTGAAAATAACCTGCCTCAACAGTTGATTTCCTGAATATTGAATACTGATTTTGTTATTGCTGTTTTCCAAAGGAGTAATGGATTTTGAATGTACGTTAGGTAAACACTGATTTCATGAGTATACAGACAGTCAACAACTTATATACAGTGGGAGATCCTCTTTTACAGAAGAAGAGAATGAAAAAGACAAAGCTGGTTTATGCCAAGGAGGTCCATATTTTTTCTCTTCTGAGAACCTACCTTCTTTTAGATTTCCCTTCCCCTGGGTTTTCATTAATCTCATGAATGTACTTCTTAAGAATAAAAATGTCGGCAGACTCTGGATGGAACAATTCCCTCAGCCCAGGAGAGATGATTTGTCTTATGTGCTGACTTGTGTCCCCGTCCCTCATTTATATGTTGAAATCCTAACTACTATACCTCAGAGTGTGACTATAATTGATTACAAGTTTTTCAAGAGGTAACTAAGCTAAAAATAAGTCATTACAATGGGCCCTAATTCAGTCTGACTTGTGTCCTTTTAAGAAGAGGAGATCAGGACACCGATAAAGTAAGTCCAAGTGAAGACTCGGGGAGAAGACAACCAAGGAGAGAGGTCTCGGAAGAAACCAACGCTGTCAACAACTTGATCTCAGACTTCCAGGTTACAGAACTGTCAGAAAACACATTTCTGTTGTTTAAGCCACTCTGACAGTCTGTGACACTTTCTTATGGCAGCCCTGGCAAACGAATACCATACATAAGAGTAACCTTTGTGACTCCAGCACTCGCACAGTGCTTTGATCCAGAGCCTCTTAAAAGCAGTTCAGACACTTGCTAACATAATTATAAAGAACCCACAGACTTCCTGAATTCATTCAACAAACATTTATTGAGCTTGTTCTGTGCATCAGGTACTGAGCTAAATGCAAGGAAAAAACAGGAACACTCAAGAAGCTCAAGGGTAAATAAGACCCCAAACCATCCTCCAGAATTCACAGTCTTAAAAGTAGCCAGGCATATAAGGAGTTAATTTCAATGTGCGGTCACTGTTGGTAAGATTGTAGTATGCACAGCGTGCCACAGGCGAGGACCAAGGGCTATGGGAACTTCACGGGGAGGCAGGAGGGGTATCAAATAGGATGCCATACCTGGTCTAAGTCTTTAGTAAAAAGTAAAAGTGTGCTAAGGAGATGAGGGCAGAGAGACATGTCAATGACAGGAGTACCACAGACAAAGGTAGGAAATAGGAAAGTGTCTAGAATGTCAGGTGATGAATGAGAAGGTCAGGATAATTGGAGTTAGGATGATATGAGGGAGGCTGGGAGGAGGGACTGAAAGATTAGGGTCAGACCACAAAGAGTTGGGTATGCCAAATTTGGATTTTAACCTGAAAGCAGTGGGAAGCCACCAGAGATTTTTACAGTGAAAAGTCATGATCAGACTTGCTCTGAGCATGATCTCTCTGGTAGCCTGGAGAATGAAATGGTTTGGGGAAAAGGTGGGCTGCAGAAAGACTGGATGGCAGGGAGGATGATAAAGCCTTAACTGAAGCAGTGGTCTGGGGGTGCAGAAAGCAATCCTGCTTTAGAAATACTGCAGGAGTCTGGAAACTTGCTCTATGAGGATTTTAACACTTCGACTTCAATGTGTGCTAGTATGGGAAAGGTGTTTCCAACTGTAAGATACTAGATAGTATTTATTTTTTCTGTACCAGATGTATAAATAAATATAAATATCATTGCTTCCTTAAACATACAGACATTATCATCTTAATAAAACACACAATATATTATTTACTTTTTAAGACTATAATTCAAAAGAGCTAAATTTCCTTGTGTTTTGTTTAAATTTGAGGATAATCGCTCTTTAAAAACATATAGTGTAACTGGATACAGGTAAAAATGAGTATCTTATTTCATCATAGCATATCTGGTACATTTGTGATTCTTCTAAGTTGAACTTGCTGGAAAGTGTTTATTTGAGGCACTAGAAAGCTTTGGAAAATACACTTGCCTAGCTCTGAGTTTTCTATTACCTATTTTGAGTAGTTTTCTCAGTCTCACTAGGGCTCAGTTTTCTTATTTCTAAAATAATACTCTTCTATATTATTCTAATAATATTAATTCTATATAATAATAATTTAATAATGTTAAAAGTATATAATTCTAATAATATTCTAAAGTAATATTTATTTCTAAAGAGACAAATTTCTTGATCCTTAAAATTCTTTCTGTCTAAAATCCCACGAGGCTTTTTCTCCCAGAAGAAATACTGCTCTTGAATCTTTAAAGGCAATTTTTACGTTTTAAAAAGGATACTTTAAATTTTGCCAGAAAATAGTTCTTGTAAAGTATATAAATCTTGTTAGATGTTTTGAAATTCATTAAAAAAAAATCTACCTGAAGCATTCTGCACGATTAAAACATTACCATTCTTGGCACTCAGGGGAATGTACTTAAACCTCAGTAGGTTCAACTAAGTTTTAGAGTGAGTAACACAACGAACAAGTGTGCCTCTTGAAAGAAATATAAAGCTGAATATGGTAAATACAACTGCAGGAAAATTAACAAGCCAGACGATTTCCTTTTCCCCTTCCTTGGGAAACCTGTATCTCTAAAGGGAAAAGGGCTCTTCTGGAAGAGAAAGGAGAAATTGGGGAGGGAAGTTTCTCTGATTTCTTTATGCCCTGGCTGCTGATCTGTCTGCTTTCCTCTCCAGCTCTCGCTGTCTGATAAGGAATTGATTCTTCCCCTCCTCTCCCTCCCTCCCTCCCTCCCTCTCTCTTCCTTCGCCCTCAGTCACGGTACTGTCCTAGCAAGTGATGCTGTCGGAGACAGGAGCCGCGCAAGGAGGAGCCGCCGCCGCCGCCGCCGCGGGGCGGGAGAGCGTTCCCCAGCACCCGCGCCCCGCTCGGCCCGGAGCTCCCTCCTCGCGGCCACCGGCGCGGCCGCTGCCCCCGCGGTTTGAAGGTGGACGCTGGCGACCCGGCTTTGGCTCCCGCCTCTAACTGCTCGGTCTCCGGCTGCGCGGGTCTCTCTTCCTGCCTCCCCGCCCGGGGCCGCCCGGGGCCCGCTGGAGGTGGGGAAAGGGCGCCGCGGGGAGAACGCGCCTCGCCGGCGGTGGAGACCGAGGCCGGCGGCCGGCATCCCCGCGCTCGGACCGCGGCCGGCGCGATGTCCAGCAAGGTCAGGAAGTGCAAGGAGCAAGCGAGGGTGACCTTCCCCGCGCCGGAGGAGGAGGAGGAGCAGGAGGGCGAGGACGAAGGCGCGGAGCCGCAGCGCCGCCGGCGGGGCTGGAGGGGCGTCAACGGGGGGCTCGAGCCGCGCTCGGCGCCCCCGCAGCGGGGACCGCGCGCCTACTGCCCGCCGCCCTTCTCCCCGGGGCCCGACATGTGAGTATCCGGCTGGCCCGCGGCCCGCGCCTCGGGCGGGGGGCGGGCAGGCGCGCCCCTGGCCGCCCCGCGCTGTGCCCCGGACCCCCAAAGTCCACCCTCCGCGGCAGTCCTATTCGGGGCAACTCGGGTGGGCGGTAGACCTAGGCCGGGGTCTCGCGCCTCTCGGTCCTGCTCTGTGGAGGGACTCCGGGGACGCCCGAAGGCGTGGCCGGGGTCTCCGTCCCGGCTGGAGCGCACGGACCAGCCCCGCGGACAGAAACAGCGGGCGCCAGACACGCTGCCCAGGAAGCAGACGCCCGCTCTCCTACAACCGGGGATGCGCGCACCGCCGCCGGTGGTCTGGGCGCCTCGCGGAAAGGGTTCCCCGGGGTCCTCGAACTGCCCCCGGGAGGTCAGAGAAGGGGACGGTGTGCCTAGGCCCCGGCGTTCAGCGTGGAGACACCCCGGGAACCGGAGTCCCTTCCGACGCTCCCGGCCGTCGGGAGTGGGGAGAAGGGAGCGGACGGTGTGTGGGTGGAAGGTCTGTCTGCCCGGGCGCGGCTTTTCCCTTCCGTCCATTCACAGCTGGGGCTAACCTGGAGCGGAAGCCCAGCGGGTCTCCCCAGGGAGAGTGAGCGCGGGCCACCGCGGGAACCGCCGTAGAGCTACTTGGTTGGCGTTCCCAGGCGGCTCAGGTTCAGTAGCTGTTCCTTTTATAAAGGAAGGTAGAGGTCCGCGCTTTAATGAGTGAGTAAGAACAACTTTTCTTCATTTCCAAATCTTGGAAACAACCTCTCTGAGACGCAGAGAGGATGAAGAAGAAAGTGGTTCGTTTTATAGGGTGCATACTCTCTTTTGTCACGTACCTTGGACGTGTCGCGGGGTTACCGTCTTTTTAGGAAGAACGCACAGATAGGTAGAGACCTCGGGGCCGGTCTTTGCGGGCGGCGCTAACCGCTTGGGCCGGGGAAGGGGTTCTCCCGGGAAGGGACGGAGGTTCCGCAGCGCCCCCTGCTGCCCGCGAGCTGCACACAGCTAGGGTGTGAAGCCTCTGCAGCGACCTCGACCCGGCAGGATAGTGCAAGGCTGAGCTGGTCTGGGTCCGCTCCTAACTCGGCTGGACCGGCCTAAGTAAAAAGAGAACTCAGTGGCTGGGAAAGGTTTCTGATTTTAAATGAGCGACGCATCCCAACGTGGCTCAGTTATTGCTGAAGATTACCTGGAGTGGAAATGGCCCAGGGAATGGACGGAAGGTAGGTCCTTTGAGATTAAAACCCCGGTCAGCTCGCTTCCTCGCCTCCCTTACGGTTTTAAGACATTGTCCATATTCCCTTTTGCCAGTTTGGTTTTTAGAACCCAACTCAATTTCTTGATTCTTAAATTTTTTTTTTCTTTTGTCTTAAATCCACACTAAATGGGACACCAGAGAGCGCTTATATGAGAAAGTAGGGCGAAGCAGAGATTACACTCTTTGCTTTTTGAAGCTTGAGGTCAATCACACAAAGCGCTGGGACAAATTCTAATGTAGACTTGCTGTCTAACTGGTAATGGAATATCTTTCCTGGCTGTCTGCTGACTTTACATAACTCAACAGGTAAATGTTGTCGTATATTTACTTTGTAAAGCGGCTGAAAAGACTGTCATGTGAAGGAGATACGCATTAATAAACGTTCTTTCTGAAGGCAGAGCCGCAAGCTCTTCATGTTTTTTCCAGGCCTGTCACTTGGTAATAGCAGAGACTAACTTGATATTTGTAGCAGAGATTAGCTGTTTATTCCAACTTTGAATGGAATATGGCCACAGTTTAATAACTCAGAGAGTGAACACAGCCCCAGGATGAAATTGGAGAAGGATACCCAGTCTATCAAAGCCCCAGGGTCATTTTCAGTAGGCAGAATAGAACAGCCGAATTTAACAGTCTGAGGGATGCTGAGGGTAGAATCCCTCTTTTACCTAAAAGATTCCTTGACATAACACTTTTGCTCATTTCACTGCTCCATGCTCCAGTATTTCATTTGGGAATTTTAAATAGACCGACTCAGGGGGAATAATGTCATCTGCTGTATCACTAGCAAGAGGTTTTTTTTTTTTTTTTTAATTACCCTTTGATAAAATTCTTTGATGTAGCCATTGATTCAAGCCAAGACTTCCCTTTTCCCAATTGTTTGCAAACCTAGGAACAAGTAGTATACCGTTTGCATG
Source organism: Muntiacus reevesi (assembly GCF_963930625.1). NCBI lineage: Eukaryota > Metazoa > Chordata > Mammalia > Artiodactyla > Cervidae > Muntiacus > Muntiacus reevesi. Next base: position 36,554,221 of record NC_089261.1, on the reverse strand, counting down.
ATTAATTCAGCCTCAAAGCTTTTAAAAATATTTAATGAACTCCAAAGCATTTGAAGTCAGTTCTTGTGAGTTTTAATCTGAAGACATTCCTTAAACATTTACATGTGCAAAGTTCAGACTAGGTACAGCAAGCCACAAAGATGAGTACGGCAACTTTACTGCACTCAAGGAGTTTCAAATCTCGTAAGGGAGAGGTGGAAATGAAGCTGGGCGTAAATAATTATGCTATTAGAGTAGAATGAGTGCATAAATACATACATACGAGGAGAGAGCTCTGCAGAGTCAAGTGCCAAGAGGAAATGGATAACGTAAGATTGTGGAGAAATCAAGAAAACCTTTTATGAGCCTGAAAAGGTAAATAAGATCGGAGGCAGAAAGAGAATGGGCAGTTAATTCAAGCACCCCACCTCACTTCGTCCCCTATTCCAAAGTGCCTGGCATATCCAGGGAATGTTAAGGGAATATTAAGTTTTATTGGAATGTAGATTATGTGTAAGAGAGCAGTGAGATTTAGCTGGATGTATTAGTTTGGGGCATTAATGTATAGGATCTTCTATATCAAGGAGAGGCAATAGGGAGTCATTGATTTTTTCAGAGCAGCAAAGGTTTGATCCAAGTCATTCTGAGAAGGGGATGGATTGAAGTGGCAATTGGCAGAATATGAGTAAATAACTTAGAAAAATACTGTGGCTTTCCAGGCTGAGATTAGGATCTGTGATAGTGTAGGACTGGTGGGATGGAATAGGGAGAAATAGGAAGGGGGGATACACAGAAAGAATCTATGGGAATTTGCCTATCCATGAGGGGTTTAAAGAGAAAGCAGGGTCAGAGGTGATTTCGTGATTTTGATGTAGATGACTAAGATCATGGTGTCCTTGTTGAAAAAAAAGAAACTAAATCATCTGACTTTTCAGATAATTTTCAAATACATGTCAAACAGGGAGAAAGGAATGTAAGTTAAAAGCTTGAGAGAATTTGAGAGTCTGCTGTCTGATGGGAATTGTTTTTAAGTTGTGTAAATTCATGATATTACACAAGGAAGGAGTGTGAAGAGAGAAACAAAGGAAGCCTGAGTTAGTTTTCTGAGGGAAATTTCTTTGTTTAGAGGGGCAAAAAGAAAGAGTAGCAAGCAAAAGACACAGAAAAAGATGAAGCAGCAGGTAAAGGTTAGAGGCTGCCTAGAGAGAAGAATTTCAAGAAAAGGGAAGAATAGTAAGGCTAAGTCCCTTTGTGGTCCACCTGAAACTATCACAGCAATTGTTAATCAGCTATATGCCAACAGAAAATAAAAAGTTTAAAAATAAAATGAAAAGGGAAAAATTGACCCGCAGTTGGCAAACACTTGGTAAATCAAGAGAGGAACTTGGTGGGAATTACCTAGTGGCCCAGCGGTTAGGATTTACTGTCAAGGGCCCGTGTTCGGTACCTGGTTGGGGAACAAGCTGAATAGCTTGGCCAAAAAAAAAAAAAAAAGAAAGAGAGAGAGAGAAACTTTCTGAGTCTACTTTTAGTCTACTCATCCCTTACACTGTAGCGTACATGCACAAAACCATTAGATTTCTCAGCAGTGTTATCTTGAAGAGAGAAGGCTTCTGCAAGAGAGGATTCTGGGGAATTCCCTGGTAGTCCAGTGGTTAGGACTCAGTGCTTTAGCTGCTGTGGCCCTAGTTAAATTCCTGGTCTGAGAACTAAGATCTTACAAGCAGCTAGGCCAAAAAAAAAAAAAAAAAAAAAAAAAGCAATGAACATACTTTAAAAAAAAAAGAAGAAGAAAAGATTCTGTTTAGTTTTTCTTGGAAGACATGCTGTCAAGAATTTGTCATAATAAAAGCTGTAATTTGTATTTATGTAATACCTCATGCTGTTATTTATATGAATTAACTTGAATCACACCTCTTTAAAGCAGGTTTTATCATTTGGTAAATGAGGAAACTGATACATAGTGAAGTCAAGTCAGTTTCTAAAGATTAATTAGTAAATCAATAACAGAGCTTCTGTATTCTATAGAATATTAGTAACTATAGTCCCCATACTCTACTTAAGATCTCTAGGCTTATTCATCCTACATAACTGAAACTTTGTACACTTTGACCAACATCTCCCCAGTTTTCCCACCTTCCAGACCTTGGTAACCATGGTTTTACTCTCTGCTTCTATGTATTTGACTTTTTAAGATTCCACATATAAGTGAAATCACGCAGTTTTGTTTTTTTTTTCCCCTGTGCCTGGCTTATTTCACTTAGCCTAATGTCTTCCAGATTCATCCATGTCACAAATTGCAGTATCTCCTTTGTTGAGGTGAAATAATACTGCATTGCATACGTATATACCACAGTTTCTTTTTCCATTCATAGTTTATGACACTCTGTGTCTGTATTTTGGCTGTTTGCTAAGAGGGTAGATTTCAGGGTTTCTCATTAATACACACCCCAAAGATAACTGTGTGAGGAGCTAGATATGTTAATTACCTTGCCTGTAGTAATCACTTCTCTATTGTACAGTTGACGCTTGAATAACACAGAGGTTAAGAGCACCAACACGCCCCACAGTCTAAAATCCACATATAACTTTTGACTCCCCCTGAAACTTACTGTAGTCTACTCTTGACCAGAGCCTTGCAGATAACAAAGACATTGTTTATGTGTACAAAATACACATATTTTATATGTTTTTTTATTATACAGTTGTATTCTTCAATAGGTGCTGCAGTGGTAAAGAATCTGCCTGACAATGCAGGAGATGCGAGTTCGATCCCTGGGTCAGGAAGGTCCCCTGGAGAAGGAAATGGCTAACCCACTCTAGATTTCTTGCCTGACAAATTCCATGGACAGAGGAGTCTGGAGGGCTTCAGTCCACGGGGTCACCAAAGTTGGACATAAGTGAGTCACTGAGCACACACAGGCACTCATTCTTCAGGAGAATGAGTTAGAGCAAGAAGATGTTATCAAGAAAGAGCCTATTATGCCGAGTGAAATAAATCAGAGAGAGACTAATATTGTATGTTAATGCTCATATATGGAATCTGTTCATAGAAAGATGGTACCGATAAACCTCCTTGCAGGGCAGCAATGGAGACACAGACATGGAGAACAGACTTGTGGACACAGGCGGGGAAGGACGGGTGGGGCGAATCGAGAGGGTAGCATTGAAACATATACGTTACCATGTGGAAAATTAGATAGTCAGTGGAAATGTACTGTTTGATCCAGGGAGCTCAAATCTGATGCTTTGTGGCAGCCTAGAGAGTTGAGATGGGGTTGGAGGTGGGAGGGGGGTTCAAGAGGAAGAGGACATATGTATATCTATGGCTGATTCATGTTGTTATGTGGCAGAAACAAATGCAAAATTATAAAGCAATTATACTTAATTAAAAATAAGTTAATTTTTTAAAAAAATCATAAGAAAAATTTACATTTACAGTATTGCACTATATGTATTCACACCATGCTTATGTTGTCTGTTTGCAAAATTAACCATCTATCAGTACCTACAAGTGTTGTCTTATACAAAATACTGTAGATGTTCTATGTATTACTAACACTGGATATCAAAAATGAAAAAATAATGTGAAAAAAATTCATGTTTATTTGCAGGTATAATGATTCCTGCATTGATAACAAAGAAGCAGCAATGTGATTGCTTTTAGGGTAGCCTGATATAATTGATACGGCTGCTTCACAGTAGCTCAGCCTATTGGCTAAAGAATGAACCATTGCAAACTTTTTATGGCATACAATATTACTGTGACATCTTCATGATACAGTATTGGAAACATGATTTGTTTTTTTATTTTTTTTTATTTGTTTTTTTTAAAACCACTTAACTGTGATGATAGGCTGCTGCAGTTTCTCCAACTGGAAGAGACGAAAGGAGAGAGACAGGAGCATACTATATGATAATGTAATTCTTTGAAAGCAGAGTTATAAAGCAGTAACAAAACTAACATTATTTTTATTAAATATATTTAAAGTATATAATTATTTAAGCATATGATAATTAAATGTCACTCACCTTATGCCTACTTAAGGGATAGACTAGTATTTACATACATCGTATGCGTTCATGACATACCTAACTTTTTCTTAGTGTTTTCAGTATTTCCAAGCTACAGAGTTCAGAAGTTTTTTTTTTTTTCCAAATTGTCACAAATCTCCAAATCGTTTTCCAATATACTTAAAAAAAAATATGTGTACAAATGGACCTGCACAGTTCAAACCTCTGTTGTTCAAGGGTCCACTGTGTATGTATATCAAATCCTATTATTATACTCCATAAATATATGCAATTTTTATTTTGAAAATTATATAAAATAAAGCTGCAGAGTGATTAGAAGATTTAAAAAATGCCAGAGTGTCTGATGCTCAGCTTTGATAGGAGATCTGAAGATGATCACACAATGCCTGTAGCTCAGATTATCTACTTGAATGTTAGTTTCTGTGGTGCTGGCCCGTGACACTCTTTCAACCTCGGCTTAGCTTGGTTGTCACTGGAGAATCTCCAGAGGAATTCCAGAGGAATTTGGACTTTAAGGACCAAAGTCAGACTAGCATTGTTAAGGAAGAGGCAGGTTTCTTTTTAGTTATAATTGTCAAGAATAGCACAGCACGGCATTAGATTTGTTCAGTCGCTCAGTCATGTCCGACTCTTGTGACCCCATGGGCTGCAGCACGCCAGGCTTCCCTGTCCTTCATCATCTCCTGGAGCTTGCTCAGACTCATGTCCATTGAGTCAGTGATGCCATCCAACCATCTCAGATTCTCCGTGGTCCCCATCTCCTGCCTTTAATCTTTCCCAGCATCAGCGTCTTTTCCGGGGAGTTGGCTCTTTGCATCAGATAGCCCAAGTACTGGAGCTTCAGCTTCAAGCATCAGTCCATCCAATGAATGTTAGACTTGAAACCTTTAATAATCTGACATTTTGAGTTGTATTTTTAGTTTATCCCACAGAGCAGTAATTTCACTATGTACAATATAGAGTCATTTTGCTGGTTTGTTGTAAATTATTTTTGCTTGCTTGCTTACTTCGCTTCAGACGTATCAGACTCTTTGCGACCCTATGGTCTGCCAGCCAGGCTCCTCTGTACATGGGATTCTGCAGGCAAAAAAACTGGAGTGGTTGCCATTTCCTTCTCTAGGGTATCTTCCTGACCCAGGGATTAAACTCCCCTCTCTTGTATCTCCACTAGATACACCTGGGAAGTCCAAAATTATTTTTGTATAATATCAAAGTAATGCATGAATATAGTTTTAAAACTTAATGCTTAAAAAAAAAGACTTGTAAGATCAACAGCAAGCCCATGACAGTTCCCTGTTTTTCTCCCTTTTTTCTTCCTGCCCCCTCCATTTCATTACACTTACAACTCCTTTAAGTATTGCATTCCGGTTATTCATGTGTTTTAGATAGCATCAGTATTCTCAGGTGAACATTTCACTCACTTGTAACTTTTATTCTCCCCCATCCTCCCATCACATGATTTATCACAATCTGTGGTTAATAATTCATTATGATGATCATGTAATTATTATTCACTGCAGAATCAAGTAGTATAGTATAATTGCATTTCTTTTCTTTTATAATTAGTTGTTTTTCTTGGCATATTTTTTCTGTCTTGTTCTTTCCACTTCAGCTAAATCCTTTAGTCTCTGTGTGTTTTTTCTGGAGATATCCCTTCTAAAACCCTCTGACTTGGTTTGTCATTTTTAATTCTTTTTTTATTCTTCAGGAAGCTTTTAGATTGAGCTCTTCGTTAGTGTTGTTCTGAAATGTCTAAACGATGCCTTGATACGAGTCTTTTTTAATTCAGTGAATGCTTCATTGATAAACCCTTTCAGTATTTGGATATTATACCCTTTGGTTTGGAGAGGTTTTCTTGTATTATTCGTTTTATTATTCCTATGCACTATTTTCATATTTCTTCCTTCTTTCTGGAATTTCTGTTATTTGGATTTTGGATCTCTTGGACTGATCCCCTAGTTTTTGTATCTCTTCTATGATGTTTTCCAGCGATTGTCTTTTCTGTTCTTTCTGAGATATTTCCTTGACTATATTTCCCAACTTTCACTGAGTTTTTTCCCCCATTTTATCTACTATATTTTTAATCTCTAAGAGCTTTTTTTGTCTAATGAGTATTTCTTTGTTATAGCTTTCTGTCTTATTTCAGAGATGAAATATTTCTTTTTTTTAATTTCTCAAGGGAAAAAGGATTGGGAGGTAATAAACCTGGCTGTTAATATTCTAGAACTGGCCGGGGATCTCCCTGTTCTTAGGTTCCTAGCCTCCCCTGGGCCTGGTATCTCCACATTTAGAGAATCTCTGTTACTATTTCTTCAGCGATTTGGTATCTTATATTTCTTATAGGGATGGGGGAGGACTGTCACTTGATCATATCAGTTGGAGGTCAGCGATCTAGGGGGAGGGTTACTACATATCACTTACACAAGATTTTAGCTCATTCCTCCATTTTAGGCTCCTGCCTTGTCTCTTGTGGGATTTCTTTTGCCTTTAATTTCCTAGTCTTTTCTGGTATTGGGTGGACCGGCTTGCTTTTTGTTACAAGCACTCTGGTTGCACCTTCCTTCTCTCTGTCAAATCACTCACCATTTTTCTGACTTATCTCTTTTTCATATATTGTAGTACTTCTGATTCATGGAAGATGAAATTTGTGTTTTTTGTTCTCTGTGTTGTTTAGGGGGGTAATTTTCAAGAGGTGAAGGGGTGAAGAAGGCCTTTATTCCATCATCTTGAAAGCAAACATCCCTACAGTTGTGTTTTAGGTATTCATTTTAAGTCTAAGTGAAGACAGAATTATTAACAGGACCAAGATTGAAGAAGGAAGATTAATTAATTTTTAAGACTAATTATGACTGATCTTGTTAGACTAATGGAGTAAACAGTAATCTTTATAGTGTGATCTGTCAGTCATCTGAAGTGCCCCACCTGAAATCATCTTAGAACCACACTTCCCAGATTTAACTGATGTACAGTGTTTTGAAGGAGAAAAGAATGTCTGAGTCGAAAAGGACTTCATCTAGTTGGGCATCTTCTTAAACAAGTTGAAAAACTGAAACTGGAGGTCATCATTGAATTCACGGCAGTCCCAGGCCTTCTGAAATCTCCAGTTCCCTTCACTGTATTGTTTACACTGTGGACTTGGGTTAAGCATTTCTGTCTTCCTCAGAGAAATTTGAGAGGCATTTACTCCTAGGAGGAGCAGCACAGGAAATTAAGTGTTAACTCATTTATGAGATTCAATTAATTCATCATTTCAATTTGACTACTGATGGCAGACCAACTGGAGAAAGTTTGTAAGCTCAGTAGGAGAATTTAGAACAGGGCAGGAACAGAGAGAGAGGAGATAAGAATGTCTCAAGGAACAGTTGACCCCCTGCCAAATATCATTGATAGGGTTCTCTTTTCTTAATATCTAGGAGGTGAAAGGATCCTGGACATCATCTGAAGACTAGGTTAGAACTTCAGGAGTTTTTCATTACTGTGCTAGGGTAGCAGGTGTCTGTCTGTTCATGTTTTCTCCTTGTAAAACTTCACAGGAAATGTAATGGGAGGAAAACTGCTTTTGCAGAGCTCTCCGCTCTCCATAGGAAGGAATACTTTCAACTTCCTGGCTCAGGGGTGAGATTGCCCTCATCAGGCAGTCAACACCACAGCGTCAGTCTGGCAGAGGAGCCAGATGAATGGCCTATGGAGGGTGTACAAAGAGGAATCTGGCCCCAGACAAAAGGTCCGGAGTTGGCAACTAGGGCTGCCAACTTCACACTTATTTATAAGGGGCTCAGAAGTGACTTTATGAGATTAATTAGGATTGTTATAGCATTTTTTTTTAAAATTTAGCATCTAGGTTGGGGATATTTGTCTACACTTATCTAGTCAAAAAAAGTCCCTGTTCAAAAGAAAACTCCCTTTCTTTTCACTATTCAAATAATAGGTGACAGTATGAATTTAGTCCTAGAATAGACCTTTTTAAAAAAATGAGAATTACATGTCCACAGGTACACAACCTGTTAAGGAAAGAGCTTGACAGTACTAAATATTCTACACCAGTTTTGCATTTCTGTATACATTTTGTCAAATAGGACTGATGTATATGGATTTTCTGTTGAAAACTAGATCTCAGGGTGATGAGATGGGAGCAAAAATCTAAAAACCTCAGACTTTTGACTTCGGATATGGATGATAATGGTAGAAAACAAGATCTTTTTGCTTTTAATAACATTAGAGGTTTATATATATATAATCGATAGTGACTAATATAAATAGACAAATATGAGCTTCTCTTAGGTCAGTAGAGGTTTTTTATTTTATTATTGAGTTCATTATTGTCTCAATTCTTGTTCAGTTATAGACTGAATTTGTATTTCACGTCTAATTTCATTGTCACTGATCTTCCTGAAATAATAAAAATTTGTCTTCGAAAATATTGAGTTTTATGAATGAGTTTGGTTTTGAAGATAAGCTTAATTATTAACTATAAGAGCTCACTAATTCTAAGATGTATCCTCTGTTTGCCCTCAGATTATCCTGACAAAACAACTTTATGTAAGATTGAAATCAAGAGCTATAAGATTCATCAGTTACATTTTGCAGTGTAATTAAGAATTAAGTGTGATTAAGCAGTAATCTGCTTTTAAAGAAGAATGATTGTTTATGTTACTTTAATTCCTGATAATTAGTTTATGTTAAAGTTTTCGCAGTGTTCTTTTTTATAGAAGAATTACTCCAAATTCCCCTCCACCGCTGCTTCCATACATTATTTCACGTGACCAAGGGTATTCTTTAATCTGAAGAGTGTCTGTTTTCAAAGCCTTCAGTCTTAAATACTGATTTAAGCACACATATATGTATGTCTCCAACAGATAAATATTCATTAGTCATGTACTAACAGCCAGGCCTACAGAAATACAGGGACTTTTTCTCCTGAAGCATTAACATGTTACAGTTATTGTTGAGGAGACTGGCATGAAAGCAGACAATCATAAAGCAACTCAATAGTCAGTTCAGTGGAGTTACACACAAAATGTAGTTCCTGGAAACAGAAACATCTAAGTTCTAGAAGGCATTTACTTGAATGTTTTGGGGGGCACATATGTTTAAGAAGAGTCTCCAAGAAGTCTTGCAGGCAGTGGTTAGGGGTCCTTACCTCTGCTCCCAGCAGACCATCGGAGGGAACAGTACACTCTTAAATGGTTTTTTGCTTTTCTGGTCTCAGCTGCTCAAGGGTCAGTGACCCTTGAGAGGACAGGGAGCTTTCCTGAGAGGACAGAGAAAGTGATGAAGAGCAGAGATGGGAGCTTCCCTCCAACAAAGCTTCTTGTCTCCGACTTAGCCCCTAGGACATGTACGAAAATTAGCAGATGTCTAATAGATTTATTAAAATGATTCATGGAGAATTCTGAAGATAACACTGGCCAACAGAAACTCTCAGGGATTAATTACGGTGGAGACTCAAATATCTCCCCCGACCTGTAAGTGCGGAATCTCTGCATGTTAGCTGTTTTCTGGGGTGGGAACCCTTAGACTTGGAAGCGATGCTTCCCTGTTTCTGAAATGGAGTGCCTCATCTTGCTTCCGGGACGACGCGCTGCTGAGCCGCCCTGGAGGCGGTGGATGCAGGCTGAGCAGGAGCTGGCTGGACGCGGCGGCAGCCGCAGCGCTGTCCCCCGCACGGGACGGTGGAGCCGATTGGGCCCCTTCCCTCCAGCCTTGCGCGCTGATGCTCTTGGGGCTTCTCAAGTTCAGAGCATCCCCCCCACTCTACTTCTTCGCCTCCTCAATACACAGAGTAAGAGATTTTCCAAACGTTTTGTTTTTGATGACATTATCGAGGCTGTCAGATGCCCTCTCCTTTTCCCAGACACACTCACGTGTAGGCACAGAGTGTGGCTCTCAGGTGTCTCCGGGGGCAGCTGCGTTCACCGACAGGTGCCATGTGCCAGGGGGGCTGTGCCGTGTGTCTGCAATTTTAACTTTTCATCTCTGACTGTCTTGTCCTTTATTAGGGCCTGCTGCTTCCCATGTTCATTACTCCTTCCAATTATCACCATCCCCAATATGAGAACTAACATGGTGGTTGCTCTCTAACACCTGTCCCCCCTCCTCTGTGCTTTTCTCACTACTTATCTTCCAAGGCTCCTTCTACTTTTTTTTTTTTCCCTTCACAGAAGGACAGACTGGAACCTAGCCGGTGGGCACCTTCTGCTTCTTCAGTGTGGTGAACGAAATAGTTAAAGCAATTTGACTGTTATTCTTAGTGCTTTAGCTCACACTGGTGATGGTGTTTACTTTGCTAGATGGATTGACTAGTTGGTTGATTCTTAACATCATTTAAATAAAAGATTTGAGGTGACTTCTTTACTAGTGTTCATTTGTTGCTGAGTGCTAAAGAATTTGTGATTCAATCCGAAGAGCCATTTTAGAAACTGTTTTCATAGAACCAAAGTTTTCCAACACACCAGCTAAGCATATATTTTTCTAAGAATTTTTTTGGGGGAGATGTAGAGAAGGCAATGGCACCCCACTCCAGTACTCTTGCCTTGGAAAATACTATGGATGGAGAAGCCTAGTAGGCTGCAGTCCAGGGGGTCGCTAAGAGTCGGACATGACTGAGCGACTTCACTTTCACTTTTCACTTTCATGCATCGGAGAAGGAAATGGCAACCCACTCCAGTGTTCTTGCCTGGAGAATCCCAGGGACAGGGGAGCCTTGGTGGGCTGCCGTCTATGGGGTCGCACAGAGTCGGACACGACTGAAGCGACTTACCAGCAGCAGCAGCAGACCGTTTTTAAAATCTTTATTGAATATGTTACATTATTGTTTCTGGTTTTTATGGGTTTGGGGGGTGCAGAGGGTTAGGCCACAAGGCATGTGGGATCTTAACTCCATGACCAGAGATCAAACCCACACCCCTTGCTTTGGAAGGCAAAGTCTTAACCACTGGACCACCGGGGAAGTTCCTAAGCATGCATTTTAATAGTGTTATTTTGATTTGCAACTTGTTATTCATTTTTCTTGTTCCCTAGAGACAGTATGGTAAAGTAGAGAAACACTACTGAGAGAGCCTCTGAACTCTCACTTCTCTTTCTTTCAGTAACCTTAAGGAAGCTAATGTTCTGAGTGAGTCACTTTATCTGTAGAATTAGCATCAGCTGACGAGTATTTTTGAACATATAATGCGCTATATCAGGCACTATAGAGGTGGCTAAGAAGTGTGAAAAATTAAGTAGGAAGTATAGGGCATTTATTCTCAATCAAACTTAGGGGACATGAATATCACAGGAGACAAAATCAAGGAGTGGGGGAGGGGGAAGTATAGGTTTATGGGCAGATTAGCAGTAATACAAAAGGTCAGACTGAAATGGTCCATAATAGTTTCAGAAAGGTTCCAGAGTGAACAGAACCATGCAGGTCTTCTAGTTATTAATCCTGTGAAGTTTTACCCTCTGTTTTCAGAGGTGTGATGCAAGCTGGACCACAGAAGGTAGGAGGGATTTGAATTGATGAAGGGCCAAAATAAGAGTATGCCCAGGTTGGAAACAAAAGGAACACCCCAGAGGCAAGTGTATAGCAGGAACAAGAGAGTGGAATGAGTTGGATGGGCATGTAGTGACATGTAGCTTGCAGAACAGGCCTTTCCCCTGAGCATCCCACCTGCTGACGAGGGGAGAAAGAAGGTGACCAGATGTTCAATCTATGGGTTAAATTAGTTTTTCAAATTCTGTTTTGTTTTTTGCTTGCTAACAGACATGTATTCTCATTCAACAAGTGAATGAAACAATCAGTAAATTAAGCAGTTAATTAAGCAATTATGTAAGTTAATAAGAAGGGAGGGCATGCCCTACATTATCACAGGGATGTAGTCAACTAGGACAGTGTCTTCCTGGGCCGTGAGCTGGTGTCTAAGGGACCTTTGCTTATGGATTCCTCCCTGCGGTCTCCTTGCGGTCTCTTTCTGGTCCGCATGACCATCCCTGCTTCAGGGCACTCAGGAGAGATGCTGTGAGGCCAGTTTCATTCATCTTAGTTTGATTCTATAAGTTTGTTTACTTGGGTAAGATTGCTCATGTTCTTGGTAGAAGCGTTACCGCCTGAGCTACCGGAGAAGCCTTTGCTCACGTTCTTGGAAAGTCGCTCCTTCCCCTGCTCTTCTCAGTAGCATCTGGCCTTTGGGGGAGGGGAGTTTATGTGTCCCTTGGAGGGGCGATAGGGGGATTCTCTGACTCTTTTGGTCTCTAGGCATTGTTCATTATCTCTTCGGGTGCTGCTTTATCAGTGGCAGTGCCTCGATCTTGGCTGACTTGCCTTTGCCACCCGGATGTGCTCTCTGGCGTGTGTGGTTTCAGCTCAGCTCCTGGGGCTACAGAGCTCTCCGAACAGCTGCAACATCGTCTCATGACCAGCGGTCATCTCTAGTCTGGGGGCAGGCTCCCTGGCTCTCAGTGCAGCGTCCACACTACATGGGAGCTGAGGGTGGCTCGAGAAAGCCCAAACCATGCCCTTCGTAACCAGGCAGGACTGTTCTGATCTCCAGATCAAACCATCGGGTCAAGAATCCGCCCCCCCACCCTCAGGGGTTCCTCACTTATTGGATCCACACCTTGGCTCTGACTTCCTTTCTGTTATTTCTTTCTCTCCCAGGAGAGTAAGCATCATGGCTTTACTGTTAAAAGTGGGAGAACTACCCTGTCTACATGATGAGAGCAGTCAGGGATCAGGTTCTGTCAGAATTCATTAGAGACTTAAAGGAACTAAACAAATCCTTGCTCAAGACAATTTCCCCTTTCCCAGATTCTGCTTGCAAAATCCCATTTTTCTTGCAAAACCCCCCCAAAACTTAAACATAACCTTACTCTCTCTATGTGCACTCCTCCTCTAAAGTTTATCTTATTTTCCCCTAAACCCACCCAACTCTATACTCCACCTTTTACCTCCAAGGTTGAAGCAAGACGTCCCAAGTTAACCAGGGCCAAGATCTTGTAAAAAGATCTTGCAAAAGAGAAAAGCACCTTGCTAATTTTTCAAAAAATATCCTTGATGGTATAGGAATACCATTGATAGAACCAAAATAAGTAGAATAATATGCTTACTACCCTTGATAGTACAGAAATAAGCAATATAATATGTTTGTAGGACAGTGAGGAATGAATCTGAGGAGCAAGGAAAAGAAGGTCGGTTAGGAAGAGTGGGGCAGGCTGTCAACATCCTGGAAAAACCAGGTGGAGGACCTCGTTTGTTTTTATGTTTTGTTTTTAAGAGAAGTGTGATGGTAAAAGCAGAAATGAAGCAGCACCAGCTGCTGGGGGTGGCTGTGGGGTACAAAGAGGAAATCAGAAGCAGCAGGAGAGAGAGAACAGGAGTCAGACAGGCCCTAGGTTGGATCCCAGTCTTGGATTTTACTCTCTGTATTACCTTGGCCAATTTCTTTTGAACCCAATTCCTTTTGAACTGTTTAATAAGTTTTCTTATTTATGAAACAGGGAAAAATAATACCTGCTTCATAGCAATGTTCGGAGAAGTAAAGATGATAGTGCATGAAAAGCATGCACATACACCAGATATTCAGTAAAGTTTAGTCGGCTTCTCTCATGCCATCTCAGCTGGAAAGCTGTTGTAATTAACCAACCATGATGCGTTTAAGATCTAGAGGCTAGTGTTGGCAATGAGAACTGGAAGGAAGGATCTGGTACAGGAAGAGCAGGTTTTAAGTGGTAATAAAGGATAGAGAATCTAAATGAACGGAAGGCAAATATTGTCCCTTACCTGGCATGCTCAAACATGTTACTACAACTTGGCTTTTGGTGGGACTAGTGTGACAAGTGTTTACAGGCCTCCTCGTCTGGGGTCACTGATCCAGGATAGCTCTGTTGTTTTTATACTGGAAGTTTCCAACCTTCAGTGTGTATAGGAATCGCAAAGGATGCTCATTTAATATACATATTTCAACCTCCCCCCATATTGCAGGGCCCCAGCCCTGAGAGATTCTGATTTAGTTCATCTTGAATGGGATCCAGAAATCTGAATTTTAATAGGTACTCCAAGTAATCTTAGGCAGGTGGGCTTCCCGTCCCACCATTATAAATCAGGGGAGTGGATGACAAAGTTATGAAAACTGAGTGTTGCTTGTACTTTTGCCGCTGAATAGAATGGAGCAAAAGATTGCCTTTGGGTGTGGAAAAATATTCCTTAGGAAGAACTTTTTATCTGCTTGAGTGTTTGGACAATTACTAAGAACCCAAAGTTTGTTTCATAAACCATGAAAAAAAATCTTTTTGCCTTAAGATGCATGGTCAGTGTCTTACTCAGCTTAGGCAGTCATAACTAAGTACCACAGACTGGGTGGCTTAAACAACACTAACGCATTTTCTCACAGTGCTGGAAGCCAGAAGTCCGAGATCATGGTACCAGTATGGTCAGGTTCTTACAGATGGCTGCCATCTCACTGTGTCCTCACAAGGAGAGGGTGAAGCCGGAAGCAAACTCTCTATTTCCTTAGGGCACTGATTCCGCCATGAGGGTTCTATGTTCATAGCCTTATCTAACCCCAATCACCTCCCAAAGACCTAATCTCCAGATACCATATTGGGGGTTTTGTTGTTTAGTCACTAAGTCGTGTCCAACTCTTTGCAACCCCATGGACTGTAGCCCGCCAGGCTCCTCTGTCCATGGGATTTCCCAGGCAAGAATACTGGAGTGGGTTGCCATTTCCTTCTCCAGGGGATCTTCTCAACTCAGGAATCGAATCTGCATCTCCTGCGTTGGCAGGCAGGTTCAGACATTGAGCCACCGGGAAGCCTGCATTGGGGGTTACAGCTTCAACATACAGATGTGTGGGGGCACACAGTTCAGTTCAGAGTAATCTAATGTTACCAGCCGTCTGTATCAGCTCTGAAGGAGCTGGTGCTTGTAGGGCAATTGATTTAGGTCAGTGGTTCTCCAATGCTCTTACCAAAAGGAATGCCCTGTCTGATTTACCCTTGTGGTGCTAGATGAGTTGATCCATTGCACGGGGATTTAAAGGTAAACACATGTTTGGCAAAATGATTTTATTGTTAGCACTACTAAAGTTAGACATCCTCTCCCGTTCACCCTTACCCCTTCTTTACTTCTCATCCTGGAGGAGATGCTTTGTCAAGACCATCTGAGATTTGGGCCACGTTTATGCATTATGGGGGAATTGATTGGACTCATACCATTTTATCAGTCTGGATTAATGAAGCCTATCTTAATACTGTAAGGAAAGGTTTAAAGAAAAGACACTTCTTATGTGGATTCACAAATGAAAACAAGTAACATTCACAGTACTTTTATTTTGAAAGAGCAGTAAAATTTGTTCCAGCTGAAAAATCTTACTTCACACTTAACTCAGTGTTAGAATCTTTTAAAGACAAAATCAAAATGACTCATGTGACTTGTGTTGTATAGTATTAAAACCCCACACTTTGGCTTAAATGCACAAAACAGAGGTATAGGTTCCAAAAGAAGAAGAGATACTAAGAAAAAAAACTTTACTAAGAAATGCAAAGAAAAAAATTTTGAAAGAGTCATTTTCTGATATTTTCAGATCACTGTCTTTGGAGAGAAAAGGTAGGGTTTTATGAGTGATTATCTTTGTGGGTAGCAATCATTAGGTAAAAAACCCCATTCTAGTCAGATGTGACACTTTAATAATGAGTTTATTTCCCCCAAAGATAACCCATCTGGGATAGATTGGAATTCCACAGACTTAACACATTCTGCATATATATTCTGTAGTCATGAATAATGTCAATATATTATCAATAGTAAGCACAAAATTCATCATTTATACAAGATGGAAATTCTAGCCATTTGAAGAGTGCCAGTTTAATAGTAAAATATTGATCTAATGAAGTCAGTACCACTAATGTAATAAGTGAGTATGTCAGCTTTTTATAGTGACAATGTTTTTAAGATTAAAAAAAAAAAACCCTCTTCATAGAGTTTGGTCTTGAAACAAATGTCTCTTCTATGCAGTTCAGTGAATGCTATTTTCCAGTTCTTGTCCATATGAAAATTATCATTATACAAAGGCACACACACACAGCACAGAAACCACACGCAAACACAGGCCTCCTCAAGCCAGCCTTGAACCTCCTGGTTTCCCACACACAGCACATAGTTTACACACCTCACTCCATTATTCTTACACATCACACCTACTAATAATGGTCAAACATATAGCATTTGGGCTATCCTCATGGCTCAGTGGTAAAGAGCCCATCTGCCAATGCAGGAGATGTGGGTTCGATCCCTAGGTCAGGAAGATCCCCTGGAGAAGGAAATGTCAACCCACTCCAGTATTCTTGCCTGAGAGATCCCATGGACAGGGGAGCCTGGTGTGCTGCAGCCCATGGGGTCGCAGAGTCAGACACTGTCGACTTAGGGACTGAACAACAAAAACATATGGCGTTTATTTAGCTTCAGAAGCATTATGATATAATGATTGCTGGTATGTACTTATATTTTTAAAAATTTTGTCAACTAAGGGATGAAGATTTTTTTTTAATTTAAGCATAAATTTTATTTTTAATAAAAATATTCAACTATGGTTAAAACTATTGAAAATGTGTAAGAGGGTACAAATTTAAAGTAAACTCTCCCTTCCCCTGTGGCTCCTTAGTTCTACTCCCCAGAGCCCCAGGTATAAATACAACGAAAGGCTTCTTGTATTGCTTTCTAGAAACTCCCATGAACAGGTATGTGTATGGGTACGTGTGTGTGTGTGTGTGTGTGTGTGTGTGTGTGTGTGTGTGTATGACTGTGTATGTGTTTAGTTTTCTAAAGTTAACCACCTGATACTAGTTGAGCAGTTAGAACGAGGGGTCAGTCACAGCACCCCCCTACCCTTGGGCAAGTTTACAAGCTTGTCCAGGAACATCTTTGGTTTCCTTACTTCTGTAGGTTTGCCTGGCCACATTTCCTTGGTCTCTATCTGGGAAATCTCTGCCAGTAACTTCAGTGCTCCTTTCTTAGTTTGAGGCCCACAGAGCTAAGAACTGAGTGAATGCTGGTGCCCACGTCTGAATTCACAGCTAGAGATGCTCCTTAACGTCCATTTCCAGACCCCGAGAGAGGCCAGTGTCTTCTCAAGTTAGTTTTCAACCCCTGACTATGTGAATGCTAATGGGTAGAAGGTATTTCTGGAATATATATTATAGAAGGAAAGCATTTTTTCCCCAGATGTTCACTTTTAACTTGTAACTCTTATTTGTTCTTATTCAAAGGTCAGTAATGTGAAAGAGTTTAACTGGTACCTTTAATTCATACAAAAGATAAAAATCACAGATTTTTTAAAACGAAGTTACCTTAATCATTTCCATCAGTAAGAAAGTTAGAACTGGGTTAAGGTGTAGACATGTATTTATAATAATAGCCATTGAAATATTAAAAAATAATCACAGTGTTAAAAATTATATTGCTTGTTTAGCATCATTTTTAGAGACTCAGAACTTCCAAAAATGCTTTTTATTCTTGAGCCCTTGAGGAAAATCAGGAGCCTTTTATAAATTTCCATTTTACATCTAGGGTAAGGGAGCCCAAGGAAATGAAATTATTTACCCAGCATCACAGAAATTTAAAAATGAACTCAAATTGCTGCACACATCAATTAATGACATGACTTTTATAATGCAGCTAAATCTTAACTAACATGGTAGGTGTTAGGATCTCAGTACATGTTGTTCTGGATACACAATTGGTGCCCTGTTGCTTTATTCCTGGTCGCTCAGATGGTAAAGAATCTGCCTGCAATGCAGGAGACCCAGGTTCTATCCCTGGGTTGGGGAAGATCCCCTGGAGAAAGGAATGGCTACCCACTCCAGTATTCTTGCCTAGAGAATTTCATGGACAGAGGAGTCTGATGGGCTACATCCATGGGGTTGCTAAGAGTTGGATACAACTGAGTGACTAACACTGCCTTATTCATAAAGCACTACTTGTGATTTTTTTAAACCATAAATCATACTATATATCCTTTTAGTTCAAAGAGACCTACATAATAGAGGTCATTAAACAACTCCTATTACAAAGGCACAATTATTTTCAAAAGTAAATCTAGACTGAGTTCTCATTTTATAATTGCTAAATCTTGTCTGTATCACTAAAAAAAAAAAAAAAAAAAAGAATTTTGTAAGTTTTTTGGAGGGTGGGGAGTGTGTGGGGATACCCGTAATAGAAAAGATAGAAAATCTAAGATCCTGAAAGATAGTACTTGGCCTAAATACTGGACTTTGCGTGTGTGTCAATGATCTTATTTAGTTAAAAATATGCAATGACTTGAGAGGATTGTTCTGGCCTAATTCTTGAAAAATTTAATATCTTTAGCCTTCAAGCCTAGTGCTTTGGTGCCAAGTACCTGTTTGTCCCTATTTTCAAGACTTTTTAAAGCAGCAGTAAGTTTATTCCCACAGGTATAATGAGTTCCTGTCTTTATCAGGGTCACAAAGGGAGACCTGGAAATCGTTTATGTTATTATTCCTTATGAATGTCATTCTCTATGGCAAGGGTCCCCAACCTCGGGTCAGATCAGCCAGGGCATTAGATGAGCAATAAAGTGCACAATAGATGTAATGTGCTTGAATCATCTGGAAACCATCCCCTCCACCCTGGGGGAAAAATTGCCTCCCACAAAACAGGTCCCTGGTGCCAAAAAGGTTGGTGATGGCTGCTCTGCGGAACAAGAACTCTTGTTCTGAAGGGTTTCTGCTCGCTGGGTTCTAGCAGCCCTTATTGGGTGCAGGTGTAAACTTCAGGCAAGTCTTAGCATCTGACCTGGCTGTCCCCAGGCCACAGATCTGCCGTGTGTGTGTGTGACCTGTACTGCAGAAATGGCACGATATGTGGGAAGAAGCAATATGCCCTAATATTCAACAGCTGGGGTTTTGTTGTTTTTGCTGCTGCTGATTAGGTCAATGGAGGAGAGCCCGTCACTGAGGCGCAAGACGGCGATGCGGGAGAAGGGCCGGCGCCAAGCCGTCCGGGGACCGGCCTTCATGTTCAACGACCGGGGTACCAGCCTCACTGCAGAGGAGGAGCGCTTCCTCGACGCGGCTGAGTATGGCAACATCCCCGTGGTGCGCAAGATGCTGGAGGAGTCCAAGACGCTGAACGTCAACTGCGTGGACTACATGGGCCAGAACGCGCTGCAGCTGGCCGTGGGCAATGAGCACCTGGAGGTGACCGAGCTGCTGCTCAAGAAGGAGAACTTGGCACGCATCGGCGACGCCCTGCTGCTCGCCATCAGTAAGGGCTACGTGCGCATCGTGGAGGCCATCCTCAACCACCCCGGGTTCGCGGCCAGCAAGCGCCTAACCCTGAGCCCCTGCGAGCAGGAGCTGCAGGACGACGACTTCTACGCCTACGACGAGGACGGCACGCGCTTCTCCCCGGATATCACCCCCATCATCCTGGCGGCGCACTGCCAGAAGTACGAGGTGGTTCATATGCTGCTGATGAAGGGCGCCAGGATCGAGCGGCCGCACGACTATTTCTGCAAGTGCGGGGACTGCACGGAGAAGCAGAGACACGACTCTTTCAGCCACTCGCGCTCAAGGATCAACGCCTACAAGGGGCTGGCCAGTCCAGCTTATCTGTCCCTGTCTAGCGAGGACCCTGTGCTCACTGCCCTGGAGCTCAGCAACGAGCTGGCCAAGCTGGCCAACATAGAGAAGGAGTTCAAGGTAAGCTCTGCGCTCCACCGCGGCTGCTCCGCGCCCTCTTCCACTTCCCGGCGAGGCGCCTTCTGCAGTCTGCTCCCGAATCAGTTTTGTCCAGTGGATCTAAAATCTCAAGGGATCGGGAGCGTCGTTCAGAAGTGATCTGATGATTTTTCTCTTCTCAGCCTGGTGCTGTGATAAATTTGTTTCAGGGATGGGTATATACTGGATCAGAGAGCTGTAATGATGGTGCTGCTCTGTGTTCTGGTTAGGTGTTAAGTAGTACACGAGACTTCTCTTTTGTCGAAGGAGGGATTTGGTTATGGTCTTCCTCCTCTTTTGTAGTTAGTTGTATGGTGGCCCCCAATATAAAAATAGTTTTGTATGCACTTTTTATTGACCAAGCATTTGTATATCCCTTTAGTTAAAAGTCAAAAGACTAGTATAAAATTTTAAATGAATGACTAAAATCATTTTATTTATGATAAAAGTGGCTGCAACTGAAATCCACGATTGAAATCCACAATATTCAGAATGGTGAGCTGTGGACATCACGTCAACCCAGAAATGTAAAGAAAGAAATGTGGTTTGCTTTAGTAGGTTTTTTTATGAGTGAACTTTTTTCTGGTCATCATCTCCAGTCAACAGTATTATTTATTTTTACTAACTATACATTAATAGTGGAACATTGTTTAATTGTTACATTTTCCTATGCATTTCAGATGGTTCTGCTATTAAATCTAGGGCAGAAGGAGACTTTGTAGATCTGGTGAAAGTCAGACTGTTTTCTAGCAGCTCTTGATTCCCATTATCCACCTAAGAGGATGATTCTAGGCATCAGTTCCTTGAATTATTTTTTGGATGCTGAGTTAATCTTTTTGGTGTTGTGGTGTCAGATCACAGAAAAAGTGAATATTCTGTTTTTTAGGTTTTGTTGCAGTTTTTCGTACTTATTGAGAGACATATGCAACTAGCAATATAATTCAAGTTAACTGTTGAAAGAAAATTGTAGGAAATTTTTTTGGGGGTTTTCCCTTCCATATATACCAGATTTCCTCAACATCCATCAACACTCATCTTGTGCTGGTGGAGATCTGGTCTTAGTATGATTTTATTTGTTATTCCATTAAATTCTTTCTAATATGAAGGCTGTGCATATTTATTGTAAAAATTTGGAAAATGTGGGAAAATACAGAGAAGAAAATAAGTATCACCTATATCTATCTACTCCCTTTGAAAAGATTCCTTATGTGGTATTTGAAAAGATTTATTTCCTTGTACCTAAAATGAATTATTATTGTTATTATTATTATTTTTTACAGAGCTAAGGTAGAGCAAATTCCTAACTTCAAATTCTGTTTGAAAAGAATAGAAGTGCATTCATATAAAAGCCTAAATGTCACTTTATTTCATCATGGTAATAAAAAGTATGGGCTTCCCTGGTGGCTCAGATGGTAAAGAATTCGCTTGAAACACAGGACACCCGGCTTTGATCCCTGGGTTGGGAAGATCCCCTGGAGAAGGGGATGGCTACCCACTCCGGTATTCTTGCCTGGAGAATCCCATGATTAGAGGAAGCTGGTGAGCTACAGCCCATGCGGTTGCAAACAGTCAGACAGGACTAAGTAACTAACACTTTCACTTTTCATAAAAAGTATAATTCTAAATTTATTATTTTACGATTCCAAGGATCACTCAAAGCTTGTTTTTATGCATTTTGCTTGGTATGTACTGAAAGTCTATATAAGAAATTCTGCAAATATTTTCCTAGATTATGTTTTAATAATTAACAGAAGATGGTGACATAGGTAATTCTGCCCAGAGAAGTAGTCTCAGTGAAGTAATGTTAAGAAAATTTATTATTCATAGTTCTCCCCTTGATGCCAACTAAACCCCTATTGATAATACATGGAATCTCCTTTACCCTGACATAAAGAGTCACCTCTGATAACCTTTCAAAGATGAGAAATGATTACAAATGAAGAGGCAAAAAGAGGAGAAAACACAACTGAGTCTAAGAAGGCATCCATAAAGCTGCCAGCTATCTAAGGGTATGCAAAACTCATTGAAATCTCACGGTTCCTTTTTTCTGAATTATAGGGAAGGTGTTTTTGTAGTGTAACCATTTCAAAGGCAAAATACAGACAGTTCTTTGTAAGTTATGGTCTCCCAGGACTACAGGTCTCTCTCTCCTGACTAAATGTTTCTTTTCTTTCCCATATTCACTTGTTCTTGTTATCCTTTTCTTATTTTGTTATCCTTTTCTTTTCTTATCTGTCTGCTTTTCATCGCTTTGCCTTCTCATCCCACACTCATGTCCATTTGTCAGGGCTTTAGACAGAAAAAATGTGCTTTCAGCACTGACCCAGAGACTGCCTCCCCTGAAAGGGCAGGAAGTAAAGCTTATTTCTGAGTCAGGGTCACTTAATCTGCCCTATTCCATGGTGTTCATTTTATTCTTTGCATAAAGACTTTGAGCTTAAAGTGCTAGCCTTGAAATAAAAAAAAGAAATAACACGTTCCCTAGTGAAAAAGACATGACTTTTTTTCCATTTCAAATGCATATGAGTATTCATCTTATCAGTGGCCCATAAGACCCAGTATCTCATCCCTCAGACTGCCGTCACTTAGGTGCTTCAGAGAAGGTTCTCAGCCATCGTGCAGTCTTCAAAGA
Source organism: Muntiacus reevesi (assembly GCF_963930625.1). Classification (NCBI taxonomy): domain Eukaryota; kingdom Metazoa; phylum Chordata; class Mammalia; order Artiodactyla; family Cervidae; genus Muntiacus; species Muntiacus reevesi. Next base: position 36,531,864 of record NC_089261.1, on the reverse strand, counting down.
TCCTTGAAGAGTACAAGCAGCATGGTGCCAAAAACATATGAAGGTCATTATCCCAAGAGTTGGACATTCTAGGATATAGATTTAGAATGATGAGTGGAGGACAGCTTGGTGACAGGTTATTAAAGAAGCATTTTCAATGTGCAAATGCTGTCTGAAGCTGTTCTGAGAAATGGAGTATTGGAGAGGCTAAGCTCCATGTCTCATCTTCCAAATGTCAGTGGCGAGGAAGCTAGCCATTTATTAAGCTGAAATTTCCTAATTCTGAATCAATGATGCACTTTAAAAAAAGGCATTGTGCTTTCCCTGTGCCTCAGATTTTCCCTTTGTCAAGTAGAAAAACAATTTCAAGTTATATCACAGTAGGACAGTAAGGAAGAGGAAAATGAATGTAGTCCAAAGGCAAGGTAGCATTTGATAGCAGGAAAATACTCTAGGAATCATCCGCCTATACAGACCTCTCGCTTTACAAGTGGGAAAACAAAGACAGTAGCCAACGTACCATCTGCGAAGCCTAGGTCTGGGTGCCCTGAGTCCCAGTTCTAGCTCTTCTATGTGACATGCTGTACCTGGTAACGTGGAAGCAGTTCTGTAGTTGGCGTGGACCAAGCCCACTCAGAGCATTTAATCCTCATGGCCGCAGTAGTTTGCTGTGCTGTGCTCAGTCGCTCAGTCGTGTCTGACTCTTTGAGACCCCACATTCTGCAGCCCGCCAGGCTCCTCTGTCCATGGGATATCTTACGCAAGAATACTGGAGTGGGTTGCCATGCCCTGCTCTAGAGGATCTAACCCACCCAGGGACTGAACCCAGGTCTCCCACACTGCAGGCAGAGTCTTCATCTGAGCCCCTAGGGAAGCCCAACAGCAATAACAGATAGGCTTATTCTCATCAGAGAGTTCTCACCTTCTCTAAGGTCACACAGCTAGGAAGTGGTGGAACCAGCATTCAAATCCAGGAAGTCTGGTTTCAGATTTATCCTTTTAACCACTACACTGTCCTTCCTTTTTTATTATTAGGGATGGGATCGGACAGGAGCAAACCTGCTTAGAGTTGAATTTCAGTTTTCCTGTTAAGAATTAAAAGGGATTAAACCATGAACGTTAAAAACCTCCTTAAACCTGCAGACAGGTTGTGACGAGGCCCAGGCTTCATTGTTCTTCCTCTGGCTTGAGCAGGCCTTCCAGGTTTTGAGTTTCTGCTCTGTAAAGTGGGCTGCAGACCCATCTGGTAAATTTGTGGAGGACCATGGTGATGGAAAAGTCACACAAGAAAGATAACCAAGCAAAACTAAATTTAGAGAAAATCATTAGAAAATTTGGACCAGACGAAAGGTCTGAGTTGTGAAGTAGTGGGAGATAGGACCTCATGGTAGAACTGATGGAGTCAGCTGCCAGAGTTCCCTGGGAGCTCTGCATATACTGGCGAAATGGTATTCTGTAAGCCCAATAGAAGAAATCGCCATTACCTCCATCTCTGATTATTTTCTGTACTTGGATAGCAGATTTCTTCCAGGAGGAAATGATTAAATTGTTACAAAAACAAAGTGTTGTCCTTGCAACTTACTTATTTGTTTCTTGCTTCCTGACTCATCTTTTAGTGGATGTGAAGAAGAAACACAAAGTTTTCTTTAATATCAGATAATTTACAGGTTATAATTTTAAAGATTATGAGCTAGTATTTGGGTATTACTGCAGAAGTTGTTTCTATGTTTTATTTGAGAAGAGAAAAGTCTTTTTTTACTTCTGATCAATGGAGAATCGGCCATCCTGTGTCGTATCAAATCTTATAGAACAGTCTGAACTGACGAGTAACAGGAGGAAATTTCATTTAAAAAATGTACTAAGAGGGGAGCTTTATATGGAAACAGACATGGATTTAATACTTATTCTGGATGCTATAATAAAATATTTCATTAGTCTTCCAGGAATGGAAGGCAGATGGATATTTAACTGACACTCTGCATAGAAACCAGAGATTGAACATTTTATTAATTTTATCAGTTGCATGGTACCAAACTTGAGTGGAAACCAAAGACTGAAGTTTTTATTCATTTTATTTGTTCCCTTATGAGGGGAAAAGGATTAACTGCAACTCTTCTTTATCTGAATTTCTGATATCTGAAATGGAAACTATTCTAGTCTGTGTAGGCTTTAAACAGTCTTTCCTCTTCTTGTTTATTTTAGTTGGTGCAGTGATTTTTGCACATCAAATCAAGTTAATTATTTAAGGGGAAAAATGGAAATTTTTCATGTTGCATGAAGATGATTTAAATATTTTAAGTATGATATTTGGCAACTTGAGAAATTCTGCCATCCTAAATGTTACCCAGTTATTAGACATATATAGTATCTCAGGACATGTTGAAATGAGGAATTCTGTTTTCCTCAAGTGAACCAAACTAGATTATCATCTGATAATATTATCATTATTATTATTAATTCTCCTGATTTTAGTGAAAGTTGTAGAAGTGGAGCTGGGGGTTGCAGAAGGAAGACATTTTCCTGAGAGATGGTCATTAACACCTGGATTGGAACCAGTGGGCTGGAAATAGAGCTCCATTCAGAAGGTAGCAGGGAATGCTGACAAATGCCTTCTACCAGTCCATGGCACTACATAAATATGCTAATGAAATTAAAGATTCACAGATTATTTTTAGCAAGGTGTTAGTTCCAGTGGCCTGAAAAATTTTCTCTCAGGTATTGATATTCTGCAACCCTTGAGAATTCAATTATATATAATCAGACATTTCTCTCCTTCTGGTTCTATAGGACATGATAATGTGCCCTTCAGACAAACAAGAAAAAAATACCCTCTGTGTTGGTACCTGTCCTCCTCTTTGCTTTCACTGTAAACCGTCATTCTCAACCACAAGCGTGTGTCAGAAACACTGGGAGAGTTTGTGTTAACACGTTGCTGCCCCTCATCATCAGTTTCTAATCAGGATGTCTTGGGTGGAGTCTGAGAATTTATGTTTCTAGCACATGTCCAGGTGCTAGTGAGGCTGCTGGCCTGAGGACTACGGTTTGAAAAGCGCTGTCTCCAATAAGGCAATGGATAGTAAACCAGAAGGTTATATTCGTGTATAGTCAGTTTTCTATGTCAGATCACCACTTAAGGAATTTTCATCATAGACATGGCTTTATTTTGGCTTTAAGAAAACTACTGTTTATCTGTACAAGAGAGATGCAATTTGGTACTTGTTTGATACTTTGGCCTTTCAGCATTAAGCATTTATCCAGTCTTTCTTACTGAAAACCAGTTACTTACTTGCACACCATTTTCAGAACTGTCTTATATGTATTAGGTCCTGGGTAAGGAGGGAGGTGGAAGCAAATCCAGCTGGTATCTAACTCAACAAACCTTGCATCTACCTGGGGGCTAAAACTTCCTGCCCAGAGTTAGGCAGACTTTTTCTAATTTACAAAACCCCTGAACACTTTCCGCTGAACTAAAGCACATTCTCTGCATTAAACTCTAACCATCTTGTTCTTAGAATGACTATCGGAAGCTCTCTATGCAATGCAAAGACTTCGTGGTGGGGGTGCTGGATCTTTGCAGAGACTCAGAAGAGGTAGAAGCCATTCTGAATGGAGACCTGGAGTCCGCAGATCCTCTGGAGATGCACAGGCACAAAGCTTCACTGAGTCGGGTCAAACTTGCCATTAAGTATGAAGTCAAGAAGGTGAGTGGCCTACCTTCATCCGGCTCCATATTGAAATAAACATGTAATATCAACTATGCCGTAATCCCAGGAGAGGTTTTTAAATAATAAAAACAGATATTATTGACAAAGAAATGTTTTCCTTTATGAAATAGATTAAATGGTATCATGGTGAAGTTTTGAGTCAAGTACCTAGCTCCAATCTTTTCCACTTTTTATCCATTGTCGGATCTTGGATAAATCGTAAAACTTCTTTAAATTTCATTTTCCTCATATAAAAGGAGAATAATACCTCTTACCTATATCAGAGTTTTGGTGGGATTTCAGTGGATTAAGATATGCAAAAGAACTTTGTAAACTGCTCATAGCAATGTGGTTAATGATAATAAAATCTATTACTTGTATACATTTTTGTAAGGCACTGTTACATATGTACTCATGTTAACTCACGTTAACCTTGGGACAAGCCTTTGTTATTGTCCATCTCATCTATAAAATAGGTGTTTGGTGATGAGATTCTTACTCTATAAGGGCACTTGAGGTTCACCAGACTTAAATGACATGTCTAAGATCATAGAGCTATGGAATTTTATGCAGTTGCCAAAAAAATAAAAATTATGATTACTTTTTTACTCTGGGTATTGCAGATAGAACTGTTACGTGTATGAAGTTGCTACTTGTGTGGGGCTTTAAATAATTCATATCAATTGTAGTTATGTTGTTCCACTTATAATAAAAATCTCAGCTATTCAGAATCTAATCATTTATGCATATTTTACATAACTTAAATTTTTATACTTTAAATCATGAAAACGTAAGCTATTGTCAGGAGTAGATCTGGGTTCATGAGCTGGTCAATCTGTGTATAGTGGAATCTTCTCTTGTTCCTGCAGTGTGGTGTGGTGTTTAAGAGGGCAGACCCTGGAGCTAACTTGCAAGGGTTCAAGTCCTGACTTGTCTTCTCTGTGCGGCAGGGCAGACCTCTTGATCAATCTAAACCTCGTTCTGCTTATTGGTGGTGGAGACAACTACTATTTCAGTTGTTTTAAGGATTACATGAGCTAATGCAAGTAAAAGTAATTAGCACTGCCATAGTGTTAATACCTGGTGATTGCTCAGTAATTATTAGCTAATCACATTTCTGCATTTGAAAATTCATTCTCAGACTGATGACTCTTGAGACTTCCCTGATGGTACGTACAGTGGCTAAAACTTTGTGCTCCCAATTCAGGGGACCCGAGTTCGATCCCTGGTTGTGGAACTAGATCCACAACCTAAACCTGTCACAGTCAAAATAAATAAATAAGAATGATGATACTCAAGTTCAGTTCTTAGTCACCAAAGTCATTTCATGTTTATTGTGCTGGTTTGGTCCTTAGTGGTAGGTTATAGCCAATTTAAACAGAAAAGAATTGAGTAAGAAATATTAGCTGGCTCACAGAGGTGGAAGAGCAAGATTATCTAAGCTGTGCTTGCAGAAACCTTGCCCAGAGCCAGACCCAGAACTAACCTGGTAAGGAGGTTTCTGTGACCCAAACAGAACAATTCTGCCTCTGCTGCAGAGGGTCAGTTCCCCTCCAACAGAAAGGACTTCCTGAGTCCTGCCTGTTGTAAAAGGCTCCTTCCAAATCAGAGGTATGCACACATGCCTCTGACCAGGGGAACCTAGGACAGTGTTTGCACCCTAGCAGCAGGTGAGCATAGGGGAATCTGTGTGTGTGTGTGTGTGTGTGTGTGTGTGTGTGTGTGTATACACACAGTTCTACCACAATGTAGAGAACTTCCACATTGTGGTCTTCACAAAATTATAGTTAGCAATTAATGACAGATCTCCCCTCTACTTAATAAGAAGTGAAATATGAAGATTCTCATTAAATGTTGGTGTAAAATAACTTCAAGAAATTGTCAGTAACAAGGTAATTGAATTGGCTCAACTGGTCCCTCTCAGAGCAGGCATACTAGTTGACATTTTGCTGTACTGGAAGAAAAAGATAGCTTTGAATAAGATTGATATTAAACTGTTTTTAGAAAACTAGACATTTATTCACAGACCTTGCAATAGGCATCTCTTGCCTTTAGCTCCTGAGAGGAGAGAATTGATTTCAGTTGTCACTGGTTCTTTGTCATTGCTTTCAAAGTGTCATATTAGCAGAGACAGCTCATCTACAGATGTGCTTCTGTTAACCAAACTGTCTTCCAGAGTGAATATCTTCTTGCATGTTACTTTTAAATGAATTGATGTGTAGGGTTACAATGTATGAGGTGTCAGTTAATAATAAATTTCCTGTCAGTCAACCACCAGAAAACAACAGCAAAATGTATCTGGAACTGAAAGGAGATTTAGGACTTTGCACGTACTTCTGGTTTTGTCTATTTTATGCTATAAAATAAGTATTAGTTAATAAGTTAAAATTAATAAGTTAAAATCTTTGATTTGGAATCTTCACCCAATAAATGTATATAAGAAGTTTATTCTGTAATGTCCCCAAAGCCCCAGATCCTCTTTCTTTCTTTCTCTCCAAATCTTCCTTCATTCTTCACTCAACACTCACCCGTCTCCATCTAGCAAGGAGCAAAAATTCTTCCACCCACTTCTGCTACTTCCTTTTCCCATCATCTCCCTTCTAGTCCCCAAGTAAAATAACCTCTTGGGTTGTAATATTCATGAACCCTACAGACTGTGGCACTGAAATTGAGCATAGCTACATGCATGACATTGGGATTTAAAGATACTTTGTTGTGAAATTTTTCCCCTTGTAATTTAATAAACATATTTATTCAAATCAGTCCATAATTCCACCAAGGAAACCAGTTTTATATAATGTTAAATTATTTAGGTCCCCTAAGAAACTCAAGATGTCTTTTCTGCCATCTTTCCAGTATCTGCTTCCAATTGCGATTCTGGGTCTATTGAGTTCTTTCTAAGCTCAGAGCTCCCAGGGCTTAGGTCTTCCCTAGAAATCACTATGAGTTCACCCCAGGCCTTAGAGACTCAATGACAGTTAATCAAGAAAATGAAAACACAAAAGAAATCTGAATTGAAGTCTGAACATGAGTTTAACGTTTATGTGGGAAAAGATTTTTTCAGTATAAAAGCAGTAGAAAAAATAGAAAACAAAAATATAAATTATTTGACCACATGTAACTTAAAACTCTGTACATCAAAAAGATCATAAAAAGGTGAAGGGCAAACTAGGGGAATTTTTTTTCTATACTATAACTTAGAGAGACAGAGGATTTATATTCTTTTTTTTTTTTTTTTTTTAAACAGGTCATTCCTTTCCCTTTAAAAAATTATGTATTTATTTTTGGCCACACTGGGTCTTCATTGCTACATGTAGGCTTTCTCTAGCTGCCACAAGCAGGGGCTACTCTCTAGCTGCAGTGCTGGGGCCTCTCTTCTTGCAGAGCACCAGCTCTGGGATGTGTGAGTTCAGTAGTTGTGGCATGTTGGATTAGTTGCTCTGAGGCATGGGGGATCTTCCCAGGCCAAGGACTGAACTCGTGTCCCCTGCGTTGGCAGGCAGATTCTTAACCAGTGGACCACCAGGGAAGTCCCAGGAATGATACTCTTGATAACCAAAGTGCACAAGCAAATTTAGAGGGAAAATTTCCAGAGGTCTATAGAAAAATAAGCAAAAAACTTCTATAGGTAGGTAATTCGCAGAAAAGAAAATTCAAATGGCTAACAAATGTATTTAAAAATTTCAAACCCTCTAGTAATATGAGATGCATATTATTATATAAATACCATCTGCCCTCACTCAAATTATTAAAAAATTAAAAATTATAAAAAATTACAATTCTCAGTGCTTTTAGTGAAATGAGCAATCATACAGTACTGGTGGGGGATGAACAACAAGGCGTTCTCTATGAGGGAGTGGATGTTGAAGATTATTCATCTGAGTTACTTCTGAGGGGTCTCTAAGGTAAATCATACAACTAAAAGATAGTAAATGTTGTTACTGTTTGTAGTTACACACATTATTCTACAAAAGAGAATGGAAGAGTGGAGGGTGAAATTTGGTGTTTTGAAAATAAGTACAAGAAAAGTAACTTTTAGGCAAAACCATTCGTTATTTTCCAATTAGAGTAATGGATTATTTGCTACCCCCCCCAAAAGTCCCGAGCTCTAATTATGACTGTACCTCTATCCTCTGACTTGTGGATTAATATCAATCCATACCCACACATAGAAATAACAGGAGTCCTACCTACCTCAAATGAGCCTTGTGTATTTTAAGGAAGCCTGTGACAAAGATAAAAGATACCAGAACTTGATGGACCATTGAATCTGGAAAACCAAGCTGTTGAGAAAGAGGAGAACTTTCCTGAGTTCTTCCTCCTTGCTCTATTTCCTCCAACAGTGAGATTAGGTTTAACTATAGAAAGATCATCTAGAAAAGAGATATGCAGCCATATAGACACCTAAAATTATCCACTGTATTTGCAGAAAATGTGCAAAGAAAGTCCAGAAGTTGAGCAATGCAACGAAAGAGTGGTAAATCCACTGCAGAGACTTTGGGCTGAATATGCCGGCCAGAGCGGGAATGGGTTCTGCATGTCAGACCTCTGCCAGGTGTGTGCCCGGCACGGAGCGGTAACAGCGGGCTAGCTCCTGGAAGCAGCATTTTGCACTCAGTAGGTTTAAAATACAGAAAACATGTACAGTATAAATTTTCAGAATTTTTATATTTTTGAAGCATGATTGATTTACAGTATTGTGCCAATCTCAACTGTATAGCAGAGTTCTTCACAATTCAAAGAACTTTAAAAAGATGAATGACCTAGTTTCTGTTCACGAGAATATTTGCTTTTAAATGTTATAAACTGTGACTCCAGCAATAAAAACAAAAACAGATTGTTCCTACCATGTTTCTGTACAACAGTATTCCCGTGAATATAGTTCTTGGAAAAGCTAATTTGGTAAAGAAGACAGTGTAATGTGAATTTTATTTAAGTTGAAATTTATCAGCTGCCCCTATTGGTGGCTCAGTTTATAATCTATCAGTTATTTGACAGGGAATAAAGGTTGTTCTCTATGTTCCGGTAGTTTTATTCCACTGAAAGACTGAGATTTTTCTTGTATGTCAAGCATTTTCCCTTTAAATCAGAAAACCTCAAGTAAGGGTATTATTTCTGTAGTGGTTTCAATTTATTGGTCCACTGAAGTTAGGAAACTGCATACAAATTTTATTCAGCTTGCTATGACTGGTATGGAGGCACAAAGAGATTTTTTAGGAGGTAAAACAGTTTTAGGAGATAAAGGTTACTGCCCTATTTTGAAAGTCATTGAAAACAGCAAAACTCATCTCCTAAAGGGATTAGCTTCTTTGTCCTCATTTACTACTATTATATTGGTTTTATTTTCTTTTAAAAACTGTTCCTTCTGTGCTTGTATTAGGATTTTAAATTGTCACAGGAAACTATCTATTTGTGTTTTCTTTCCGTGGATTAAAAGGAATCAACAGCTGCCATATGGTGCTGTATTATGATCTCAATCACTGGTGTAGAAAACAAGATTATGGTTAGCAGGGCTAGGAGCGGGAAGGGATAAATTGGGAGATTGGGACTGACATATATATTAAATAGATGTTAATAACTAATAAGAAACTGCTGCACAGGGAACTGTACTCAGCACTCTGTAATGGTCTATATGGGAGACGAACCTAAGAATGGGCTTCCCTGGGGCTCCGTGGTAAAGAATCTGCCTGCCAATGCAGGAGGCATGGGTTCCATTCCTGGTCTGGAAGATCCCCCAGGATGCAGAGCAACTAAGTCTGTGTGCCACAACTCAGGAGCCTGTGTTCTGGAGCCCAGGAGCCACATCTCATGAGCCTGAAGTCCTGGAGCCCATGCTCCACAGCAAGAGAAGCCACATCCCATGAGAAACCCATGCATTGCAACTAAAGAGTACCCCTACTCACCACAACTAGTAGAAAGCCCGCATAGCAAGAAAGACCCAGCACAGCCAAAAAATAAATAACTAAATAAAATTATTTTTTGAAAGGATCTAAAAGAAAAAATGGGTATATGTATAACTGATTAACTTTGCTGTATAGCTGAAATATATACAGCATTTTAAGTCAACTATACTCCAATACAATTTTTTAAAAAGAAATAAAAAGGTAGAATTAATACTATGAGGTACACCTGAATTAAGCTGAATTTTATTTTATTTTTTTAAGCTGAATTTTAAAGTATAACAAATGAAGTACAAACATCATGATTTTTGCTAGCATTTAACATATGTTAAGTGTTTGCATTGTATTGTACAAGCCACACCAGGTCAAAGGTTGATCTTTACATAAGGCCATGTGTAAAGGATTGATTTCCACCAAGTCTTTAGAGCTTTGTAAACCCTGCACAGTGTAATTAATGTCATAGAGCATTTACAGATTTAAATGTAAAGATTAGCTCAAGGATGGAGAGCAAGAAGAGGGAGCCATGCTACAACGTTAATATTTTGTACTCAGGAGTTTGAAACCTAGGAAAGAAGAGCTGGACACTCACCAAAGGGGAATGTGTCCATCAGTTTCATACGAACACATGTCCAAGTGCCTTTTAACTTCACGTGGATTTTCTGTTTTACAGAAACCTTGACCTATTTAAAAAAAAAAAAAAAGTGCATGTTGACTTCCCAAGTGTTAATCTGGTTTGATGACATTGTATTCTCCACCTGTAGATTTCTCTGAATGCACCATCCCATTCCTAAGCTGAGCCTGGCTGGAGTCACAGGACGGCCTTTTATTTACATCTATCCCACTTGGGATCATCTAGACCCCAAGACATTTGGACCAACATTCAAAATTAAGACTGTTTTAAATGCTGATTGTTTATCTTGGCAAGTACATGGACTCCAAGTCTCTGTTCTAATAACTTTTTCACATTTATGTAGAGCTTACTGTGTACCCCTAGAGTAGGGACCATTTATGACTTACTGAAACACTGAAGCTCCCTTTTCATCTTCTTGTACCAAATACTGAACACCTGCCTGGCATCTATGAAGGGTTTATGACATTGTAAAGAATAAAATGAATTAATGAATGAGACAGGCATTTAAGAACTATGGAGGAGATGAGGATTTTTAACACAGAAGGAGGGGTGAAGCAGGAACACAAGGATCCAGTAGAGTACAGAGCAGAAGTGGAAATTTGGAGAAATTCTCAGTAAGAATCCTAGGAAATTGTTACACAGACTCCCAGGAAGCCTTCAACTTTGATTATATTTCATCACGAGTTTAAATAATGGCTGCACTGGTCTTGAAATACTGTTTTCAAAAATAAGAACTTTGAAAGAGTGACAGAATCTTGAATTTGGAAAGAAGACCTAATATATGCTTAGAAGCTGGCAATAACCTGTGAGCCTCTGGACCTGGGATGTCTATAACTGAATTGAAAGGAACTTACAAGATAAAATACTCCCCTTTGCATTGAACTCATCAAGCTATAAAAAAAAAAAAAAAATTCACCTTATCCTTAGTACTTTCACTCTCCCCAATCCCACTAGTCTGTGTTAATGGGGAAAAAATTCAATTAAAAATGTCAAACCTAATATTTGTAAATTCGTCCTCACCACCTCTGTCAATGGATTGTCAAGTTTGCCTCTGCACAATGTTGGCACCTGTCATAGCAAAGTCAATGGATCTCCCAAAGGGCGGGTGCACACTGGGAGAAAGAGTGGAGATTTGGGGAAAATTGTACTTTTCCCGCCCACCCTAGGGGAAGAGGTTTTATTTATCTGTTTATTTTTTCTCTGCTTGTTTTAAAATTAGAACAGCTGATTGGAAACTATACACCACTGAGTGAAGACCTGTTTATTTCCTTGTAGGTTTGCTATTGATAAATATCCAAGTAACTAGAAGAATTGCCTAGAGTTACTAAAAACCATTCAGATAATTTCCTGGAACTTGATTAGAGTTGAATGCTATGCCTAGGAAGAACTGCAGCTGCTTTCTTTGCATCTCAGAATTTGCAAAAACATTTCACATTTTACGAGTATTTCCTAACAGGTTCTTTGTTGTTTATTGCATTTATATAGAAGATAGTGATTCCTTGATTTTTGTCTTGCTAAGCACTCTTTTTTAAAACTATATCAACACTCATATTTGAATTGTGAGTGACCCTGAATAATTCCCAAGTTTGGGCAAAGTACACCTGGCCTTTCAAAGAAAGGCATGTCCAACAAATGGGCACCTTTTGACATAGGGACCTTTTACAGATACATTCTGCTCCCCGAATAAAGACAAGGCCTTAATGAAATCCCAGTCCTTCTAAATTGATGCCCACAGATGACTTACCAAAATCAGATGGCAAAAATAAAATAATAAAACAAAATAATAAAATAGCAGGGCTTTAATTTGCTCATTTTTTTTCCTGATTAAAGCTGTAGTTATAAAGGAACTGATGGAGATAAATGTTTGTGTGGGTTTTTTTTGACCTCTGATAGAGGAAGCCACAGAAAGAGTAGAGATTACTAAAATAGGAAGAAGTGATATTTGATGCCAGTTCCTGGAAGCACAGCAAATGTGGGTTAAGCGTAATATTTGGAAATTCATTGAGTTTTTGCAGATCTCTTGCATATTTGCTATGGTAAAACATACATACACATAGGACACATCATGTATACATTTTTCATAGATGTAGCAGTTTAGGAGTTGCTCAGGAAACAATAAATCCAGCTTCCCAGGAGGCACAGTGGTAAAGAACCTGCCTGGCAATGCAGGAGATGCAGGAGACAAAAGTTCCATCTCTGGGTGGGAAGACCCCCTAGAGGAGGAGATGGCAACCCACTTCAGTATTCTTGCCTGGAAAATCACATGGACAGAGGAGCCTGGCAGGCTACAATCCATGGGGTCGCAAAGAGTCAGACAGAACTGAGCGTGCACATGTGCACGCAGAAAACAAAAACATTTCTTGTTTAGCCATAGGGTCCAATAAACCAAATAACTATTTTCTTCTCCATTTTGAACTGAATACAAGTCAGCTGGCAGACAGCAAGATGGGACATGTTTCCACAAAGAAAAGCATATGTCACCCATATTCCAGAGAGAAGTCTGTGAATATGGAGAGTTTCGATCAGAAGGAATTATGATGAAGAACAACATCATCATTTGTGTTTCCACTTTAGTTCATGTGATAGTTCTGAAGCAAGTTTGAAAAATAGGGGGAAGGTAAAGAATATTTCCAGAACCTTCCGATGCCCATATTCTGGAAAGGTATGCATTGGTATCTCTAGGATGCTCCTGCTTTAGAGTCGCTGGGCTGTCGACAATGGCGTGGTAACCTGCCTCTCTCTCTCCCTCTCTCCCTGTCCGACCACCAGTTCGTGGCTCACCCCAATTGCCAGCAGCAGCTGTTGACGATCTGGTACGAGAACCTCTCGGGCCTGCGGGAACAGACGGTAGCTATCAAGTGTCTGGTGGTGCTGGTCGTGGCCTTGGGCCTTCCGTTTCTTGCCGTCGGCTACTGGATCGCCCCTTGCAGCAGGGTACCGGCTTTTCCACCCCGTTTCCTCTGTGGTTGATGTGCCGTGTCCTTTGAGGATGAGAAAAGGAAAAAGCTTCCTGCTTAAGGCTCTTATCAGTTTTACAGCTGAATGTTAATTGACTCAAGAGCATCAAGTCTGCCTTTTAATGACCGGATTAGTTCTAATAAGGGATGAAAAAGGATTTGGTCCTGGTGGGATAGGTCCTATGCACAGGCATATAACACTTAGGCTTTTAAGATAAAATCTCCCCCCACAATGATAGGGAGGAGGAAAAGCCGTGAAGAGGCAGTCGTGTCCTATTGCCGGCTTACTGAATAGTCCACCAGGCTGGCCTGAGGAAGAGGAACAGCGCTTACTGCGGTGGTTCCAAGAGACAGCTAACTTGAAAATTGGAAGGGCAGCTTGGTTGAGCCTGTGAAAAAGATCTGAGACTGAGTGTGTGAAACATGGTTGTGAACAGTGGTATCCTCCAAAGTCTTCAAGAGAGCGCATACCAGGTTCCCCAAGCCCTTTGTTCCTCTAGGAGATTGAAAAAAATGTAGAATTGGGGTCTGGGGGGGGCGCTTTTGGATTTTTTTAGATTCTTTATCTTCTTAGTTTTGTTTGAATCATTTTTGTTCACGACCTTTATCCCCCCTCTCAACTTGGCCAGTATACAGTCCATTTAATTGAGCCTAAGAGAGCCCTTAGATAAGATGTGGACAGGAATAGGAGTCACGCTAACAGAATCCGTGTTCAGTTAATGAAGAGCACTACCACGGAGAGGCAGCAGTTCTGAGATCCTTTAATCCTGTTTTTATATTCCCAAATCTGGTTTTGTTTAAATGGAGGCAGTTTCAGGCCAAATGAATCAAGGCCACTCAAAAGTGACCCTGGAAATCTGTCATCTCTCGGTCTCCCCCCATAGAGTCCTGCTTCAGGCCCGTAAATGTGAAAATACTCATCCATCTCACTTCATCGTTGAGCTGCCCCTGTACTTTAAGGCAGAAAGGTTGTCATTTTGATCAGTTTTGATGATTCAACTAAATTCCTTTGTTTTGAATCATGATTCTGATAATACAAAAACATGAAAGACTAAAAACTGTATAGATAAGGAGAGAGCGTGCATTTAAAGCAAAAATCATATCTCACTCAAATAATTTCCCCTTTCTGGGGGAAATGAATTGGAAAGGTTGGGTTTATATGTATGTGTCTCTTAGGGCCGCTCACTCAGTTAAAACGTATTGGGTTTGAAGTAGGCATCTTGAAGTCCATTCTTTTTTCTCTTAGCGCAGCTGAGGATGTGGTGGACTCTGCCCAGCAGAGAAGGGAAAGGAGGGAATTAAGTTGTTTCTGGAGCCTGCATTTATACCTGCCATACACCACTTATCCTGTGGTGAAAAGATGGTATAGTCTCCACATGTATCCCATTTTTAAGATAGGCAGACTGCTGTTTTTTTCATGTTACTTAACATTTTCAAAGATCAGCCTTTAAAAGAAGGAGACTTGGCAGCTCCCTGCAAATCACTTTGTGCTATGGATAAACTACCCGGACGTGCCGTCTCTGCAGCTGTGGAACAGCACAGTGATATGTAAATGTGTGGTTTATTTTTCTATGTCTAATATGGAAAATGTGACATTTGTCTGTGTGCATTCATGTCTAACCCCAGAAATGCTTGACATTCTTTGGTTATTTGTTGACATCAAATTAAGGTTCTGGATACACAAAAACATTTGTTTGAAGTTACAGTCTTTTAAATGTGAACCTTGGTGCTTTTTAAGGTCACACGCTGAGTTGGAAAGTAGGGTCTGAGAATAGAGAACTTATTTGATGAGTCTACCAAATGTACCTAATTCTTAGACTGCAGAAACCCTTGGAACAGAGGAATTGTTTTTCGCTTCCACTAGAACACAGAGCTCTTAAAGACATTATATCACCGGGGATTTTAAAAGAGTTACCTTAAAATCATTATAAACTGAGCTTTAAGAATGCTTTTTAACTGGTTATATGATTTTCCAAAACCAGGGATGACTTTTAATGAAGTTAACCTACTTAGAGGTTTTAATTACTGGGTATCTCTCTGTTTTATTGGATAGTAACAGATAAGGTATTTATGTTGGTTATAATATTTTTTGCCTTTTTATATTGTACAGAGTACAAATTGATTTTGGAATATTTAGAAGTGAGAACAAAAATTTACTTCTGTGGTAGTAAGTATTTTTTTTAATCTTCAAAGGGTTTGTAATGTGCTACAAACACATCATAACATTTCAATTATAAATGAATGAGTCAGCAAGCTCATCATAACATTTCAGTTATAAAAAAATATACATTACAAATTTGGAGCTTCTTTTCCTAGATTCTAAAAACCTTGACACTGCATAGTCTTTCACATAAAAATAAGAATAACAAGTATATGCCTTGTAATTTACAGAAATGCATCTGTGAATGAAGTACATCCTAAGACAAATTGGATATTTAGAAACAATGAAGTTTGAAGGTTTCTTAAATTATTCTTAAAGGAAACACCCCCTAAAAGGAGTAATTTTCACAATGTGTAGCTCTTCAGAACAAAAGCAGAATTTTGAGTGTTCTCACTTCACTTTTTTTTTTTTTATCCTGTGTATATAGTAGTTTTCATAAGTGGAAGCCAGATTTTCTAAAGTTAAAGGTTTTGGATTGTTTTGTTTTTTTGCCTCATTACAGCTGGGGAAAATTCTGCGAAGTCCTTTTATGAAGTTTGTAGCACACGCTGCTTCTTTCATCATCTTCCTGGGCCTGCTTGTTTTCAATGCTTCAGACAGATTTGAAGGAATCACCACATTGCCAAACATCACTGTTATCGACTATCCCAAACAGATCTTCAGGGTGAAAACCACACAGTTCACTTGGACTGAAATGCTCATTATGGTCTGGGTTCTTGGTAAGCCTTTTATTTTGAGTATTCTAATTTCTACCAAAAATAGCATCTATATCATGATTGCCATTTTCTATTTAAAATTCTGTGGTATGTTATATGGTGACAACATCACCGTTGTAAGATAAACAGAAGAGCAGGTAATGGGATAATTTGGCAGCTTGATGATGCCGACAGATATTCCTTACCACTAAATACAAATTTTTGAGTAACATGAGCTTAATTATAAATGCATTAATATTAATATCATGTTTCAGAAATCTAACTTCAATTATTGAATAAAATGCAATTTTTAAAATGTGACTCACTGTGATGATCAAACATTTAATTGAAATAGTTCTGCAATAACCTAGTGACCATTAACTGATGATTAAAGAACATTTATTGCTTTATTTTCAGAGGTTTTTTTAAGGAGAGTTTCCATTTTAGGAATGTTTGTTACTTCATCTCACAATAGCCCATTTGGGGATTTTTTTTTCTTTCATTTTTTTGTTAGCTGAGCTGTGAGGCATGTGGGATCTTACTTCCCTGACCAGAGATCAAAGCTGTGCCCCCAGTATTGAAAGAACAGAATCTTAACCACTGTGCCTCCAGAGAAGTCCCACAATAGCCTGTTTTGAACAGCAGCTGTGTTAAAGTAAACATTTTAAGCAATATGATATAAAAAAATGGAGATTGAAACCATATTATTGATTGATCACTAATCCAAGTCAATTTTGTGTATTATTTCACCCAGCATGTTTCTTGGTATCATCTCAATTCCTGAATTAATGGATTGCTTCTCCTCTCATTAACTCCTATGGTGTTCACCTGGGTCAAGTAATTGTTTTATGAATTTTATTTTGAGCCACTACATTTCTTTTAAAAACTCTACAGTATTTTCCCCTTACATAGTCAGGCATGTGTGTGTGCTAAATTGCTTCAGTTATGTCTGGCTCTGTGTGACCCTATGGACTGCCAGGCTTCTCTGTCCATGGGATTCTCCAGGCAAGAATACTGGAGTGGGTTTCCATACCTTTCTCCAGGGGATCTTCCTGACCCACGGATCAAACCCTCATCTCTTACGCCTCCTGCATTGGTAGGCAGGTTCTTTACCACTGGTGCCACCTGAAAACAGTTGTTAAATTGAAATATTTTGTCCTCTTCCCCAGAACATTTTCTGCTTTCAGTTTCTTCATAATGCCCTAGGGCCGCCTCCTTAATTTTCCATTAATTCCTCACCTTTTCAGCATGAAGCTGAGATGAGATGAGAGGGTAGGGGAATGAGGGAAGTGTTCCCGGATGATTGGAAAACTGTTCTTGTTAAAAGTGCATAGTAGGTTTCTCAATTAAGGGCTTCTTTCTCCAGTAATCACCATTATTTGATTATTAACCATTGTCATTTTATAAAGATGAATTTTCTCCTTTCCTCCATGTGTTTCATGGGGCAAAATCATTTGCCTTGAAGAGCCTTCCTTATTTCCCTCCCTCCCTCCTTCCTTACCCCCATAAGAGTAGCGCCATTTCTGGTGTCACATTTAGAACTATATTTCACCAAAATCTAACTTGGGGGAGTGAATCATTCCTTTAGTCAAGCTTCTCTCGTGTAACTCCGCCCAGCCCTTCTGTGGGCTATATCAGGTCAGTGCTGTATGGTACACAGTGGCATGCTTTACACACGGGGCATTAAATATGGGGGCTGATGGGCCAAATCATGGCTTCTCAATCCAAGATATAAACTCCTGTCTGTAACACGTGTGTCTTGTGACAGGGATGATGTGGTCTGAGTGCAAGGAGCTCTGGCTGGAAGGACCCAGGGAGTACATTTTGCAGTTGTGGAACGTCCTAGACTTTGGCATGCTGTCTATCTTCATCGCGGCTTTCACAGCCAGATTCCTGGCTTTCCTACAGGCGACCAAAGCACAGCGGTATGTGGACAGTTATGTTCAAGAGAGCGACCTCAGTGAAGTTACACTACCGCCAGAGATACAGTATTTCACTTACGGTGAGTTACCAGGTGCAGAGTCCCCTTATGCCTCAGAAGGTATTGGAATCACATTTTGGAAGGAAATGCCCCTGAAGGGTATGTTTAATATGAAATGCGTGTTGAAAGTATAGAGAGAATGGAGACAGCCTGAACTTTCGAGCTGTATAAAACTGGATTCATATCAAGACCCTGACCCTCCTTTGCTGTGTGACCTTGTTCAAATTAATTTACTTCTCTCTGCCTCAATTTTCCCATCTAGAAAAAGATATTTCAAGGTGGGAGAAAATCACCTTTAAGCCAAAGAACATAGTTACTCTTAAATATTCTTAGGACATGAGATTGTCGTAATGAGGGGGAGAAAATAGCTTGATAAACTGCTTAATGTGAAAGATGAGTCCCTTAGAGCTTGGGTTAGAGGAGATAAAATAATAACTAAAAACTGCTGTAACAGAAGTGAGCAAAAATTCAGCAGAGGCAGGGAATAGGAGCTATAGCGATGATGAGCCCGTAGAGCTTCGCAGAACCGGCAGAAATGGTGGGGAGGATGTTGTGCTTCTCACTACACCATGGGCTGGAGTTCCTGCCAGTCTTCTTTAGGCCACGAGAGCAGGGAGGTACCCAGGGACCTTTGGTGTGCACACACACTGATGCCATCCCTGCCCACTGCACACCGATATGAAACAGTGTTGGCCTTCCTTCCCTTAAGGCCTAACTGGGGAGCCGCGATGAGCTAATGTTCATATAGCTGCAAAATCTTAAACCTGGAAAAGACTTTAGCAGTTATTATGTAAGCCTCATTTTACAGATAAGGACATGTAGGCGCAGAGTTTAAATGCATTCTGACTGTGAGGAATGACTCTTTCTAAGTGCATCGTGATGCATACCAATGCATGTTAACATTGTTGAAGACCGGGTGCCTGCTCTAAAATGAAGGTGTGTGCACGACCAGCAAGGACATTCGGTATAGCACAGGCAACTCTGTTCAATGTTATGGGGCAGCCTAGAGGGGAGGGGAGTTTGGGGGAGAATGGATGCATGTAGATGGATGACTGCGTCCCTTTGCTGTCCTCCTGAAACTATCACAACACTGTTGATTGGCTATACTCCAGTATAAAATTAAAAGTTTTTCAATATATAAATAAATAAAATGAAGATATTAATGTTTTACAGATTGTGAAATTGAAACACATTACCTCTTCTTGTCACCAAGCAAAAGTTTTTATATACCAGTGAGGCCAGAACAAATGAGTAAATGAATACCGTTTATAATTAAGGAATTACCTTGGATTGTATTTATGTGTAACAGATATCATAACTATTTCAGTACCTCTTTATTTAAATTTACCCCTTGGTGGACCTATGGGGTGGGTCTATGGGGTCGCACTGAGTCGGACACGACTGAAGTGACAGCAGCAGCAGCAGCACGTGTGTTTATGACTGTGAAGGGGAATTTGTGAATTAGGCTTCACTCCTATTATGATTTTGATCCAGTTTTTAACCTAAGTCTTGATTTCTACATCTTTAAGAAGAGAGTGACTACCTCAAATCCATAAGATCATTGAAAGCATAGTGTCTGCTATGTATTAAACATCCAATAAATGCTCATTTTTGTTGTTGTCGGAAATATATGCAATGCACCATCCTTCTGGGAGTGACCCAGTTTGCACAGAATTAACCACACAATGTTTAAGTGATCTTCCAGAGAAATGAGTATCCAGTTGTCTGCTGTGAACTTACTGAAGTGACCTTGAAAGGAGTGTTGGGGGTCCTCATTTAGAATCTGTCTCCAAGATTTTTGCACTTCAGTAGCATTTTATGCTTTCCTGGGACCAGCTATGTTGCTCAGACATCATGCTGACAGCCCTATTGTGATTCAGCGACATTCTCACTTTTTGTGATATGACATTTTACTTGCATAAGCTGTTAAATAAACTAGTTTCCCCATGAAATATGGAAAAGAACATGTGTGCCAACTGAGCCCATAGCCTGATAAAATGGCTAGTCGATAAACCTGGTAACTGAGGGGACAAACCAATCAAATCAGTTGTTCTGTCGTCATGGACACAGTCTGAACTTAATGAAGCATTTTCAGCTCTTTTTTTTCATCTTTTGTACTTCATTCTATTTTTGCTCAATGTGAAGTCTGATAGTATTTCCTCCATTAAAAGAAACCACATGAATGTAGAATTCATGTGTTTCTAGTTTAATATGAAAAATAGTGTCTGGACAGTTAATTAAATGTGGAGTAGTTTCAACTGAGATAAAAACCACCTACCTACAAGTCAGATCCTATTTAAGGTATTTTGTGTAGTTAGCCATGAATAGAAAGTTCCATTTTTAATCTCTCTCTCTCTCCTTGTAGCCAGAGATAAATGGCTCCCTTCTGACCCTCAGATCATATCGGAAGGCCTCTACGCCATAGCTGTTGTGCTCAGCTTTTCTCGAATCGCCTACATCCTCCCGGCAAATGAGAGCTTCGGCCCCTTGCAGATCTCCCTGGGAAGGACTGTGAAGGACATATTCAAGTTCATGGTCCTCTTTATTATGGTGTTTCTTGCCTTTATGATTGGCATGTTCATACTGTATTCTTACTACCTTGGGGCTAAAGTTAATGCTGCTTTTACCACGTAAGTAAAACATTTTACTAAAAAAAGTATAATTAACAGAAATACTAACAAGTTTAGATGAAGTAAAAAAAAATTATTTTCAATAATTGTAATAAAGATGCTTTTAAGAGCAGGAAAAGTCCATTAAAAATGGTTAGTGCCTCAAATAGCAAATGCTGGCCAGTATATGGAATAAAGGGAACCCTTGTGCACTGTTGATGGGAATGTAAATTGGTGTAGCCACTGTGGAAAACAGTATAGAGGTTTCTTTAAAAAAGTGGAATTGCCATATGACTCAGCAGTGCCACTCCTGGGTAGATATCTGAAAAAAACACAAACACTAATTCAGAAAGATACATGCACCCCAATGTTCATAGAATCATTGTTTACAATTCCCAAGATACAGAAGCAACCTAAGTTTCCATCCACAGATGAATGGATAGAGAAGTTTGTGTGTGTGTGTGTGTGTGTGTGTGTGTGTGTAAAATAAAATACTACTCAGGCATAAGAAAGAATGAAATTTTGTCATTTGCAACAATATGGGTGGACTTGGAATTACTACGTAAAATAAGTCAGACAGAGAAAGACAAACTGTATGATATCACTTATATGTGGAAAATGAAAAATAGAGCAAACTAGTGAATATAACAACAACAAAAAAGGTCACTCAGAGATATAGAAAACAAACTAGTAGTTACCGGTTGGGGGGCAATGTGGGGTGAGGGAGTAGGAAGTCCTAACTGCTGGGAGTAAGATAGGCTTAAGGATGTACTGAACAACACAGAGATCACAGCCAGTATTCCATCACAACTACAAATGGGACATATCCTTTAAAAATCATGAATCACTGTGCCCTACACCTGAAACGTACGTAATATTGTGCATCAACTCTACCTCAAAAAAAAAAAAAAAAGAAAAAAATAAAGGGATAGATAAAACAAACAAAACCCCCCCCCAAAAAACCCAAAACCAGAAACAGTACTTGTGTGAGATTACATTCTTTTGAGTTTAGTGTTTGATTACAGAATGGATCAAAATTTGGTCAAATCCTAGGTGAAACTAGCTATTTTAAGAGAATTGGGTAGCAAATGTGTAATACTGGATATTTCTTACATTATAAATTTAGTTTCATCATTTTGTACCCATTACTGTTATTTCAAAAAAAAAGGAGCGTTGGCTTTTACTTTCATGTATCATTAATCAGTGCAGGGAGCTGAGGAGGAAGAAATTACAGCTGATGTGCAGTGGCACACCTCCTTCCCTTGGTCCTAGTGGCGTCTGCACTGCAGGCTCACCTTTCCCACGAAGTCACCCTGCGCTCACTTCTCTTAGCTACTGTCCCTGTATGTTCCCTCCACATTGCCAGTTGCTGTTGCCGTTCGGTGGTCAGGAAGGCAGGCCGTCTGTCTGTCTGTACTGTGGTCCTTCCAGGTGAGGAGAGCGGAAATCTCCCCTGCCTGCCTCTGCACCCTCCATCCCCTGGAGCGCCACAGCTGGAAACAAACTAGATCTTCAGCGAGTTCCCTGTAAACTAAGAGAGACTATCAAGCCCTTCCAGGCATCTAAATTGTCCTGGAATTAATTTTTCCAAGTAGTTATTATAGAGCCGATAATAGGGGTGAAAGAGGACTGAAACTCACTTTGTTGTAATGAAAAGCAAGTTCCGTTTGGACCCAGAGAGGAAGGGACCAGAGGAGTCCCGCACAGGTGGCATCCCTCATCCCTCATTCAGGAAGGACTCATTCTGGACCCTACACGGCATCACTGCTGTGTGAGGACTGGCCTCACGGTAGAGTGCAGAGAACACGGGCTGGAAGTCAGGCAGACCTGGATGTGAATGCAACGTCTGCTCTTTTCTAGCTGTGGTCTTTTGATTAATTATCTTCACATTTCTCAGTGTTAGTTCCCTTGTTTTTAAAAGAAGCACAGTAAGGTTTGAATTGGGCTGTTGGGAGGACATGGAAGATAATTTATATAAAGTCTCTTGCCCACAGCAGGAGCCGGGAGCTGCTCATGTCCTCTCCTTTTCACTCGCCCCCTCTCCCTTCTCACGCTCCCCTCTCTCCCCACATGTATGGATTCTTGGAAATCTATATTCCCAGCGTCAGAGGCCAGAAGGTTTGCAAAGGGCCAAGAGGAAGGGGTGGGGGCATTTTGTGATGCTGTTAAATTCATGGCAGGGAAAGAGACTATAGTTTTTCTTAGTTTTCACCATCAAATGTTTCATAATCGAGATTAACTCTACATGAATAGGAACCTTTCTAGTCAAACCTCTGTCGCTAGGGTCTAATACAACGACTGAAACATATGAGGTGCTCCATCAATGTTTGTTGAATGAATGAATCAATAAGCTAACATTAAAACCCACAAAACTATAAAATTGTTGTTTAGACTCTAACAAATTTTAAAAGTACTACTTCCATACATATTTCTTCAAAAAAAAAAGGGGGACTTACTCTTGAACTCTCCTTTTTAATAGAATTCTACATGTATAATTGTTTAAGGATGATTCTTATAGTTCACGGATCAGTGATTACTGCTTGGTTATATGACAAAACCAGCCAAATTCAGGCAAGGTTCATTTCAGGAATCCAAGCATGTAATTAGTCTGTGAGGGCTTACTTGCTAATTGCTGTGTTGGAAGAATCAGGAAGTAGATTATATAAATTAAGAGAAAAGAATCAGAGCTCTTAATTTTGTTCCCGTCTCTTCACTTCTACTGAAGTATAGTTTTTAGGTAGATGATATGTTCTTGTGGTGAAAAATCTATGTAGAGCAATATCTACAGTCTGTTCCCTTCCTCAGCCTTGGATCCCAGTCTCTTGGTTCTACTTAGGTCCAGAGGGGTCATTGGTGGCTCAGATGGTAAAGAATCTACCTGCAATGCGGGAGACCCAGGTTTGATCGCTGGGTCAGGAAGATCCACTGGAGAAGGAAATGGCAACCCACTCCAGTATTCTTGCCTGGAGAAATCCATGGACAGAGGAGCCTGGTGAGCTGCAGTCCGTGGGGTTGCAAAGAATCGGACACAACTGAGCGACTAACACTTTCACTTTAGGTCCAGAGGCAATGGTTTCTTTTGAATGCTTTCAGAGATATTTTTTACGTAAACAAGAATATAAGTATTTGTATACCCCTCTTTTTATTTAAATGGTGTACTATTTCAGACTTACTGCATCTCATTTTTTCACTAATAATATATCTTGGACATCATTTTATATAAACACATGAAGCTAGATCTGTTTTTTCCCCAGTGGCTGCATAGCTGTTTGTAGATGTACCAGAATTATTTATCCACTTTCCTATTGATGGATATTTTGGTAGTTTTCATTCTTCCCTGCTGCCATGCTGCAAAGAATAAGTTTGTGCATAATTTTTTTGAAGAGGATATATAATTTTAATCCCTATTTTGTTCTGTTCCAGAAAACCTGATTTAAAATTCTAAACCACCTGCAAAATCAAGCCCCAAACTTCCATCCTTTTAGGAGAAAGGAATGGTATCAGGAGAAAGGGTATCAGGACATTACTTCAGTTTTCACCTGCCACGCTCAGGAAATTTTCACTTGATGATAACTCCTGGAAATACTAGGCACAAGCACCATTTAATCACCAGTTTCTAAGAAGCTGAGAGAAAATTTTCTATTAAATATCATAATAAAATAATTGTGTTATTGTTCAGACACTAAGTCATGTTCGACTCTTTTGTGACCCCATGGACTGTAGCCCACCAGGCTCCTCTGTCCATGGGATTTTCCAGGCAAGAATACTGGAGTGGGTTGCCATTTCCTTCTCCAGGGGATCTTCCTGACCCAGGGATCAGACTCGTGTCTTCTGCATTGGCAGGCGAATTCTTTACCACTGAGCCACCAAGGAAGCCCAAAATAATTATACTTGGGGTATTATGATATTTGACAATAGCGTTTTCTATCTGTGCAATATTCAGACCAAAACTTGTTTTTACTTTTGACTTTTTCACGCTGAAAACTGTTCATTTATTTACTGTGTACCTTATTCTTTCAACAGTGTAGAAGAAAGTTTCAAGACTTTGTTTTGGTCAATATTTGGACTGTCTGAAGTCACTTCTGTCGTGCTCAAGTATGATCACAAATTCATAGAGAATATAGGATATGTTCTATATGGAATATATAATGTAACAATGGTCGTTGTCTTACTCAACATGCTCATTGCTATGATTAATAGCTCATATCAAGAGATTGAGGTAAGCCTGCTTTCTACCCACAGTGTCTGTCCTTACCGTTTCATTCTACTAGCACACCACGTCTGCTTCTGTGTCCCATGGCGGACATCCTGTCCTTGTCTACAAAGAGGCTTAACGCCAAGCAGGACCCTCTTCTGTGCTTTCCATCTGGATAGGTGGTAATGCGCCTTCCAGTGTCTTCAGGAGCACAGTGGAGTTCCCATGAATTTACCATTATGCTGCCTTCTCTCAGAACCATCTGAAAGATCCTGGTAGAGGACTTACTAGACATCTCTCAAACGTTAATGATGTTCTTTATGCAGTCAGACTTTTTAGTATTCTAGAAGTCTATTTTTGCTTTGGATTGAGCTTGATTTGGTACCTTTCTTCATCACGGTGTATGTTTTCTTATCTCCTCCAGTCTAGTGTCCTGGATCTTTTTAGTACTTTGCTGTTTGTTAAGTTCACTGAGTTTCTGTGTTTCAAAAATATGTAAGGTAGTGTTCTCAAAGAAGTTAGATACTCCAGAGATGAAAACTGTGGTGCTCTGAACACCTGCTTCAGTGTGGTAATGGTAGACCCTGGGCAGGATGAAGTGACTAAGCCAACTTCTTCCACCCATGGACCAGCTCTTCATTTCTTCTCTCCGTCTACCAGTTAGATTGGTTGTTCCCACCACCAGGGGGCAGCACTGGGAATGGAAGGCGCTCTAAGACAGGAACAGGCCTCTGAGGGCCTTATGTGACCTTTGAAGACACGTAAACTTCAAAGTGCAATTCATTTGAATCCTGCCATTTTGCCCCTTCGCTCTTGGAGTGCAGTATGCTATATCTACAGTCCGACTTGGATGGGTGTGGATGAGGAAGGAAAGTGGGGAAATATTGTTGAATGTGCAGAATTGCGGGGTGGGGGGGGGGTGGAGAAAAAATTAATCTTTTCATCCTTCCTTGACCCTCAAGTTTTCTCCTGCTTTTTGCTTTATTTCTGGATGGGGGACAGGAAATTCTGGTTAAATTTTAGTGGGTACAGACAGGAATATGGGAGAGAAAACTGAAAAAAAAAAATGAGTATCATGAGAATGATGCTTGGAATATTATATAGCCCAATAGAGATTAATATGCAGATAAATGTACATATAATACTTTTTCTATTTCAAAGCATAATGTAGGTTCATTATAAGGCCCTCCTGGAATAAATTACTAGAATCTTTAGTTTTTAAAATCAGTTGTCGTATTTTTTCTATCTTTGTGACAGGATGACAGTGATGTAGAATGGAAGTTTGCTCGCTCGAAACTTTGGTTATCTTACTTTGATGATGGAAAAACATTACCTCCACCCTTCAGTCTAGTTCCTAGTCCAAAGTCATTTGTTTATTTCATCATGCGGATCATTAACTTTTCCAAATGCAGAAGGAGAAGACTACAGAAGGATATAGAAATGGGAATTGGTAACTCAAAGTCCAGGGTAGGTATCAAAAGCTTGCTGAGACCTGAAGATAAGTGCTTTGTCTTTCTCCTTGTCTTTTGATGTTTGTTCAGTGTGTGACCTTAGAAGATGTTGAAAGTAACTGTCCATTCCGTAGTCCTTCATAGACTAATACTTAAAATATTCATAATGTTTCAAGAAGTCACTTAGTCTATGCTTTGTTCTCAGTCAGAATTTCATGTAAACTACCAACATAAAAACAAACAAAAAACTTCTTTAACTTGTTAAAAGTCACTGTCAGAAAATACTTTGTGTGTTTTCCATGCTTCTCAACTGTTATTCTAAGTTACATATTTCTCATCTTAAATTTTTCTGTTGATTGTATATATAGTTCACCACCACCATATTCTTATTTGTAGAAATCCATTATTGAGCTAAATAATCTTTCTTTCCTTTAATGTCATAAAATTTATGCAGGCTTAAGAACACTCCCAGATATTAACCATTAGAACTCCCTTTTATAAATAATCAGGAATGGCTTGTATTTGGGTTGTCCTGACTGAGTCATACTTTAATTTTAACAAAGATGAGTTTCATGCTAGCACTTTATTATCATGAACTTTATTTTCAAAGACAGAATTGGCATAGGAGACAGAGGATATGGGCAGAACCTCAAATAATATGTTGTGAAACAGGAGCAAATGTATGGTGTTAAAGAACAATTTTTCCTGAAAGTTGTGAAAATGGTCTGTAGTTGTAATAGCCTGGGAGCCCATGAGATAGCAGTGTTACCTCCGTAAAGTGCATATTTTTTCTCAGTTGATGCTGAGGGTAAAGATGGGATTAGCACAATTTAATTTCTTACTTTTTCAAAGCGATGTGCATCTCCGAGATTTGTAATACCCTGCATCTTACTCTTTAAGAAGGCAGCCTTTTAAACCTTCTTTGTTTGACGTGAATATGGGCTCTTAAGGATATTAAGTTGCATGACAGTGATTGGCTGTGACTTCAAATAATACCTCATTATATACAGTGAAAAGCAGCATAGTGTAAGGAAGAGAGCCTTGGCACTAGACCTGGGTTTGAATTCTGGCTTATTAGAAACTCACATGGACAACTCATTTCATCACTCTGAACCATAATGGTCTCGCCTGAAAGAGAGAAAACTTCATAGCATTACTGTGAGGATGCTATGAGATGGACAGAATTCCAGCCTCAACAAATATCAGTGCCCTTCCTCATTCACAGTTTACAAAGTGCTTTGCCGTACGTTTGAACCTCATGCAGCGCTGTAAGGTAGGTATTATTATTACTCCCATTTTATAGATAAGACAACTGAAGTCATTATAATAACTCACTCATGCAAGGTCACAGGGGCTCGCCAGTGTGGGGCAGTTATGCAGGTCATGTTTTCCAGCATCAGAGTCTAGCACTTTCTGCTGGACCTGGCTACCTCCTGCTCAGAAGCTGAGGCTCTGGCTGGGTTTCTGCCCCTCTTCCTCCCCACAGGCCGTGCCTTCGGCTGCAGCCTAGCTGGTCTCTTAAAGGTGTTGGGCTCTAATTGCCAGCCTGGGTGACTCCTGCTACTGCTGAGATGGACTTTGTTACTCTGGGGATTTGATTATTATTCTCTGAGACTTAATTATTTGAAAAGGAAGTTACTCGAGCATGGGAACTCAGCTCAAGCATGTCACACCTTCAAGTTTTCTTTCTGTAGGCAACTGATTTCACTGACTTCTGACTTCATTCCTAATATTGTCATAACGCAGAAGGGGAGAAACACGAAGAGGCTGAAGAGAGCATGTTCGGATGGCATGTGGCCACCTAGACCCCTGTTCGTTCGTTTTAAAGCAGCTCGATTGCAGGGATGTGAGGAGAGCAGGTGATTTTCTCTGTTCAGGGTGTGCCTGCATGGTACCACTCTCCTGCCTGCATGGTACCACTGGCAGGAAGAATAGTTTTCCTCAGGGCAGTTGCTGGAGACAGGAGGAAGATTGAGCACAGATTTCTCAGGAGCCATGCTGCCCAGCCTCCCCATCTCCCCATAGCAGGTTATAAACTGCCATTTTGATTTTATTTTTTAAGTTGTGCATGGAGCTGCTTTTGTCTCTTTAATCTTATTAATCACATAGATAATCTCTGTGTCCAGAGTTTAGTTTAAAAAAAAATTGGAGAAATTATACGTTTCTGTTTTTCTTTTTTAGAAGACAGGGAAGACACTCAAGAAATCAATCTTTTACAGCTAAGCCCAGTCAACAGTCAGAGACTGACCTCTAGTGGCAGAATAGGAGAATTAGCACCAGGGAAGCCCTGCTAGTCAACAGAGACTGACCTCTAGCGGCAAATTAGGAGAATTAACTTTGTTCCCCGAAGTTTTTTCCTGCCACTATTGAAAAGAGGACAAAATCAAGAGGATCATTGCCTGTTAGTGCCATTTCCTATCCCCTAGTATCCCACCTCTTCCTGAGTTATGATGGTGGAAAGGCAGATGGTGGAGTGAGTACATATTTTTGAATAAAGGGACCTGCCTTTGAATCACACCTTATAGGTAGTAGTGTATCTGCAAGTAAAATGCAGGCCTCGTTCACGTACATGAAGGGGACACAGTAAGGAGCTTCTCTTGTTTTCTGTTCTTACCCAAAAGTTAAACCTTAAAAAAGAAAAAGAGAAAAGAAAACCAAATACTTGAGTCCAATTCTGTTCAAACTGGTGAAGCTGACACAGTCTAAGACCAAGACACTTGGTAAGACATGTTGTTTTGGTCCTGTTTTTGGATTACAAAATGCCAGATGATACCATCTGAACACGTAGTGTATTTCTGTTCAAGTGTAGGAGAGGAACCAGACTCAAGCAGATGGAGTTGGTTCGTGTAACTTCTTCCCAAATCCATGAAGGCATTTTGACAAGTATACAAGGACCCCAAGAACAATTGTTTAACACCAGCCAACTTAAGAAAAAATTTTTTTTCAAGAAAAAATTTTTTTAAATGTATTTTTTTCAATAGTTTTATTGCAGGAGATTCTGCCAACATTTTGATAAATGTGAGCACGTTACTCACATTAATTTTTGCCTTTGGAAATCAAGTCACTTGTAAAACTCAGCTTCCACAAAACGTCCCACGGAAATGCTGACTCCAGAAATGTTATCAAGGAGAATAAAATGGATTGTATTTATGATTTCCAAATAAATGTATTCTAATTTACTAGGTTAATTGTATTTTTTCCTAGTTAAACCTGTTCACTCAGTCTAACTCAAGAGCTTTTGAATCACACAGTTTTAACAGCATTCTCAATCAGCCAACACGTTATCAGGTAAGCATTCACAGACATTTATCTTTATCTGAATGTAGTTCCTCACGTGTCTCTGTGCTGCTGTCTGTGTGTGTGTTTGCATGTGCTTGTGTGTGTGTGTGAATAGTGAGTAGAATTATGTACACTTCCTATGTACTGTGAGGTCAAAACGGAACAGAGAAAATGGCATGTTATTTGGAGAGCACTTTAGAAATCAGAGTCCAAGTTCTTCTTCTTTCTTTTCTTTAGAAGAAGAGTACCTTTGTGATACTGATAGCAAAGTGTTGCCACAATTTTCCAAAGGTCATTTTCATGTACCTTGAGCTGGAGAAAGCAGTGGGAGATTTGGCATATATGGAAAATAATGTTCTCACAGTACAAAAACCTGGTACATTTCTGCACATAATCTGTTTTTCAAATGGAATCTTAGGTTACACTGTTGCATCAGTACTACTTAATAAAGTATCTATTGCACTGTGATATTGAATGTGACATTTCAGCACTGTTTGCTAACTCAGAAGAGGGTATAGTCCTTCTCATCTGGTTTTGACTACCAAAGCTTTAGACTGCTGCTGAGTACAAGATCACAAGAATGAGGATCAAAGAATTTATAATGAATGATAACATCAATTAATGGGTATGGTCCCCTTCATAACATTTTCTTGGAAGCAGCATATTCTACAGAATTGCTTAGCACACTGATTGTCAAAGCCGTACTTGGTTATATGGTGGTGGTTTAGTGCTAAGTTGTCTCCGACTCCTGCGACGCTATGGACTGTAGCCTGCCAGGTTCCTGTCTGTGGGATTCTCCAGGCAAGAATACTGGAGTGGGTTGCCATTTCCTTCTCCAGGGAATCTTCCCCACCCTGGAATCGAACCTGGGTCTCCTGCATTGCAGGCAGATTCTACTGACTGAGCTACAAGGGAAGCCCTTTGTAATGGTTACAATGTATTCCATTATATGGATGTATTTAACTTATCAGCTTTCTATTGATAGAAATGTCTGCTCTATTTCTATCATGCTGTCAGTATTTGCTCTGATTCTATCAGTAGAAGACTGATAAATTAAATACACCCATTTAATGGAATATAATGTAACCATTACAAGCTATTACAAGCAATGCTGTAATAAGTAATCGCCCCATTTTTTTTGTGTGTGTCTTTTTAGTACAAATATATATATATATATATATATATATTTTTTTTTTTCCCCCAGCTTTTGAAAATTGTGTGTGGTCAACTTTACAAAATTTTTATGACTTCAGATTTTGTGTCCTGTTTCAAATGCTCCTCTCCCATATGAGGATATCTAATAATATTTTTACCTATATTTTCCTTGGTACACTCATGTTTCAGTTTTAAATGATAACATTTAACCTGTATAGAATACATTTTTATGCAATGTGTTGGTGGGGACCCCAATATATTTTTTTTTCCAGATGAACATACAGCTGGGTGTGTTGAATAATCTGTATTTTCTGTTGATTTGAAATATCACTTTAATCATTTACTAAATTCCCTTATCTACTTAGATTTCTCAGTTTTCAATATTCTATAGGACCACACTGTTTTAATTATTATAATTTAAAACAGAATCAAACAGAATATAAACACATACATATGTCCTTACTTTAAGATTCTTATTTTGCATAATTTTCCTGATTATTCTTTCTCGTTTATTTTTTCTATTTAAACTTTAGAGTCGACTTGTCTAGTTTGCAAAATATTCTGTCGATATTTTTATTGGGATGGTGTTCACTTAAGAAGAATTGACTCCTTTATAATGTTGTGTCTTACTTCTTAAGAATATTTTTACTTTTCCATTTGTTCAGATTTTCATTCCTGTGCCCAGTATCATTTTAAAGTACTCCTCCGAGTGTTATATTAGTTAGGATTAACTGGTGCAAATCACACAAAACCGCCAAATACCAACCACTGCGTAAGCTAAAAGAACATAGAAATGTGTTTCTCTCTTCTATCCAAGAACTCTGGAGGTGGCCCTTCCAGGGCCGTTATGTATCTGCCACTGTCACAGACCCAGGCTGTTTCTGTCATATTACCCTGTCATGATTGGCTTTCATCTGAACATGATCTCATGGTCCAAGAAAGCTCCCAGAGCTCTGGCTGTTATTTCTGCATTTCAAAATATAGTCAGACAATGATAGAGAAGAAAGATGCCTCATTTCTCTAAGGAGCTTCTGTAAAGAGTTACACAAACAACATATCTGCAGTAGAAGCTGGGAAATGAGTCTTAATTCGTAGTCTCCATGTACTGAGCTAAAAATCAAAGGAAGAGAATTGGCAGTCTCTGCTGAAATGGATTATATTATTTGTCTTGGTACTGTGCGCATACCTGTATCTGTTACTTGATTTATAACTTTCAAGCTAAAATACGAAAAAATCAGTGTATTTATCTTTCGCCATTCCCCCCCCTCCTCCTCCCCAGCTTTTGCTAGTTAAATATTAGAATTGCAGGGATAGGGCATATAAAATCTTTCCTCTCCCCATTAGGTTCAGTAGCTGGGGCCTGTGAATTAAACTGACAAAAGGCAGGTTTACAGGAGAAAAACAAATAGTTTTATTTATGCGTGCAAAATGCAAACACATGGGAGGACTCAGTGCTGAATAACTCAAAGGGGTAGTTAGAATCTGGGACTTAGATACCATCCTAAAAGCGGCAATGAATTTGTGGAGTAGTGACAAAAAGAAGAGATTTGTGCTCCCAGGGGTAGTAAATTGTGGGAAGGTAAATATGTGGGGAGATTATGGAAGATTAGAGTTACTGTAGTGAGGTTCGTGTTTGTGCAGACACATCTTTCAGCTATCTTTCTGCTTCTAGTGATGATTCTCTTCCTCTTGGTATGGGACAGAGGTGGGAGGGGGAAGACATTCGTGGAGGGAAATTTATGTCCTGCTCTTTGGCAACCCACTCCAGTATTCTTGCCTGGAGAATCCCAGGGACAGAGGAGCCTGGTGGGATGCCGTCTATGGGGTCACATAGAGTCAGACACGACTGAAGCGCCTTAGCCGCAGCAGCCACAAAAAGTTCTTATGTCCCAGTGGTATACTTGGCGCGGGGCGGGGGTATATCTTCTGATCCTTTTCACTACCTTGTAGGATTATAATCCACATTTGCCTTAGTTTTAGTCCTTTAGTTAAACAGATTTCAGCACTCACCACTAGTCTTTTTGCCTTAATTTTCTGTTCATCTCTTTATCAGGTCGTTTGTCTCCCACCAGTTTCTTCAAAAAGAGTTCATGGGAACTATGTTCTCTCTGAGTTATTTCATGTCCTAAACTATTTTCTACTTTCTGTATATTCATAGTGACCAGCTGTGAAGTTCTTTGATAATGACTTTATTTTCTTGATGTATTTATCAACGTTGCTTTGCTGCTCCAAGAATGGAATGTTGGTGTAGACAAGTTTGAAGTCAACCTGATTGTTTATCTCATATGCTTCTTCCTTTGACCTGAGATTTTGATATGAATGCCCACATTTTCTTTACCTTTTAAGTCCAACAACTTGATTGTTTT
Source organism: Muntiacus reevesi (assembly GCF_963930625.1). Classification (NCBI taxonomy): domain Eukaryota; kingdom Metazoa; phylum Chordata; class Mammalia; order Artiodactyla; family Cervidae; genus Muntiacus; species Muntiacus reevesi. Next base: position 36,498,801 of record NC_089261.1, on the reverse strand, counting down.
GAAGATTGGATCTGTATGCATTTTTTCTGGCATAGAGTATGTCTTTTCAGTCTGTACATTCAAGTACATGCCTTTTTTTCCTGAATAATTTCTTTGAACTATATTTTGAAATTTTTTTTTCCATTTCATTATTTGGAGTCTCTTCAAAGACACCAATCAGAAGTCTGTGGCGTCTTTTTCCCTCTCTTCCTTTTGAATTTCTTTTATCCATTTCCCCCTTTGGCTCCTCTTTTCTTATCCTGTCTTTTATTCCTGTCTATCTTCATATGGGCTGCTTCAAATATATCTTTTATTTCTGTGATGATTTTGATGTTTTCTTCCTCTTCTTCCTGAGATTTTCAAACTTAAATATCATTTCCTCGTTTGACTTACCGTATTTTCCTTGTGCTCTTGGTTCAAGACAGGATCAGCTCCTATTTTTAAAAGATTATGTATCAGTAACGACATTATGTGTTTTCATCTCTTCTTTTGTATTTTTCTAAACGTGTTCTTTATTTGCTCTTTGTTTTATCCTTTTTCTTGGACTATCTTAGTACAGATGTTCTATAGATTTCTTACTGACTATTACTCAGTCTTGAATGAAGTAAGTTCCTCCCAGACCAACTGCTTTCAGGAAGTTGGAGTGGGGTCAGAGAATTCCAGGGCCCCATCCCAGGCTAATAGGAGTTTGCCTTTAGGTATAGGATCGTGTGGGGCTTCCTAGGTGGTGCTGGTGGTGGAGAACTCACCTGCCAATGCAGGTAGACATAAGAGATGCCGGTCGGATCCCTGGATCAGGGGGATCCCCTGGAGGAGGGCATGGCAACCCACTTCAATATTCTTGCCTAGAGAATCCCATGGACAGAGGAGTCTGATGGGCTACAGTTCATGGGGTTGCAAAGAGTTAGATACGACTTATCACACATGGACACACAGGGTTGTGTATGTGAGTTCAATTTATTCTTTATTTTCCCTTGTTGAGAATAGCACTGAATGATTGTTCACATGGCAGACTCTCCCTCTCCACCTCACTGACAAAGTACTTCTAGCAAATACAACTTTTCTTTACAGTTTTCCTTTTAGCCCTGTATTCTAAGCTTCTGAAAGACTTGGTATCAAAGGTCAAGGGAAGTCCTTAGCCATGAATGTCTGCTCTTGGCATGCTTCCACATCCCCATTTGACCTTTTCATAACCTTTCTAAAAAAAAAAAAAAAAGGGCTCCTCTAAGTCTCATTAATGAAGGAGTTAGTGTTTCTGTTTCCTGTTCTCCTTATAGCTTTTGAGTGATTTAGAAGTAGAGAAATGTCTGAGTTTATTGTCACATTGAAAATTGCTGTGCTTTTAGAGGAAATGGTCCTTGCTAAATGCCTAGAGACTCCAGAATCCTGTACCTTTTGTGTTTTCTAAGGAGACAAATTCCCTCTGCCTGTGGTATAATCTTCTGTAGCTCTCCAAAAGTGATAGTAGCAAAAAGAGAAACTGAGGGAAGAGATCTCAGCTATATACACACCAAACTTCATATAAGTGTCTTGGTTATATTTAGAATAAAGTCTACCTGTTAAGAACTCCTTGAGCGATAACAACTGGTGTATTTGTTAGGAGTTTTTATTTCATGTAGTGTGATTATATGACTTACCTTAAGGAAATTTCATATCTTAATCTACTAAATGGGGAGTTTTCCTTCAAAGGGGTGACTTTCAGAATACACTAATTCTAGTCATTCTATTACAGATCAGAATATTTTTGAAATACCTCTAAAAATTACTTTTATTTTTAGTTTATAAGACACACAAAAATGCCTTGTTACTTTCTCATTACTGAACTCAGCCTTATTAACAAGGCTTAGTGCCATCTGACTTCACATTTTTTCGAGACCCATGCCCCTAGGGCTGTGCTTCATAACAAGAGAAGCCAGTGCAACGAGAAGCCCATGAACCACAACGCTAGAAGACTAGCGCCCACTCCCCAGAAGTAGAGAAGGCCTGCGGGCAGCAGCAAAGACTGAGTGTAACCAAAAATAAATAAATAAAAATAGTCACAGCTGCCCTCAACAAAACACGTGACCATCACCAGTCAGGTCATCACCTTACATGTTTTACAGTCAAATGAATGTTTCTTCTCCAAGACAATCACTTCAAAAACGCATTCACATTCAGATGTGTCTCAAAGGGCAGCAAAGGAAATGTTTAAAAATGCCCTGATCAAGGGCAGTATTATTTATATTACCATTAATTATTAATAGCATGCTGGAATTTTTTATGTATATAAAGAATTTTTCTTGAAACTGGGAATGATTTTTCTGGAGCGCATACAGATTTGGAGGGCTTGTTGTTCAGTCGGTAAGTTGTGTCCAATTCCTTGCGACCCCATGGACTGCAGCACGCCAGGCTTCCCTGTCCTTCACCAAACTCACGTCCATTGAGTCAGTGGTGTCATCCAACCATCTCACCCTCTGTTGCCCCCTTCTCCTCCTGCCTTCAATCTTTCCTAGCATCAGGGTCTTTTCCGATGAGTTGGCTCTTCACATCAGGTGGCCCAAATATTGGAGCTTCAACTTCAGCTCCAGAACATAAAGACTTAGAGGGATGGCTATGATTAAATTCTTCTCATGAATACCTGTGCTATTCAAGTTAAAAGTACTTAGATATTCTAATTTGACTTTGAGAAATGAGAGTATATTTTAAGACTCCTCCACAAAAGCTGGGCTCTCGGTTCTTGTGACATCTCTCTCCACCCTCTTCTGTGGCAGTTCTGCTTTCCCAGCCTTCTTTGGCTTGGGAACAACATTGGCCCAGAGAGTGTTAGATTGTTGTTAGTCCCCATGCTGATCTCTGATCTGATCCATGAAGGCTTGATTTTACTGGAAGCACAAGGCATAAAGAGGCACTAAATTTAAGCTTCATGGCACTTTCAAGATATACTCTGTCATGCATGGTCCTAAATTGTAAGACTACAGAAATCTGGTCCATGGCTTCAAGGATCTCTCCACTGGAATGGAAGGGCAGCACAGAGATGGAGAGGAAGGGAAGGAAAGGAAAAAGTAGGTGGACCTTCACACAGCCCTGGGATATGGCTCCGTGGTGTAGGTGAGATGTAAATAAGATGGTATGGGGACCCAGGGAAACGCAGAGGAGGCGAAAGCTGATCAGGCAGAAGAAGCAGCAGATCTGCTCTCCATTTCTCCAAAGAACAAAACTTGGACCAGTAGTTAAGAAAGTACAGTGAAGCAGACTTTTGGCTCAATACAAAGGAATTTTTTAACAGCTACAGTTGTCCCAAAATAGACTAAACCAGCTGTCTGGAAAAAGTAGCAGGGTCTGAATCACAGATCCTGTGATTTATTCAGAAGCTGCACAATGGTATGTCAGGATATGTCACAATAAGTGAGGTCCCTTCCCTCCCCTAAATGCTGCTTTCTACTTCCAAGTTCGTTGTGTTTGTCCAAACCTATCTTGTTACTTTATATTCATACTTTATAGATGTACGAATCTACACATACATACATGCATGTATGTATGTCAAATCAGTTTTGACTGATGTCAGTCAACTTTGGCTTCTCTCTAGGAGTAAATAAGAAGGTGAATGTAAAAATGTCTGATAGAGTACTTAACAATTGTTAGTTGAATTTTTAAATATTTTTTTTATCTGGCTGCATCAGGTCTCAGTTTCAGCACACGGGGTCTTTCGTTGTGGCACACAGACTCTCTAGGTGCAACACATGGACTTAGGTGCTCCAAGGCGTGTGGGATCTTAGTTCCCCAACCAGGGAATCAGACCCATGTCCCAGCATTGCAAAGTGAATTCTTAACCACTGGACCACCAGGGAAGTCCCACCAATTGTTAATTGAATTAGTAAAAAATAAGCAAAAAAAAAGAAAACCTTTGATGCCTTTTGGAAAGGCAGAGCATAGCAAATATCCAGCCATGCAAATCTCATTCCTTCTTCCAGTCTTAATGGAGGACTGAGAAATGAACTTAAATTTGTTTGCAAGACATAATGTTTGAGGTAACTACCACCAAGCTTTCCATACCCTGGACAGAGAATAGCATAGTCCACTGAATAAAGTTACAATATCTCCCTGAAAGAGTGACTCACAGGCTCATACAGAGATATATGGGCAATTCCAGGGCCTGTGGAATGTGGAAGTTAACTTATAGTCTTCCCTTGCATTAGTTAGCAATTTAACCAAAAGGGAAAGAAGATGATTCTGGTAATGACCAATTTAATTTTTGATACTGGCTTTGATTAAAGACTCCATTGGAAATCTAGTAGAGATAATATTTTAAATGATACTTTTACTTATTGCTCAGAAGTTTCATGATCCTTGCCTGCAGTCCCAGCATTATTTATTGGTTAATAAAGACTTTGCTTTGTAGAAGAAGCATGAATGCTAATAAGGAATAATAGTTACATGAATTGAGCACCTTCTATGTAATTTACTTTTATTGCCTTTTACAAGATATATTCTAAAATTTCCACTACACAGATTGTCAGCAAGATTCTGTAGCTTGTAAATAATTCAAACACATTCAAATCCAGGCAAGTTGGTAGGTTTAGAACTGGTCTAGAGATTCTCAGTAAGCTCTGAGGGGAGGTAGCTGGCTCCAACTGCAGGTGGCAACATGGTCTTAGACCATGGGGTACTTATCATCCTTTGTCATCAGTTTCGAGTTTATCAGCAATTCTAGGACAATAGGAAAAATCCCATTTGACATAAGATTGCATGTTATCTGGTATCCTTCCTTGTATGAAAGTTATAAACTGTCTTGATGTGGTTAGATTTATCAACCTTTTCCTTATGGTTTATCCTTTTAACTTCCTTGTAAGGATGATCTATTATCCCAGAGCTATTTGCTGAGTAGTCTTTTCTTTCTTACTGATTTGTATTACTGCCTTTGAAGCTGCTTTAAACTGATAAACTTTTGTTTTTTCTTTTATAAGAATATGCCTACATTGTCCCCTAAACTTAATCACATCCTGATATGTTGATGTGTCATAGTGAATTCTTCTGGTGAAGTTTCATCGGAGCAGTGATCGTGTTCCCCGTTGCACCCGCAGTGTCTAGTATGGTACCTGACACGGTTCAGTTCAGTCACTCAGTCGTGTCTGACTCTTTGTGACCCCATGGAATGCAGCATGCCAGGCTTCCCTGTCCATCACCAACTCCTGGACCTTGCTCAAACTCACCTCCATCGAGTAGTGATGCCATCCAACCATCTCATCCTCTGTCATCCCCTTCTCCTGCCTTCAATCTTTCCCAGCATTAGGGTCTTTCCAATGAGTCAGTTCTTTGCATCAGGTGGCCAAAATATTGGAGTTTCAGCTTCAACATCAGTCCTTCCAGTGAATATTCAGGACTGATTTCCTTTAGGGTGGACTGGTTGGATCTCCTTACAGTCCAAGGGATTCTCAAGAGTCTTCAACACCATAGTTCAAAAGCATCAATTCTTCAGTGCTCAGCTTTCTTTATAGTCCAACTCTCACATCCATACATAACTACTGGAAAAACTATACTTTGATTAGATGGACCTTTGTTGTCAAAGTAATGTCTCTTGCTTTTTAATATGCTGTCTAGGTTGGTCATAGTGTTTCTTCAAAGGAGCAAGTGTCTTTTCATTTCATGGCTGCAGTCACCATCTGCAGTGGTTTTGGAGCCCAAAGAAATAAAGTCTGTCACTGTTTCCATTGTTTCCCAATCTATTTGCCATGAAGTGATGGGACTGAATGCCATGATCTTCATTTTCTAAATGTTGAGTTTTAAGCCAACTTTTTCACTCTCCTCTTTCACTTTCATCAAGAGGCTTTTTACTTTCTTTCAAGTACTTCTTCACTTTCTGCCATAAGGGTGGTGTCATCTGCATATCTCAGGTTATTGATATTTTTCCTGGCAATCTTGATTTCACCTTGTGCTTCATCCAGCCTGACATTTCGCATGATGTACTCTGCATATAAGTTACATAAGCAGGGTGACAACATACAGCCTTGACGTACTCCTTTCCGATTTGGAACCAGTTCTCATTGTTGCTTCTAGACCTGCACACAGACTTCTCAGGAGGCAGATCAGGTGGTCTGCTTTCCCATTTCTTTAAGAATTTCCCACAGTTTGTTGTGATACACGCAGTGAAAGGCTTTGGCGTAGTCAATAAAGCAGAAGTAGATGTTTTTCTGGAACTCTCTTGCTTTTTCGATGATGCAACGGATGGTCGCAATTTAATCTCTGGTTCCTCTGCCTTTTCTAAATCCTGATTGAAATCTGGAAGTTTATGGTTCATGTACTGTTGAAGCCTGGCTTGGAGAATTTTGAGCATTGCTTTGCTAGCGTGTGAGATGAGTGCAATTGTGCAGTTGTTTGAACATTCTTTGGCATTGCCTTTCTTTGGGACTGGAATGAAAACTGACCTTGTGCAGTCCTATGGCCACTGCTGAGTTTTCCAAATTTGCTGGCATATTGAGTGCGGCACTTTGACAGCGTCATCTTTTAAGATTTGAAATGTCTCAACTGGAATTCCATCACCTCCACTAGCTTTGTTTGTAGTGATGTACAAAGGCCCAGTTGACTTCACACTCCAGGATGGAATGTCTGGCTCTGGGTGAGTGTGATCACACCATCGTAGTTATGTGGGTCATAATGAGCCTTTTTTGTACAGTTCTGTGTATTCTTGCCACCTGGTACCTGGCACAGAGCTAAATATTTTGTGAATGAATGTATGAGTCCTGGCTAAGATCCACCCAACCGTGCGTCTGTCCTGAGGTTCCAATTCCACACAACCCAACGCATTTAATATATAAATACATATATAAAATATGTATATCTATATATATATATTTTATGACTGATAAAATGGGCTCTTCCTTCTTGATAGCATGAATTCCTTCTCAATTTATCTTTATTCTCTGAGGCAGACATTTTGAATTGTCCAGCATTTCTCCTTTTTACATGACCTTGGCATCTAGTGGGTCACTTCAATTCACAATTTTTACTGTCTTAAAACTGAGGTATATTTTCCACCCTCACTATATCTGCATTTCAGTTCAGACTGTTTTCCTTTATTATCTTTTTAATGCGATGTATGATATATGCAGAAGAATGTGTGCAACACATAATCAATTATGATATATAACTATGTGCATACCTAGGAAGCTACCGCCTCCCAGAGAGAGATAACCGAGTCTGTTCATTGCCTCTGCTTGGCTTCTCCTCCTGAGGCCACACCCTTGCCTCCACCTAAGGGGTAATCAGTATCCTGAAATTTGGATTTCTCACCTTCTTGCTTTGGTTTTCTTTTCAAATATAGGCTTATTGCATATATATTGTTTAGTCACTAAGTTATGTCTGATTCCGTGTGACCCCATGGACTGTAGCCGCCAGGCTCCCCTGTCCATGGGATTTTCCAGGCAGGAATACTGGAGTGGGTTGCTATTTCCTTCTCCAGGGGATCTTCGTGACCCAGTGATTGAACTTGAGTCTCTGCATTAGCAGGTGAATTCTTTACCTCTTTGCAACTGAGCCACCAGGGAAACCCTATTACATATATAGACAATCTGAAAAATGCATTATGTAGATTTGTTATTAACTTTATGAAAATAATTTCATGCTTAATGAAGTCTGCAACTTGAATTTTTTATTCAACATTTATGCTTCTAAGATTCATCCATACTGTATGTGGCTCTGGTTCATTAATTTCACTAATGAATTTCATTGGTGAGCACAATGACATTACATTGTGTAATACACCATGATTTGTCTATTTGGTATTTGTTTGGATTGTTTCCAGGTTATTTGCGTCTCAGACAAGGTTTCTATAAACCTTGTCTACGTCTGTCTCTTGTTCCACGTGTGCAGAGTTTCTCCTGTACCAAGGAGTGGACTTTCTGGGTGAAAGGATATGCAAGTGTTCATTTTTAAAAGATAATAACAAATCAATAGGGAATTAAGAGGTGCAAACTATTATGTATAAAATAAGCTGCAAAGATATATTGTATGGCACAGGGAAAGAGAGCCATTTTTTAATAACTGATATTAAATCACTTTATTGTACACCTGGAGCTAGTAGAATATTGTACATCAACCGTATTTAAAAAAAAAAAGATAATGCCGAATTGTTTTTCAAAATTATCTACTTATACTCATACCTTTCTTTCTTTCTATAGTTTCTTTTGGAGAAGGAAATGGCAACCCACTCCAGTACCCTTGGCTGGAGAACCCCATGGACGGAGGGGCCTGGTGGGCTGCGGTCTATGGGGTTGCTAAGAGTCGGACACGACTGAGCGACTAACTCACACACACATACTCCTGACGGTAAAGTACAAGAGTCCCATTGATCCACAGCCTTTCCAACACTTGGCATTGTAAGATCTATTAATTTTTCCCTTTTTAGAAATAAAATTATGTTACATTTTTCCTTTTTCCAGCTTTATTGAGATATAATTGACGTACAGCTCTGTATAAGGTTAAGGTGTACAGCATAATGATTTGACTTATGTACATAATCAAATGATTAGCACAGTAAGTTCAGTGAACATTCATGATCTCATATAGATACAAAATTAAAGAAATAGAAAAAAAAATAGTTTTCTTGGGACAAGAACTCTTCGGATTTACTCCCTTACCAACTTTCATATGGAACATACTGCACATTAATTGGATTTATTATGATGTGCATCACATTATATTACTTATCTTATAACTGGAAGTTTGTACCATTTGACTGCCTTCATCCAATTCTTCTTTCCCCCATGCCCCTGTATCTCTTTTAATTGTAATTTGTATTTCCCTAAAGAAAACATTTTGAGATTGTTTCATCTGCTTGTTGACCATTCACAATTCCATTTCAGTGAAGTGCCTGTTTTTTTTTTTTGCCCATTTTCCTGTTGGATTATTTGAATTTTTCTTATTAAAGCTCTTCATATATCTTGGATCCAAATTCTTTACAGGTTGTAGGTATCATCAGTGTTTTCTCCCAGTGTGTAACTTGCTTTCTTTCTGGTATCTTTATAAACAGAAGTTTTAATTGTAATGAAGTTGAGTTTATCAATCTTTTCTACTATATTAGAATTTTTAATCTTGTTTGGAAAACATCCAGTTGTGCACTGAATTTATAAATATGTTTTCTTCTATGCTTTCTTTTAAATGATTTAGAAGCTTTGCCTTTCATATTTAGGATGCATATGGGATTCACTTTTGTGTGCTTCTGTGAAGTAGGGCTCCAATTTAATTTTTTCTGTATGAATAAACAATTATCTTGTAAGAGCATTTATTTAATTTGAAATATGTTCACAGTATATATTGCTGTGAAAGAAAAACATAATATAACAATATGTGGTATTTAGAAAACATAATACATATAGTATTTAGTTTATATACAAAATTTAAAAAAAGATGTTGGAAAAACAAGCACTAAAATAACAACAATGATTATCTTTGGATGGTGGAATAATTGATGAGGTTTGTTTATTTTTTGTTCTCTTTACTCTCCAAATTCTGTGTATTGAGCATATGATTATAGATGTTTTAAAAAATATAGTGGTGTCTATAGATGATAATATAGTATAGAGAAATCATTAGATGAAAGAAAATCATGAATTGAAGTCTTTCAGCTCAACTTTTCTTGTAAAGCTTCTTGCATTCCTGGAATAGGGTGGCTGGTGGTGAGAGGGTGGAGGTGAAGGGTGGGGCAAGGGAATGCTGTGGATTATGCATAAAAACTGAGGACAGGTGAAAAGAGATTAAATTCTGAAATCTGAGTGAGTCTCCCATTAGTTTCTCTTCCATGAGTTCTTTACTGGTATGTAAAGCTCTTTGGAAATAAGATTCAGATCACTTATATGTATCATTGGTGATATAATGTTTTTTTGGCCCAACAGCAAATAATGAAAAGACTTATAAAGCGATATGTTTTGAAAGCACAAGTAGACAAAGAAAATGATGAAGTTAATGAAGGTAAGCATCTTCAACTTAAAAAACATCCTTTTACAACTAATTTAATGAACGGTGGAGAACTTCATATTGAAGGATACTTTTAAAAATACAGTCTCGGTTAACTGAGTTCTTCCAGAATTGACAGGAAAATCTTAAGTTACATTTCTAAAGCTCTGTCTTTTAAAATAAACAGTTATTTAAAATGTCAGTCAGAGACAGTTTATCACTACAGAGTGCTCTAACTGATTCTTAGAGTGTAAAGTGATTCTTAGAGTGTCATCTTTCTGGGAGCTTTTATTCCCTGTAACATAAGTAGTCTGTAGTTTCAGTTCTGTTTCAGCGAGTTGAGTATTAACATTTTTCCAGTGATGTAGGTAAAGTAAGAATTAGCTCAAACATTTTTGCAGAAAAATTTTTACTTGTTGTCCAGAAAGAAATCTGTAACCCATTTTTGTCTTATGATGTTTCTCTTTTGCTTTTCACTTTTCTTCTTGGCACCTTACTGGAACGTACCTATTTTCCAGGCATATTCTAGGCAGCGCATCTGTCTGGACTATAAAACCTTTCATCAAGCGCTGAGATGTAAGCCAAAGCACAGGTCCATGGTTGGAAAGAAATCAGTCAGGGGAAATAAGTTGCCCTAAAAACGGCAACTACAGGGAATTCCCTGGCGGTTCCGTGGTTGGGACTTCTTGCTTCCACTGCAGGGGGCAAGTGTTCCAATCCTAGTTGAGGAACTAAGATCTTGCATGCCTTCCAGCACAGCCAAAAATTAAAAAAAAAAAAAAAAAAAGAAAACTACAGCTTTCAACACCAATGAGATGCTATTAGATCTATCTACACTTTTAAGAAAGGGCTAAACTAAACTGTTGATGAACTCTGAAGCCATTACTTGATTAATGCAAGAAATCCGTTGCAAATCTGAGTCAATGCCACATGTGTTTGTAGCACAGAAATCTAAGAATGTATGTTTGGGCATCAGCAAAAAATCAAATCATGGTCACCAGAAGCAATCTCAGAGGCAGAATTGAAATTGAGTTTTAGTTTAGAAAGCAGAAACCTTATCAGTTGTGCCATAACCTCCCTGAAGACAAAAAAAAAAAAAAAATTAAGTGAAGTGGGGAATTGGGCCACCATGACAATGTCAGAAAAAAGGAGCCATCTTCGAAGTCCTTTTACACAAAAGAGGAAAATGAATTAATGAGAATTAATGACCTAAAGAGAATTTAGAGTTTTGGACAAAGTTCCAACTAAAAGAGTATATCATACAATGTAACGTCCTCATTTAATAAATATGTTTCTGTATTGGTAAATACATCACTTGGTATGTTAGGCTTCCCATAACTCAAAAACAAGGAAGAAGGATATGGTAGTCGGGAGGCAAGAGGAAGCTTGCTGGCTTATGGCCCAAATATGATAGTAGATGGTATGAGAGTCCATTTCTTCCGAGGAAGCCTTTTGATTTCAAATTTGATCAGTTAATTTCCACTCTGTTGCCTTATGTGGAAAGAAAAGCACCTCTACTTTTTTTTTGCCATGAAAAGAACAACTTTTGTGTATATTCTTGAAGAAGAGTTAGGATTCCTTAAAATGAGAGGTTCTGTCTTTTAAATATAATCAAAGAGCATGGATTATACTTTAAAACATCATAAAGATACCAGGAAATATCATGAAAGATATATTTTACATGTGATTCTATTATAAAATGCTGTTAAAGTGCCAGTGATTTGAAGAATCATTTCTTGGATTCTTGATAAGTTCATGCCCCAAAGGTTACCTTTCAAGGTCAATGACTTATCTACATTTCAGTTCTTTGCAAGAGAATCCAGTTTTTAATTGTAATCTACACATTCTCAAAATATTGCCAAGTTAAATTATGGGAATAGTTGTGTTTTAATAGCCAGAAGTTTCCTATAGTCTTCTGTGTATGTAAACCTTGCCAGTGGTATCACATCTAAGCGTCTTAATTTCACCATTGCTTATTTCCTTGTATTAAATACATCATTGCCTGTGCCACACAAACTGTTTGTGTCCTTAACTCCATGGTCATTACCATTGGCTTCCCTAAGAAAGAAAAACCCTTACTCTTTTTCCTTCCTTTCCTTTTCTTCAAACTTGACCTCAAATATACTGCTTCCACGTGAGTTTTTGCCTATTAAGTTGATTGATGCATTTTTAGTAATGTTCCACTTTAATAGGATTCCATTCTAGCCTAGCAGTGGGAGGTGATCTATAAAAGGTGTCAACTCTTATGGCTCAGGGAACCAGAGGAACTCCCTGAAGGCAGAAAGGAGATACCCTGATTATAGATTACTAGTTAACAGATAAATCTGCTACCTGGGAAGTCCCAGAGATAAATCATCCTGTGTTAAAAATTGGTTGAGCCAGGACAATACTTTAGTTGACTTTTACTTTTAAAACACAGTTGGACTACTGTTATAGCTTTTTCCAGAGTCAGTACATTTTTAAAGGCAAAGCATTTCTTAAACATTTTAAAGGAAAAAAATCCAAAATAACTATGTCGGAGACATTATGAGACGAATGTATTCATGTTGTATGAATTTCACTCTTCGTTTTTTTTCTAAATCCAAAGAGCAAATGACCAATCATATGTTTTTTTAATACAAACACTATAGGTGAATTAAAGGAAATCAAGCAAGATATCTCCAGCCTTCGTTATGAACTTTTGGAGGACAAGAGCCAAGCAACTGAGGAATTAGCCATTCTGATTCATAAGCTCAGTGAGAAACTGAGCCCCAGCATGCTGAGATGTGAATGAGTCAGTAACCTGGAATTGCGGCTTTGACTATAGCACAACTGTGGGCAATAATATTTCTTAGTACGAAATACTTGAAAACTATGGTGTAAATTTTTAGTATTAACTACCTTTATCATGTGAATCTTTAAAAGTTAGGTCTTAATGATTTTACTGTTTTATCACATGAAAATGGTCTTCATTTTAATTGTTTGCCTTGACATTACAAACAATGATATGCCCTTGTATTTAAAGGCCCCAAATTAACTACATTACTGACATTTTTTGTCCGTTTTAGAATAAACTCTGTCTTTGCACTACCTGTTTGCCTCCAAGAGACTGTAAGCTCCTTGGGGACAGGGACCATGTCTTATTTATCTACATGTCTCCAGCATCTAGTACAGTGCCTGGTACATAGTAGGTGCTCAATAAATGTTGTCAAAACCAACTGAACTGCCAACAAAGTACAAATAAAAGTTGAAAGGCCATCACTATGTAGCATACCTTCTCTTGTCCAAATGCTGAAGCAATTTTTTTTTTAAAGAAACTGAAAAAATTTTACAAATAGCTATGACTTGGTCAGATTTTCTTAGATTTTTGGCATCACTGATACTCCTAGAACCTTTGAACCTTGAATGAAGAATTTCATAATGAAATGGGTTAATAGAAAATATACTTGCATTACATATTTGTTTCACAGAATTGTTCAAAGCAACATATTAAAGTTTTTCTAAGGTATCTACTACACTGTTTGCTTACTGTCTTAGATTTTCATTTGTTGTTTTTCAGTAATGTGAATTTAGTCAGCAGAGTGGTGAATTTTTTTAAAAGCTGGGGGTTATACAGGGCTGTTAGTTATAACCTCCTAATTCCTGGCTCTGATGATGTAATGCTAAATAAGTTATCAACAACTGACTTCGTATCTTGCCTGTTAGCTCGACTGTGAGTTTTGGAGGGTATGCTACGGGAAGAAATGGAGAGATGGCCATGCCCCTGAAACGGAGTGGCCAGGAATCACCAGGGGTGTTGTGTTTCCTTTGAGGCATCTCTTGCCATTATTGCTTACGCTGATTGACATCTTTTTTTTTTTAATCGAAGTATTTCAATTACACTTGCTACGCTGAATAGATTGTGTTATATCTGTATCTGACTTACTATATAAGTGGGCTGAACACTGGTAGTATTGAGGGCTCTTGACTACTAGCGAAGGGAATACAGGCTGGTAAGCTCCCTCATCTCTTCATAGACAGTAAAATACACGGAGTATTTTTTTTTTAACCAGCTAGGTTTAAATCTCTCATTACTGTCCTGATTCTCTTCCATCTGTTCCTATCAAATCATACCAGAATACAGATTATGGTCATAGTTCAAATATTGTTTTATGGGTTCTAAAAGCCAAATAAATATGTAGTATTTTAACAGTCACTACATCACACAGGAAGGCTTTCTAGATGTGAAGACAAAAATGAATGTTAAATGGAACTACATAAAGCTCTTTAAAAATTATTTTTTAATTTCTACTTTTAAAGACTTACTTAAATTAAGAAAAGAACTTTATACATTTTTGCTACCATTGTAGGATATTTCATTAACTTCTGTGCTATGCTAGTAGTATTTTGTCTTAAACATTTAAAAAACTTTATGTATTTTATGTTATGCCTCAGAACTGAATAAAACACTGAATTTTTTCATTGCTATATGTTACTATACTTTATATGAAAACAGTAAAGATATCAAGTTTCTATTGTAGGCAACACTTTCAGTCTTACATATAGAATTGTTTAGAATTCCAAGTGTGAATATTTTTGACTACAGTTATAGAATAGAATATTAAGTAATGTTTTTTACTGAGGGTAGAAAGATGTTGAATGTAAAAATGTCAAATTCAGCTAGTTTAGGATTCTTAGAGTCTTGAGTGAAGATAAAACTCATGTCATCTGTGCCACGTGAGTCCATACATCTAATATTTTAGCACATGCCTTTTGCAATTCTAGAACTCTCAACATAGGTTGTTTTTCCTGTATTTACTGTGTTTGTGTAAAACTAGCATTTTTTCAGTGTTTAGGAATTTATTTATTCAGTCAGTATTTATTGCATGTAAATAGGTATTTAATAATGTTTAAGGGGAGAAAAAGTGTAAGTAGCAGACAAAAATCCCCATCCTCCTGGAGCTTATATTATAGATTAATCATAGTCTAACATGAAAATAATATGTAACAAACATTTGTGTCACACAGAAGCAAAATTGTCCATGTTGGTGATCTGTTACCTTTGGGTCTCTTCTTGGGTCATCTTCCCAGGGGCTCAGGTTCCAGCATCGTGTGTAAAATTTATGTTATTGATTCGTGTGTAAAATTTATGTTATTGATATTTCACATTTTTCCTCTCTTTATACTTTCTTGGTGAGAGTCAAGAGAAGGATGTGATGCCAAGGTGCGGTAGATGTTATTAGTACTATGGATGCCCTGCCCAGATCCCTTTGAATGGACCAGCGCATGTGTCTCTGAGATCCTGCCTGTCAGCTCCTTAATAATACCCAACTATTCTGTTCCCCAGGGAATTGCCATCAGCTGAAAGAAAGCAGCCTTGTCCTAGTCTGGTGGTAACCAACCAACTTCTGTGAAGGCATGAAAAGCTGTTTTCTTGTGTCAAGGTGGGGCCAACACTTTTGGTGTGAGTTGTGCTTCAGAACTCTGGAAAGCATTAGCCTACAGCTAGATTCCAGCAGGGCTTCCCTGGTGGCTCAGATGGTAAAGAATCCACCTGCGATGCGGGAGACCTGGGTTCGGTCCCTGGGTTGGGAAGATCCTCTGGAGGAGGGCATGGCAACCCACTTCAGGTTTCTTGCCTGGAGAATCCCCAAGGACAGAGGTGTCTGGCGGGCTCCAGTCCATGGAGTCACAAAGAGAACAATATTCAGCACCGCGCAGACTCCAGCTGAGACCAAATCTTTGTTTACCTTCTTCCCTGTTACCATTTTCTTTCCTGCTTCTTCCCTGTTATCTCTTTCAATGGCTGCATGATGGCCTACAAAGCAGGTGCACTATTTCCCTATTAGTGGATAGTTAAGTTTCTGTTTTAAATAATGCCTTGAGTATGGCTTCTAACCTATTTTTTGCTGTTTTCATAGACTAAATATCCAAAATTGGGGTTATGAGTTAAAAAAATATAGTCACACAATTTATAGATTTGGATACGTACTACTAAGTTGCTTTTGAAAATAGTTTTATAACTAGTTTAAAGCATCATAGTTGAGCTCATCCTCTCTCTGCAGCATATAGTGGTATCATTTAAATGTTTTTCTCATTTGAAAGGCAAAAAAAGAGCTTACTTTAATATTATTGATTACAAGTGAAAGTAACAAATTTTTACATGGTTGTTCAACTGCCACCTTCTTTGTGAATTTTCTGTTCATGTTTTTCTTATTGGAAATATTGTATTTCTTTTTAAAATATTTGTATGAATTGTTTATAAGGATACTAACGTCACACATTTATCCCATTTTTTTATATTTAAAAATTTTGTGACACTGAAATGTCTAATCTTTATTTTCCATATCTGTTTTTTCCTTTGTGGCTTCTTCTATTCATTTTGTTGTTTTTTCTTTGACATCTGGTGGTTGCCCTCCAACCTCCAGAGCCCCTGCTTCCCCCCCCACCCCCTTCTCCCACATGTCCTCTGAGAGGCAACCATTGAACTCCCACAGCCCACCCTCTGCGGGCTGGGGGGCATTCTGTTCCTTTTAAGATGAGACAGATTTCTTTCTGTTATGGGCTGAATTGTGTCCCCCATCTGCCTGCCCCGCTCCCCGACCCCCTCCTTATCTCCAAATCCATCTGTTGAAGTCCTAACCCCTAGTACTTCAAAATGTGACTGTTTTTGGAGAAAGGACCTTTAAAGAGAAAATTAAGTTAAAATTAGGTCACAAGGTTGAGTCTTTATCCTTCATGACTGGTGTCCTTATTGGAGGAGGAGATTAGAACACAGAGGAAGACATGGGGAAGACGCCAGGGTGCTGCACCAGGGAGACGCGCCTCCAAGGACTGGTTTGGCTCCCTGCTGGAACCTTGATTTTGCACTCCTAGCCTGTGAGATCTTATAGGAAAATAAGTTTCTGTTCTGTAAGCCACTTCGTTTGCTCTTATTTTCTAACTCCTTTAGATGGAAAGTTAGGTTGTTTACTTGAGATGTTCCTCATTTCTTGGTGTAATCCTGTATTTCTGTAAACTTAATTAGAACAGAATAGCTTGCCTGAGAATAGCTTCTTTTAGAATAGCTTTTTCTGTGCGCCATAGATTTTGTGATTAAAAAAAATGATATAGAGACTAAAAACATAATTGAAAAGATAAACAAAACTAAGGCTTTTTTTTTTTTTCAAAAAGGAAACAAAAATTGATGAACCTTTAACAAGACTCATAAGGAAAAGAGAGGACCCAAATAAATAAAATTAGAAATAAAATAGAAGTTACAGCTGAAACCACATAAGTGTAATTAAAAAAAAAAACCCTGCTATAAAGAGTTATAAACCAACAAATTGGAAAATACAGAAGAAATGGATGAATTGTTAGAAACATACAATCTTCCATGACTGAATGAGTGAGAAATAGAAAATCTTAACAAACCAATTACTGGGAATGAAATAGAATCAGAAAAATATAAAACAAACTGCCCCCAAAATAAAAGTTCAAACCCAGATGGCTACATAGTTGAAATGTTTGTTGCTGTTTCATTGCTAATTCATGTCCAACTATTTGTGACCCATGAACTATAGAACACGAGGCTCCTTTGTCCTCCACTATCACTTGGAATTTGCTCAAATTCATACCCATTGATTCAGTGATGCCATCTAGTCATCCCATCATCTGTCACCCTCTTCTCCTTTTTCCCTTCAATATTTTCCAGGATCAGGATCTTTTCCAATGAATCAGCTCTTTGCATCTGGAGGCCAAAATATTAAAGCTTCAGCTTCAGCAACAGTCCTTCCAATGAATATTCTGAGTTTATTTGCTTTAGGGTTGACTGATTTGATCACCTTGCAGTCTCAGGGACTCTCAAGAGACTTCTCCAGTGCAAGAATTTGGAAGCATTGATTCTTTGGCATTCAGCCTTCTTTATGGACCGACTTTCACATCAGTGCATGACTAAAGAAAAAACCAGAGTTTTGACCATATAGACATTTGTCAGCAAAGTGATATTTCTGCTTTTTCATATGCTACCTAGGTTGGTCATTGCTTTCTTTCCAAGGAGTAAGCTTCTTTTAATTTCATGGCTACAGTCATCATCCACAGTGATTTCAGAGTGCAAGAAAATAAATCTGTCACTGTTTCCACTTTTTCCCCTTCTATTTACCATGAAGTGATGGGACTGGACACCAAAATCTCTCTCTTTTTTTTTAAATGTTGAGTTTCAAGCCAGTTTTTCCCTCTCCTCTTTCTCCTTCATCAAGATGCTCTTTGGTTCCACTTCACTTTCTGCTAGTAGAGTGGTATCATCTGCATATCTGAGGTTGTTGATATTTCTTCCAGCAATCTTGTTTCCAGCTTATGATTCATCCAGCCCATCATTTTGCATGATATACTCTGCATATAAGTTAAATAAGCAGGGTGACTATATACGGTCTTGTACTCCTTTCTCAATTTTGAACCAGTGAATTATTCTATGTCCAGTCCTAACTATTGCTTCTTGACCTGTGTACAGGTTTCTCAGGAGACAGGTAAGGTGGTCTGGTACCTTTAAAAATTTTCTACAGTTTGCTGTGATCCACATAGTCAAAGGCTTTAGCATAGTCAATGAAGTTGAAGTTGATGTTTTCCTGGAATTCCCGTGATTTCTCCACGATTCATTGAATGTTGGCAATTAAACTCTGGTTCCTCTGGCTCTATGAAACCCAGCTTGTACATCTGGAAGTTCTTGGTTCATGTACTACTGAAGCTTTGCTTGAAGGATTTTGAGCATAACCTTGCTAACACGTGAAATGAGTGCAATTGTACGGTAGTTTGAACATCCTTTGGCATTGCTCTTCTTTGGGATTGAAGTGAAAATTGACTTTCCCTAGTCTTATGGCCACTACTGAGTTTCTCAAATTTGCTGGCATATTGAGTGCAGCACTTTAACAGATCATCTTTTAGGATTTTAAGTAGCTCAGCTAGAATTCTGTCACCTTCACTACCTTTGTTGGTACTAATGCTTTCCTATGATCCTCTTGATCTCACCCTCCAGGATGTCCAGCTCTCGGTGAGTGACCACACCATTGTGATTATCTTGGTTGTTAAGATTGTTATTGTCTAGTTCTTCTGAGTATTCTTGCCGTCACTTCTTAATCCTTTCTCCTTCTTTTAGTTCTTATCCTTTCTGTCCTTGATGATGCTTATTCGTGCATGAAGTGTTGCCTTGACATCTCCAATTTTCTTGAAGAGATCCCTAGTCTTTCTCATTCTATTGTTTTCCTCCATTTCTTTACATTGTTAAAGAAGGGCTTCTTATCTCTTTTTGATGTTCTCTGGAACCCTGGGTTCAGTTGGGTATATCATTCCCTTTCCCCCTTGCCTTTCACTTACCTTCTTTCCTCAGCTATTTGTAAAGCCTCCTCAGATAACCTCTTCCCCTTCTTGTATTTCTTTTTCTTTGAGACAATTTTGGTCACTGCCTCCTGTACAATGTTACAAACATCCATCCATAGTTCTTCAGGTAATCTATTAGATCTAATCCCTTGACTGTATCCATTACCTCCACTGTATTATCATAAGGGATTTTTTTTTTTTTTTTAGGTCATACCTGAATGGCCCAGTGGTTTTTCCTACTTTCTTTTTTCCCCCCCTACCTTCCTCAATTTAAGCCTAAATTTTACAATAAGGAGCTCATTATCTGAGTCACAGGCAACTCCAGGTCTTGTTTTTACTGGCTGTATAGTGCTTCTCCTGCTCTGGCTGCAAAGAACATAATTATTATTATTATTATTTTTTTGTCATGACCACCTGTTGATGTCCATGTGTAGAGTCATCTCTATTTGTTGGAAAAGGGTGTTTGCTATGACCAGCATCAAAGTTCACAACCAGATGGCTTCATAGGTGAAGTATGCAGAACATTTAAAGAAGAGCTAATATTTTTACTTCCTAAAGGATTCTAAAAAAAATGAAGAGGGAGCACTTCAAACTCATTCTATAAGACCACCATCACCCTGATACAAAAACTAGACAAAGATATTACCAAAAAAAATTACTGGTTAATATTCCTGATGAACATGGATGCAAAAATTCTCAACAAAATTTTAGCAAACTGAAGTCAATAATGCTTTAGAAGGATCATATTCCCTGGTCAATAGAATTTTTTCCAGGAATGCAAGGATCAACATCAGAAAATCAATGTGATACTCCACATTAACAAAATGAAGGATAAAAATCATAGGATCATCTTAATAGATGCAGAAGAAGCATCTGATGAGCCTACACTCATCATAGTAATTCTCAGCAAAGAGGTGATAGAGGAAATATACCTCAACATAATAATCACTCATGATAAACTCATAGCTATGTTTTCTATACCTGAGAGTATGCTTCTGTTTTGTAAATAAATTCATTTGCATTATTGTTTAGATTTACATATAAGTAATATCATATGATATTTGTCATTCTCTGTTTTACTTCACTTAGTATGATATTCTCGAAAATGGCAATATTTCATTTTATAGTTGCATAATCTTCCTGCATGTCCTATCTAAAACATGGAACCACTTGTTTGGGGGGAAATTATAGATTTTAGTACTAGTTTTGGTGACCCAGAATAAGACCTTTATACTTGATATTACAAACTGTACATAGTCTACCTTTTAATTTTCTGTCTTTGATTCCTAAATTTAACCAGGTGATGTGCACTGCCTGCATACATGGAGTCTTATTTTATATTCCTTCTTAAAAATGAGTCAGATTCAGGAAATGGATCTACTTAACACCTAGGAAATCAGTTAATTTCTTTCATCTCAAATATTTAGTTTAGTTTGAAACTGAGCAGGACCCTGAATGATATTCCCAAAGACAGAACCCCCTCTTCTGCCCTCCCTCACCCCCACCCCCGCTTGTTTGTACTAATAGAAAAGTTTTAGCCTCCTAGACCTTCCCTAAATTTCAAAGAAAAAATTTAATCAGAGAAGTGAGAAACTGCAGAAACAATGGAAAACAGTCAAGCAAGACAAAATAATAATAGTTAAACCATAAAATAGTGAAGAACTTTCAGTCCCTCTTTCAGGGCTGTAGATAATGTCCTGAGTCATATCTTAGAGTTACTTGAAAAAGGCACAACTCCCACAAGATGGAAGAAGCTAAATGCATGCTTCCCACCAGCATGTAGACCCTAGACTAGTTAGAATCAGAAGGTTGATGATTGAGATTTCTTTTTTTTTTTTTTTTTTTTTTTTTTTTTAATATTATTTTATTAGTTGGAGGCCAATCACTTTACAACATTTCAGTGGGTTTTGTCATACATTGACATGAATCAGCCATATAGTTACATGTATTCCCCATCCCGATCCCCCCTCCCACCTCCCTCCCCACCCGACTCCTCAGGGTCCTCCCAGTGCACCAGGCCCGAGCACCTGACTCATGTATCCCACCTGGGCTGGTGGTCCGTTTCACCATAGATAATATACATGCTGTTCTTTCAAAACATCCCACCCTCACGTTCTCCCCCAGAGTTCAAAAGTCTGTTCTGTATTTCTGTGTCTCTTTTTCTGTTTTGCATATAGGGTTATCGCCACCATCTATCTAAATTCTGTATATATGTGTTAGTATACTGTAATGTTCTTTATCTTTCTGACTTACTTCACTCTGTATAATGGGCTCCAGTTTCGTCCATCTCATTAGAACTGATTCAAATGAATTCTTTTTAACGGCTGAGTAATATTCCATGGTGTATATGTACCACAGCTTCCTTATCCATTCATCTGTTGATGGGCATCTGGGTTGCTTCCATGTCCTGGCTATTATAAACAGTGCTGCGATGAACATTGGGGTGCACGTGTCTCTTTCAGATCTGGATTCCTCAGTGTGTATGCCCAGAAGTGGTATTGCTGGGTCATATGGCAGTTCTATTTCCAGTTTTTTAAGAAATCTCCACACTGTTTTCCATAGTGGCTGTACTAGTTTGCATTCCCACCAACAGTGTAAGAGGGTTCCCTTTTCTCCACACCCTCTCCAGCATTTATTGCTTGTAGACTTTTGGATAGCAGCCATCCTGACTGGCGTGTAATGGTACCTCATTGTGGTTTTGATTTGCATTTCTCTGATGATGAGTGATGTTGAGCATCTTTTCATGTGTTTGTTAGCCATCTGTATGTCTTCTTTGGAGAAATGTCTGTTTAGTTCTTTGGCCCATTTTTTGATTGGGTCGTTTATTTTTCTGGAATTGAGCTTCAGGAGTTGCTTGTATATTTTTGAGATTAATCCTTTGTCTGTTTCCTCATTTGTTATTATTTTCTCCCAATCTGAGGGCTGTCTTTTCACCTTACTTATAGTTTCCTTTGTTGTGCAAAAGCTTTTAATTTTCATTAAGTCCCATTTGTTTATTTTTGCTTTTATTTCCAATATTCTGGGAGGTGGGTCATAGAAGATCTTGCTGTGATTTATGTCGGAGAGTGTTTTGCCTATGTTCTCCTCTAGGAGTTTTATAGTTTCTGGTCTTACATTTAGATCTTTAATCCATTTTGAGTTTATTTTTGTGTATGGTGTTAGGAAGTGTTCTAGTTTCATTCTTTTACAAGTGGTTAACCAGTTTTCCCAGCACCACTTGTTAAAGAGATTGTCTTTTTTCCATTGTATATCCTTGCCTCCTTTGTCAAAGATAAGCTGTCCATAGGTTCGTGGATTTATCTCTGGGCTTTCTATTCTGTTCCATTGATCTATATTTCTGTCTTTGTGCCAGTACCATACTGTCTTGATGACTGTGGCTTTGTAGTAGAGTCTGAAGTCAGGCAGGTTGATTCCTCCAGTTCCATTCTTCTTTCTCAAGATTACTTTGGCTATTCGAGGTTTTTTGTATTTCCATACAAATTGTGAAATTATTTGTTCTAATTCTGTGAAAAATACCGTTGGTAGCTTGATAGGGATTGCATTGAATCTATAGATTGCTTTGGGTAGAATAGCCATTTTGACAATATTGATTCTTCCAATCCATGAACACGGTATGTTTCTCCAACTGTTTGTGTCCTCTTTGATTTCTTTCATCAGTGTTTTATAGTTTTCTATGTATAGGTCTTTTGTTTCTTTAGGTAGATATACTCCTAAGTATTTTATTCTTTTTGTTGCAATGGTGAATGGTATTGTTTCCTTAATTTCTCTTTCTGTTTTTTCATTGTTAGTGTATAGGAATGCAAGGGATTTCTGTGTGTTAATTTTATAACCTGCAACTTTACTATATTCATTAATTAGCTCTAGTAATTTTCTGGTAGAGTCTTTAGGGTTTTCTATGTAGAGGATCATGTCATCTGCAAACAGCGAGAGTTTCACTTCTTCTTTTCCTATCTGGATTCCTTTTATGTCTTTTTCTGCTCTGATTGCTGTGGCCAAAACTTCCAACACTATGTTGAATAGTAGTGGTGAGAGTGGGCATCCTTGTCTTGTTCCTGATTTCAGAGGAAATGCTTTCAATTTTTCACCATTGAGGGTGATGCTTGCTGTGGGTTTGTCATATATAGCTTTTATTATGTTGAGGTATGTTCCTTCTATTCCTGCTTTCTGGAGAGTTTTAATCATAAATGAGTGTTGAATTTTGTCAAAGGCTTTCTCTGCATCTATTGAGATAATCATATGTTTTTTATCTTTCAATTTGTTAATGTGGTGTATTACGTTGATCGATTTGCGGATATTAAAGAATCCTTGCATTCCTGGGATAAAGCCCACTTGGTCATGGTGTATGATTTTTTTAATATGTTGTTGGATTCTGTTTGCTAGAATTTTGTTAAGGATTTTTGCATCTATGTTCATCAGTGATATTGGCCTGTAGTTTTCTTTTTTTGTGGCATCTTTGTCTGGTTTTGGAACTAGGGTGATGGTGGCCTCATAGAATGAGTTTGGAAGTTTACCTTCTTCTGCAATTTTCTGGAAGAGTTTGAGTAAGATAGGTGTTAGCTCTTCTCTAAATTTTTGGTAGAATTCAGCTGTGAAGCCATCTGGTCCTGGGCTTTTGTTTGCTGGAAGATTTCTGATTACAGTTTCGATTTCCTTGCTTGTGATGGCTCTGTTAAGATCTTCTATTTCTTCCTGGTTCAGTTTTGGAAAGTTATACTTTTCTAAGAATTTGTCCATTTCATCCAGGTTGTCCATTTTATTGGCATAGAGCTGCTGGTAGTAGTCTCTTATGATCCTTTGTATTTCAGTGTTGTCTGTTGTGATCTCACCCTTTTCATTTCTTATTTTGTTAATTTGGTTCTTCTCTCTTTGTTTCTTAATGAGTCTTGCTAATGGTTTGTCAATTTTGTTTATTTTTTCAAAAAACCAGCTTTTAGCTTTGTTGATTTTTGCTATGGTCTCTTTAGTTTCTTTTGCATTTATTTCTGCCCTAATTTTTAAGATTTCTTTCCTTCTGCTAACCCTGGGGTTCTTCATTTCTTCCTTCTCTAATTGTTTTAGGTGTAGAGTTAGGTTATTTATTTGGCTTTTTTCTTGTTTCTTGATGTGTGCCTGTAATGCTATGAACCTTCCCCTTAGCACTGCTTTTACAGTGTCCCATAGGTTTTGGGTTGTTGTGTTTTCATTTTCATTTATTTCTATACATACTTTGATTTCTTTTTTGATTTCTTCTATGATTTGTTGGTTATTCAGAAGCGTGTTATTTAGCCTCCATATGTTGGAATTTTTAACAATTTTTTTCCTGTAATTGAGATCTAATCTTACTGCACTGTGGTCAGAAAAGATGACTGGAATGATTTCAATTTTTTTGAATTTTCCAAGACCAGATTTATGGCCCAGGATGTGATCTATTCTGGAGAAGGTTCCGTGTGCACTTGAGAAAAAGGTGAAGTTGATTGTTTTGGGGTGAAATGTCCTATAGATATCAATTAGGTCTAGCTGGTCCATTGTATCATTTAAGGTTTGTGTTTCCTTGTTGATTTTCTGTTTAGTTGATCTATCCATGGTTGTGAGTGGGGTATTAAAGTCTCCCACTATTATTGTGTTACTATTAATTTCCTCTTTCATACTCGTTAGTGTTTGCCGTACATATTGCGGTGCTCCTATGTTGGGTGCATATATATTTATAATTGTTATATCTTCTTCTTGGATTGATCCTTTGATCATTATGTAGTGACCTTCTTTGTCTCTTTTCACATCCTTTATTTGAAAGTCTATTTTATCTGATATGAGTATTGCGACTCCTGCTTTCTTTTGGTCTCTGTTTGCGTGAAATATTTTTTTTCAGCCCTTCACTTTGAGTCTGTATGTGTCCCTTGTTTTGAGGTGGGTCTCTTGTAGACAGCATATATAGGGGTCTTGTTTTTGTATCCATTCAGCCAATCTTTGTCTTTTGGTTGGGGCATTCAACCCATTTACATTTAAGGTAATTATTGATAGGTGTGGTCCCGTTGTCATTTACTTTGTTGTTTTGGGTTCACGTTTATACAACCTTTCTGCATTTCCTGTCTAGAGAAGATCCTTTAGCATTTGTTGAAGAGCTGGTTTGGTGGTGCTGAATTCTCTCAGCTTTTGCTTGTCTGTAAAGCTTTTGAATTCTCCTTCATATCTGAATGAGATCCTTGCTGGGTACAGTAATCTAGGTTGTAGGTTATTCTCTTTCATTACTTTCAGTATGTCCTGCCATTCCCTTCTGGCCTGGAGGGTTTCTATTGATAGATCAGCTGTTATCCTTATAGGAATCCCTTTGTGTGTTATTTGTTGTTTCTCCCTTGCTGCTTTTAGTATTTGTTCTTTGTGTTTGATCTTTGTTAATTTGATTAATATGTGTCTTGGGGTGTTTCGCCTTGGGTTTATCCTGTTTGGGACTCTCTGGGTTTCTTGGACTTGGGTGGCTATTTCCTTCCCCATTTTAGGGAAGTTTTCAGCTATTATCTCCTCGAGTATTTTCTCATGGCCTTTCTTTTTGTCTTCTTCTTCTGGAACTCCTATGATTCGAATGTTGGGGCGTTTCACATTGTCCCAGAGGTCCCTGAGGTTGTCCTCATTTCTTTTGATCCTTTTTTCTTTTTTCCTCTCTGCTTCATTTATTTCCACCATTTTATCTTCTACCTCACTTATTCTATCTTCTGTCTCCGTTATTCTACTCTTGGTTCCCTCCAGAGTGTTTTTGATCTCATTCATTGCATTATTCATTTTCAATTGACTCTTTTTTATTTCTTCTAGATCTTTATTAAACATTTCTTGCATCTTTTCAATCTTTGTCTCCAGGCTATTTATCTGTACCTCCATTTTGCTTTCAAGATTTTGGATCATTTTTATTATCATTATTCTAAATTCTTTTTCAGGTAGATTCCCTATCTCCTCCTCTTTTGTTTGACTTGGTGGGCCCTTTTCATGTTCCTTTACCTGTTGGGTATTTCTCTGCCTTTTCATCTTGTTTAGATTGCTGTGTCTGGAGTGGGCTTTCTGTATTCTGGAGGTCTGTGGTTCCTTTTTATTGTGGAGGTTTTACCCAGTGGGTGGGGTTAGACGATTGGCTTGTCAAGGTTTCCTGATTAGCGAAGCTTGCGTCAGTGTTCTGGTGTGCGGATCTTGATTTCTTCTCTTTGGATAGCAATGGAGTGCCCAGTAATGAGTTTTGAGATGGGTCTATGTGTTAGGTGTGACCTTGGGCAGTCTGTATGTTGACGTTCAGGGCAATGTTCCTGCGTTGCTGGAGAATTTGCGTGGTATGTCGTGCTCTAGAACTTATTGGCTCTTGGGTGGTGGTTGGTTTCGTTGCAGGTATGGAGGCTTTTGTAGGGTCACTTATTACTTAAAGATTCATGTAGTCAGGAGTTTTCTGGTGTTCTCAGGTTTTGGGCTTAAGTCTCCTGCTTCTGGATTTCAGTTTTATTCTTCCTATAGTCTCAGGACTTCTCCAACTATACAGCACTGATAATAAAAATTCTATGTTAATGGTGGAAAGTTTCTCCCCCGTTAGGGATACCCAGAGAGGTTCACCGAGTTACATGGAGAAGAGGAGAGGGAGGAGGGAGATAGAGATGGGCAGGAGGAGAAAGAGGGGGACTCAAGAGGAGAGAGACAGATCTACGAAGTTGTCTGATCCCAGAGTGTTCTCCGTAGCCCAGACACCCACAAAGATTCACAGAATTGGATTGGGAAGAGAAGGGGGAAGGAGGAAATAGAGGTGTTCTGAGGTAGAAAACAGAGTCAAGATTGGGAGAGAATAATCAACACACTCGTGAATAAAAATGGGAGCTGAATATTGGATTCTTAAATGTTCACAATTTATATCATATACTGAAAAACAAAAATTAAAAATCTAGAGTAGAGGTTAGACTCTTAAAAATACTATATTAAAAACAAAAACCAAAACACACAAAAGAAATTTTAGAAATATATATGAAGTTTGGTATAAAAATAGGGCTTCTCTTCTTTTTTTTTTTTTTTTTCCTCCCTTTCTCTTTCTTCTGTAAGGTTATAGTGGATTGAAAATGAAAATTAAGGCGTAGTAAAAGGAGTGCTAGAGGGCTTTAAAAGAAATAAGAGAAAAAGAAAAAGAAAATAGAAGAGAAGAAAAAAGAAAAGAAAAAAAGAAGAAAAAAAAAGAAAAAAGAATGAGAAAAAAAAATTGTTTTGCGTAATTAAAAAAAATCGTAAAAATCTATGAAAATGAAAGTTAAGGAGTAATGGGGGAGTAATAAGGAATTTTTAAAGGAAAATAAAAGAGAACCAAGAAAAAAGAAAGAAAAAAAAAATTTTTTTTTTCCTTACTTAAAAAAAAAAAAAAAAGAAAAAAAGAAAAAAAAAAAAAGAAAAAGAAAAAATATATCTAGGAGTTTCCCTGGAGCTGTTGCGGTCAGTGTGGGTTCGGCTCAGCTTCAGATAGCTCCTCGTTCCAGCTTACACTTCTCGATATCTACAGGCCCTTCCGGTGTAGTCAGTCGGTGTTTTCTTCAGGGATTTTAATCTGTTGCACCGGTCCCTTCTGAAGCGGTTCCCTTTGTTTATTTGGGTTCTGTTGCCGGTCTCTTCCGCGCCTAATTTCCGCCCTGACACAGGGGGCGGAGGTGGATTCTTATTCAGGTAGCTAGTTCCGTCGCGCTGCGTGGAGGGGCTGTGCGGGGAGGGACCGGCGCTCCCGGGAGAGGCTTGCGCTCTTTTCTCGATCTGCGCTGCTCAGGCTCCGGGCTGCTCCGTCTGAAGCGCGCGCCACGCTGCGCGCGGCTCCAGCCCTCGGGCGATTCACAAAAGCGCGGCACACAAAGCCGGGCCCGCGCTCCGTCCCCACGCCGCCCGAGCGGCCCAGGCAGCCAGGCGCTTGACGGGCGCTCTCTCCCCGGGTGCGGCGCGTCCTCTGCCCCGCGCGGTCCCAGTCTCAGTCCCCGCCGGCGCCAGTCGGGAGCGCGCGCCCTCTGCCCTCCGTGTCCCCAGCCGCAGTTCCCGCCCGCGCCGGTCGGGCGCCCGCGCCCTCCGTCTCGCCACGACCCTCCCGGCGGGCTTCGGCCGCCCAGAATCTCGGTCCCTTTGTTCTGCGAACGGCCGGCAGTGTGTTCGGGCCGGTTAATTTTCTGTCTCTTTTGCTGTCCCACAGTTCAAGTTGGCAACTCACAAAAGCTCCCTCTGATTGTCCTCAGGGTGCTCAGGCCCGGATCCAGCCCCAAGTAATGCCGCCCGCTCCTCTCCGTTCCGTCCCCACTTGCTGGTGGCGGATGCGGGCGTCTGGGGTACTTTTCTGCTGGGAGTTGCTTTTAGGCTCTTAATCTGTGGGTTTTATTTATTGTATCCCTCCCAGTCAGATTCAAACTCTTGAGATTCCAACACTTCCCCCAGGCCCGCCAGTGCGAGGGTTTCCCGGTGTCTGGGAACGTCCTCTATTAAGTCCCTTCCCGGGACGGATCTCCGTCCTTAGCTCTTTTGTTTCGCTTTTTATCTTTTATATTTTGTCCTACCTCCTTTCGAAGACAATGGGCTGCTTTTCTGGGCGCCTGATGACCTCAGCTAGCGATCAGAAGTTGTTTTGTGAAGTTTGCTCTGCGTTCAGTTATTTTTTTGATGAATTTCTAGGAGAGAAAGTGGTCTCTCCCTCCTACTCCTCCGCCATCTTGGCTCCTCCGATGATTGAGATTTCTGAAACATCACCCTCAACATCAACCAGAGAACTGAGCAGTAGCTGATCATACACCCCATCACACTCTCCCTCACACTAAAACCCCTTCCCTGAAAGCCATCTTGGAGTTTGGGTCTTTTGAGCATGAGCTGCCTATACTCCTTGCTTGTCAAGAAATGCCGCGGTAAATGCTGCACTTCCCTTCGCAGCCAGCTGGTGTCAGTAGACTGCTTTGCTGTGCATCTGGCAAATGACTCGAGTTTGGTTTGGTAACAAGTTTAAAACTGAATAAGCCAAAAGGAATAGAAGAGAAAGACAAAGTTAAAAAGTTGAGGAATTAAACCTAGAGGTATTAATGTTAATTAATTAATTAATATTAATAATATCACTACTGGAGGTAGCAGTATTATTCAGGAGTTTAGATTTTTAACTTTCATAAAGAGAATGACCGTGTCATATTGTACTAACATATCCTGAGGTCCCAGAAAAATGTCTGGGCAATTGCAGTCACTACAAAGATATTGCTTAATGAATAAATAAAGACAGTAGAATAGGAAATTAAATTCCATATTTTTATCAAAGAGATTTAAATGATTATTCAGCCCCAAATGATAGAGAATTGAGTATCTAGAGAACAAGGAAGAAATTGAGATAATTTTAAAGAGACCATCAGTGGAAAGGATGTATATGACATTATAAGGGGTCTACAAAACATAAATAAAAGAACAAGAAAGAGGACATATCAAAAAGTGTAAGACTAATTTTAAACTAAAGGAAAGTTTAATGATTATCTACTAAAGGTCCCAAAAAGGGCAACAGAAAAAATGGAGTGGGAAAAAGAATCAAAGTTACAGTGCTGTCAAATTGTCAGAGCCAAGGAAAATATAAATTGTCAGTAAAAGCCTCAACCAGTGATAAACTAGAATAATCACAATTACAGGTATACTTGTGAGTTTTCAGGTCACCAATGTCAGCCTTAGAAATTATCTAAAGGAGGAAACTGAAAATAAATATTGACAGAAGAATGCAACCATCAATGAAGAAGTATCAGACTTTTTGTTAGCAGCATGACATGGTAGAGGGCAATAAACCATTCAGTTTCATTTTTTTGTCAAATATGGATCATCCATTAAAGACATTCACTTTTCCAATTGACGAGTAATACTGCACATGCCAAATACCACACTGCAAGTGTGCATGTGAGTTCTGATCTGGGCTATTTGCTATGTCTCAATGACCTAATTTTTAAATCATTGTACAAATAACTCTGTGAATTCCTCACAGTGTCTAAGTTATAATAATTTTCATGTTTTGATGTTTGGTTTATCAATTTTCTACCTTGTTTTTCTTTATAACTCCCTTGGCTATCCTAAGCAATTATACACACACACAAACACACACACACACACACACACACAGACATACACATGTATATGGAGTTTCCCTGGTAGCAGGGATAGGCTACCCACTCCAGTATTCATGGGCTTTCCTGGTGGCTCAGATGATAGACAGCAAAGAATCCGCCTGCAATGCAGGAGACCTGGGCTCAGTCCCTGGGTCAGGAAGATCCCCTGGAGGAGGGCATGGAAACCCACTCCAGCATTGTTACTGGAGAATTCCATGGCAGATAAGCCTGGCGGCTACAGTTTCCATGGGGTCAGAAAGAGTTGGACACAACTGAGTGATTAAGCATAGCACTGCACATACATAAATGTGTGTGCATATATATATGCACATATTTTATAATCTGGGTCTCTGAAAAACACTTGGTAATATTCATTGGAAATGAATTTAAATTATGAAATATTTGAAAGGAGTACTGCTTTTCAGGGATACAGAATATTTCTGTATGACTGTGATATAGGTTTCCATTTAATTACACTTCCTTATGTTGTATGATTTTTGTTATGTAAGTATTTCACAGCTTTTTCAGAGGGATGTTTACATGGGACATTTTTGGTTGCTTTTTAAAATTGTATTTTGTAAAATTCTAGATGCTCTTTTTGCTGACATTTTGAAAGGCAGTAGATTTTGTGTATATTGATCTTAAATTTAGAAAACTTGCTGTACTCTCTCTAATTGTAACAATTTGCTTGCATTTTCCATTTCATAATTATAAAAATCATGCATAGCTTTTCTATTTTTAAAATTTGTTTTTCTTTTATGTATTTGAAATTCTTAAAACTTTTTGATCAATTAGTTATTGTATTTCACTAGAAAGGCGGTTTCTTAAATAAGTTTCTCTATGTTAACTTACAATGTCTTTAACTCTAATTTACTTGCATAGATTTTATATCTCCCTGGTAGCCATCTATGTATTGTGTCTCAACTCCAATTCGCCCTTCATCGTCTGCTCTATGAAAATGGACTTGACTAGGCATTTCCTCCATAGAGTGAGCCTGATGCTAGGCTGCGTCCAGTAGAGGGCGCTGAAAGGACATTGCAGGTGAAAGTGTTTCTGCCTTCAATCCCTACGTTTTGTCCTCCCTTCGTCCTGCTGCCCAAGTCCATGAGCAGAGCACGTGTGGGACACAGCGGCGGTGTGTGTGCAGGCTCTTGGTGATGTTACATTTCTGCCTAATT
The DNA here is from genome assembly GCF_963930625.1 of Muntiacus reevesi. Taxonomy (NCBI): domain Eukaryota; kingdom Metazoa; phylum Chordata; class Mammalia; order Artiodactyla; family Cervidae; genus Muntiacus; species Muntiacus reevesi. The sequence continues at coordinate 36,467,330 of NC_089261.1, read as the reverse complement.
ACAATGGCCGTGTTTCCAGCAACAGTGCCAGTTACAATTACTTGTCAATTATAATGACCACTTCCAGTTCAGATGCCTTGTAATACAGGCCTGTGTTACAGCATTCTGATAATCTCCTTTAGCCCTACCATATTTTGTAACATCTGTCTATCTTTTCAGTTAGTTTCCTATTCTACAGATGAATAATTATTTATATTAAACTTTCTCTGTTTAAACTACTCAGTGGCTGTATAACCTGGTTGAATCCAGATTTATAACTCCCATTTTTTCTTTAGAAAATGGAGTTTGCAAGATTTTATTCAATAATGTAAAACCCAGCAGCTTTAGATAATAAATATGCTTATGAATAATAAATAAATGCCTTTATTAATGTTGTCCATGATGTCTTTGTTAAAGTAGATAAATTCCCCCCAAAGACTGAGCCTTTTCAAATCTGTGGGTGTTTCTATAAATTGTTAGAAAGCTATACTGACATTAGTGATAATAACATTTGTGGTAGTTGATACACTAGTGAAGAAAGGTATAATAATGCTTGTCATGTCAACAACTAGGAATAAGATCACTATGGCTGAAAAGATAACCATTCCACCTCTTGGGTTCTCTTCTCTACACAGAAATCAGACTTTTCAATGACAAACTTCGACCCATGACTGATTGTAGACTGGTCTGGCAAGTAGACTGTTTCAAGTGGATGTTTTTCCAGTACCCTAAGAAGATGATGCTTCATTAAGAATCTAAATTAATATCACTCTTTCTAGAGATACAAGTTACCACTAGTGGAACAAATCTTTAATGATATTAATTTTGTTAATGAGAGTGGTCATTTAGAACGTGTCCATCTCTTGGCTGGCATAGTGAACAGCATGGCCCAAGTTTTAGGGCAGCACAAACCATTTGAATTTATTAATTAAAGTTGCTGTGAACAATAGATTCTTCTTGGATTTTCATTCTTTTGTTCAAAGGAGAGTCTGTGCTACTGGTAATAATTCATGTGAACCAGTAATGTGAAATAGGCTACATGTCAGTTTAGAGAAATGGAAACCCAGTTATATTAGACAGGATGCCTTTGGGTCTTGCTTTCTGTTAGGCAAGGGAAGTCTTGGGTCATAGTCCCAGAATCTTTGATTATTTTCTTATAATTCTATTAAGGTTGCCTTAGAGCTCTTTGAAATTTGTTGTCCAGAATCTTAAATGCTTCTGGGCATTTTATCAATAGATAATTCAAAAAGTAACCCATGTGGGAACAGAATCTGAATATATATATATAACTAAAACACATTGTTGTACACCTAAAACTAGCACAACATTGTGAATAAATTATACTCCAAAATAAAAATAAAATTTAAAAAGTGATTTAAAGAAAAAATTGGAATGAAATCATGCTGACTAATGATCAAACTGTAAAACATTTGTCAGCAGTTGTTGAAGCCTCCTTTTAACAATAGTAGTGAAGTCATGGGCAATCCTTGCTGGTCTCTCCTTTGACTTTGGCTGTGCAAAACTGAAAAAAGAAACTGAGAATTAACTATTACCACAGCCCTAAGGAAAGACTAATTATTCTGTAACTATTTATCAAGCAGTCACCCATATTGGAATTTAATCCAACTGATGACAAGGTTTTTTTTTTTTTTTTACAAGCAAACCAATCAGTGACAGCCTTTTACTTCAAACAGTCCAATAATTACAAATTGACCCACTCCCATAACACACCTTCAAAGTTCCAGCCCAGCAGCAATCTTATCAGAATTTGACACCTAACGTCATCTCACCCAAGTTTTTGAAAGACCATCAATTTTTGACCTTCCATGCTTCCAAAAATTCCTACCTAACGGCAGCAGCTTGTTCTCTGAGAGAGGATGTGCCTGTTCATCATACTAGTCTCTTGGTGGTGGTTTCCTCAGCATTTGATGCATCATTTTTCCCATGGCAGAATGGATGGTAATATACCTAATTCTGGAATTCCTTTTAGATCCACCTTCCTCTTAATCCAAGAAATACTTTTTCAGTATTCAAGATTAAGTGGAAATCAAACTCAGAAACACTTTGATTGATTGATTTTCGCTTAGTCGTGTCCGACTCTGCGACCCCGTGGACTGTAGCCTACCAGGCTCCTCCGTCCATGGGATTCTCCAGGCAAGAATGCTAGAGTGGGTTGCCATTTCCTTCTCCAGGGGATCTTCCTGACCCAGGGATCGAACCCTGGTCTCTCGCCTTGCAGGCAGATGCTTTAACTTCTGAGCCACCAGGGCAGCCCCCAGAAACAATTTAGTAGAATTTATATTACTGTTTTCCCCCTAAGCATATCATTGTAGCTTCAACACAATGAAGAAACTTTATCCCACCAGTCAGTCCTAAAAGAAATCAGCCCTGAATATTCACTAGAAGGACTGATGTTGAAGCTAAAGCTCCAATACTTTGGCAACTAGATAAGAAGAACTGACTCACTGGAAAAGACCTTGATGCTGGGAAAGATTGAAGGCAGGAGAAGGGGTCAAGATGGTTGGATGGCATCACTTACTCAATAGTCATGAGTTTGAGCAAGCTCCAGGAGATGGTGAAGGACACAGAAGCTTGGCGTGCTTCAGTCCATGGGGTCGCAACGTGTCTGAGATGACTGAGGGATTGAACAATGGCAATCCCACAGACAATATAACAACTTATAACACTTAGGGCTTTATTCACTCAGAAAAGGTGATTGGAAAACAAAGTTTAAAAGTGACGTTGCAGTAATCATTGCTTTTCTTCTCAATATAAGAAGGAGCTTGATTTTTACTTTTTTTTTTACATAACATGGATATGATTTCATTTGTCTTCATCTGTGTATAAATATATTAACAATAAAAGGTGCACAAGTGAAAGTATGCTTGTGGAAAATCAGGTTTCAGGGAAAATTGCCTATGTTTTGCTTTTCAAGGAATCATTGAACCTTGAAAATTTTCTCCTGTGATAGAAAAATGTTGTCCAATTAAAATGAAAACAAACTTAAATCAGTGATGACTTAAAGAAATATGGAATTGAATTAGATTGCCAATATTGATTATTTGTGGCACTTCTCCGTTCTCATTGCTTTAGTTTCTAGACCACTTGTTATGAAGGTTATGACTATTTTCTGCTTGTGAATGAGAATTTATACTTGTGAAAACACAATATGGGTGATATCAGTATTGGATATATTAAAATGTGTCAGTGCCTGGAAAATTCTGGTTTTCTTACTGAGGAGAATTGCTGTTTTTTTGAGTATGTTCAGCTGTGGAACAAGAAAATATTATGCTTCTAATTTAATAAAAGAATAAATATGGTTATTTTTTAAACTCTGAATTTAGATTAAATCCCATGTTTATAAAATATTATATGTGACCTCACTGTACTATCTTTTATTAAATTTGTGGCCATATATTCAGAATCTTAAGCTTTAAAAAATTATGTGTAAACATGTATTGGTGATTCATCCAGTACACACTTTCTGAATGTTTGCATATATATTTAGTGTTATACACAAAAGAGAACTGTAACTCAACTTTGAAATTCAGAGCAAGTCTTTTTGAGTGGGTGACTTTTAAGCTGAGTCTTTAATGCATTTTCAATGGTAAAAAAAAAAAAAGGGAAAGGTTACTAGATTCAGCAAGTAACAATACACGATGCCCTGTTAAATTAGAATTTCAGAAAAAATACAAATAAAATTTTAGAATGTATTTATGTGAAATATGGCATGGAACATTTTTATACTAATATATTTGTTTGAAATTCAAATGTAACTGAGGTCCTACTAAGATCTGGAAATCTTAGGAAAAGGGAGACTAGGATAGGATTTTTCAGACAGAGGGAGAATCTAATTCTCCTTTAGCTAAGATCTGAAGATAAGAGATATTGGGGCAACATTTGGAGAATAGAAAGAAAATTATTAGTTCTTAAAAATTAGATGTATGGGCAAGGACTAGAATTGGGATTAAAACTAGAGAATAATTGCATTATATATTCCACTGAATAGGTACCTATACCTCAGGTCTATGTGTTAAACTTATTTAGGAGCAGTTGCATTTATTATATTCATACAGTTGCAGGATTCTGTCAGTGGTAAATACTGATTTTTAATTTCAGATAATTCATTTATGAACATTGGCCTCCTAAATAATAAAAATATATATATTTTAAAACCTCAGGGACTGAAAAAGAAGACAAGGGAAATTCTGGGGGGCTGATGCAATGTTTTAAAATCTTTCCTTAAAAGCTGATGGAATTACTAAGGTGGTGAAACTAAAACTTTATGGACATGCACAGTAAAGATAAGTAATATGGTTTCACAGAACCTCCAAAGTGAAGGCAAATTACTGAGAGCTACAAGATTTGCATAATATAAAAATCCATTTGGAAGAAAGCTGAGATAAGGAACAAGGAATCTGAAAACAGTAAAGCTAAAACATAGCCAACAAGCTTTCACTGGAATTGTGGGAAGACAATCTGTCTGTAGACTCTAAAAGAGGGAGGAGTTTGCACACATGAATTCACAGGTCGGTAGGAGGTTCTGATTATGTTCTGAAGAGTGTCGAGAAGCCTTCACCACATGCTGCTGTTTGGTTGCTAAGTCATGTCCGACTCTTTGTGACCCCATGGACTGTAGCCTGCCAGTCCCCTCTGTCGGTGGGGTTTCCCAGACAAGAATACTAGAATGGGTTGCTGTTTCCTGCTCCAGGGGATCTTCCCAACCCAGGGGTTCAACCACATCTGCTTGAACCACCTGGGAAGCCCTTTCATCACATGACCTCTTGCAACAAACCATCAGAGGCCTTTTCCTGGGTGAAACTCCTGCCGAGTAGAAAGAGTGGAGAGCAGAATTCACCTGGAGTAGCGCAGAAATAATATTTCAGAAAAGAGAATCACATATATTAGCTTTATTTAACAGGTAAAAGTTGAGATGGTAGAACTTCAGAAGACAAAACAAACAGTCATTTCAAAAGTGATGCATTAACCAGAGTGAAAAAACACAACAGAAAATGGCTATGTAGACACACCTAGACATCTCACCCAGATTCCACTTAGCTGGTGGATGTACTCACTGGCAGAAACTCAGCTGAACTGGAGAAAGCACTGAGCTGACAACTGTCAAAATAGGCCATTAAACTGATAAACCAGAATGGAATAGCAGTCAGCTTAATCATTTACCACAATGATATGAAAGTGGTGTTTGGAGGGCAATTCTCTCCCATGAGGCCTGTAAGGGAAAGCCTGTATAATTTCTCATAGTCAGGCTTGAAAAATCGTGCTTGTATTTTTATACAAGAGCCAGAGGCTTCATCCATTGTTGACTAATCCTCCCTAGAGGCTCTTCCCCATCACATTCACACCTGACGCAACACCCCATCTTTAACCTCAGTCAATGAATAGCTGGCATGGTGTAGTAAGCCAACTCCCTTGCCTCAAGGTGGGTGCATTTTGTGCTCCAGAGTCTTGAAGTAGAAACAAAGTCTCCAACTGAGAGCCCATTTTTTGCCTTGCTTTTCTCCTCTGGCCTTAGTTTATTTCCCTCACTGCTCTCCTGAGAGCACTCCCGAAATAAATGTACTGCTTATAAGAAATCTAATCTTATTTTATTACCAAGTGTGGTTCAGGGATGCATTCTCTGAGGTGGGATTATTGAGTTAACACTCACTGGCTGAGTGGGACTGAGCACCTCACCATGGGTATTAGATGTAGTATACGAAGTGTCCTTCATGCCATAGCATTCATATTGCTGAGAGATTGCTAAGAATTCCACCAGTCACAGAATGTTTTACCCAAGAAAAATATCTTTAAATAATAAAAGATAAATAACAGATAGAGATAATAATATAAGAAATAATAAAAATAAGTAGTAATAGATAAATATTTTTTCACAGAAAGCAACTGGGTGAAAATAAAATCACGGCAATCTAACTACAAGTAAAATGATCATAACTTTCTTCAGCATTTCTGCTGCCAAATTAGCTTAGATTTTATTATCTGAAAATGTATTTTGCCTTCAGTTTTGAAGGATATTTTTGTTCAATTTAGAATTCTCACTTGCCTTTCGATTTGTTTCTAACATTTAAAGATGTTGTTCCACTGCATTTTTGAGTTTCATAATTCCCATTAGGATGGTGAGTGATCATTTGAATAGTTTTTGACCGTATGCAAAATGTGTTTTTTCGGTGGTTTCTTATATGATATTTATACATTGACTTTCAACTGTTTGACACTAATGTGCCTCAGCGTGGTTTTCATCATATTCTTTCTTTTTGTTCATGCAGTAAGTACTTCTTGGACCAGTACTTTTATACCTGTCAACAAATTTGAAAAATTATATGCCAGTATTTTTACAAATATTTTTTCTGAATTCCCTCTTGTGACTCTCATCATGTTTATACTAAATGTTCTAAGATTTTCCCACCAGTTCCTAATTTTTATTTATTTCTTTTAAAGCATTTTTCACTGTTTATATTGTGTAATATCTAGTTGATATGTCTCTCCAAGCTTTTTCCTCTTTTTATCACAATTAGGCTGTTAAGTAATCCCATTATTTCTAAAATATATTTTTTCTTTAGTATTGTAATTTCCATTTGGTTTCTTCTATAGTTTATGTTTCCATGCTTATTTCTTATATTTTCATTTATTATTGACAGTTTTTCCTTTTTCTCATTAAGCAGTGCTATAATAACTGCTTAATTTGCTTCATCTCAGATGTGCTCTCCCTTGATTATTTTTTCTTTTCACAGTGTGTTATGTTTCTCTGTATATCTGTCTGTCAAGGAATGCTGATTTTTATTCTGAACATTGTGAATATTGCTGACATTTGGGGGATGACACCAATATAGCAGTTTTCTTTTTTCCCCTAAAGGGAAATTTTGACATAATTTATTAAGTAGAATTTGGGACAATTTATCTTAGTTCATCCCTTTACAGAAGTACCCTCTTATTGTTCAGTGTTGAGGTTATCTGTAAATATGCCTTCTTTCCTTCACAGGAGAAATAATATGGCTGTCTCTGGCCAAAGCGCCAAATGTAACCCATTCTCAGACTAAAGACCAAAACACTAAGAAAAGCAAACTCACCATTCTTGTTTAGCAATAGTCACTTTTCTTTTAGAGAATGGCTTCATTTATTCACTTTTTATTTCTTTCAGATAATTTTTCTCCATTTATTGAACATTTATAGTTTTTCACTTTTGAGAGAGTCAGTCAAGTATGAACTAACTTGCTCTGCACTTAACAGATACAGAACTCTAGTTACATATTTTAAGTAAAAAATAAAAGTTGAGGGATATACATATGTATACATATCATATATACCATACATATCATAACATATATATCATATATATATACCATACATATATATGTATATCACATAAAATTTACAAGTCATTCCAAAGATTATTTAATCTCATATTTCTAACTGAATACACATACAAAAGAAATGCTTATCATTAATCATATTGTTGAGTTGTAACTTTAATATTTTTATTCTCAGATTGTTGTATATGTAATATATAATAAAACAAACCAGAAACTCTGTTATCTCTTGTGTCTCTCATCCTTAGTTTTTCTTTGAGTCAGGTTAAGGAATGAGAAAAGAGAAATTAAAATTATAATAGGAAATGATAAGTAACACACTCTGAGTCCTGAGTTTAATTTTAAGTTTGAACACATGTTATATTGTGTGTTAAAGCATACTACTAGCTGTATCACCCGAAAATGCTGTTTGAGTTTCAATGAACATCCCTTTAAAAAATGGTGGGGTCTCCAAATATAACTTGGAGGGAATGACTGACTGCAAGTCTGGTGTAGAAAATGTACAAGAAGAATCTGCAACATCTTGTAATACCAGACAGAAAACAAGCTATTGAAATGATGTGATTGAGCCAGTAATCAAAGGCCCCCCACCAAACAGAATGCCAGGACCAGATAACTTCATGGGTGAATTCTATCAAACATTCAAAAAAAATTTAATACTGATTCTTCTTAATCTTCAAAAAAATAGAAAAGGGAATACTTCCAAATTTATTTTATGAGGCAATATCACCCTGAGACCAAAGCCAGACAAAGACACTACAAAAAAGGAAATTACTGGTAAATATCTTGGATGAACATAGATGCAAAAATTCTCAATAAAAATTATCAAACAAAATTCAATAGCACATTTAAATTATTTTATAGCATAACCCAGTGGGACATAAGTTTGGCTCAATGCTCACAAATTAATCAATTTAATAATTTTTTTTATTAGCAGAATAACCAAAAAACTCCACAATGTCATCACTGCAATAGATGTAGAAAAGCCATTTGACAAATTTATCAATTTTAAATGGTAAAAAAACTCAACAAAATAGTATAGGCAAAACTTACCACAATAAAATAAAGCTTATTTGTGAAAAGCACACAGCTTACATTATAAATGAGGAAAAGCTAAAATCTTTTTCTAAGATTTGGTACAGGGAAGGAGGTTAACTCTTGCTATTTCTATTCAATATAGAATTGGAAGTCCTATCCAGAGCAATTAGGCAAGAAAAAAAAATAAAAAGCATAAAAATCTGAGTGGAATAAGTAAAATTATCTGTTTGTCAATGACATAATCATGTATGTAGGGAACACTTAAGATTACACACACACACACACAAGTCATTAAAATTATTAGTGAATTTAATAAGTTTCAGCATACAAAATCATCATACAAAAATCAATAATATTTCTATACACAAACCCTTTCTAACTTTTTGTGACCCCATGGACTGTAGCCCACCAGGCTCCTCTGTCCATGGAATTCTCTGGGCAAGAATACTAGAGTGGGTAGCCATTCCCTTCTCTAGGGGATCTTCCAGACCCAGCTATCAAACCCGGATTTCCTGCATTGTGGCCAGATTCTTTACTGTCTGAGCCCCCAGGGAAGCCCTCTGTAGGCAAAATTATCACACAAAAATTAATCATATTTCTATGTACAGATAACTAACAACCCCACTTACACTAGCAGCAAAAAGAATAAAATAGAAATAGATATAACCAAAAATGTGAAAGACATGTATGTTAAAAATTATAAACATTGATGAAGGAGTGCAACACAGAAAATTGGAAGACATGTTTTTGGATTAGAAGAATCAGTGTTGTAATAAAGCCCAGACTACTCAAAATGATCTACAGACTCAGTACAATTCCTACCATAAAAATCCCAGTGGCATTCTTTATAAAAAATAGAAAAAATTCTAAAATTTATGTAGAACCACGAAAGACACCAGTCAAAGCAATATTGAAGAAAAAAGGATGGATTATACATCTTGACTTCAAAGTATAAAACTAGAGTAATAAAAATAATTTTCCTCACATGAAATGCGTATGTAAGCCAATGAGACAGAATAGCATCTAAAAGTAAACCCATGCATCTCTAGTCAACTAATCTTCATGAAGACTGCAAAGAACATACAATGGGAAAAGAACAGTTTCTTCAATAAGTGATATTGGAAACAATTGGACTTCTACACACTTAACAATTACATGGAACTTTATATCACACCATATACAAATATTCATTCAAAATGGTTTAAAAACTTAATCATAGACATGAAACTAAGGGAACTAAAGGGCCTCTTGATGGGGGTAAAAGAGGAGAGTGAAAAAGCTGGCTTAAAACTCAACATTCAAAAACTAAGATTATGGCATCTGGTCCCATCACTTCATGGCAAACAGATGGGGAAGCAGTGACAGATTTTGTTTTCTTGAGCTCCAAAATTACTGCTGATGGTGACTGTAGCCATGAAATTTAAAGACACTGGCTGTTTGAAAGGAAAACTATGACAAATCTAGACAGCACATTAAAAAGCAGAGATATCACTTTGCCAACAAAGGTCTGTATAATCAAAGCTATGGTTTTCCAGTAGTCATAAACAGATGTGCTAGCTGGACCATAAAGAAGGCTGAGGGCCAAAGAATTGAAGCTTTTGAACTGTTGTGAGTTCAAAAGACTCTTGAGAGTCCCCTGGACAGCAAGGAGATAAAATCAGTCAATCCCGAAGGAAACCAACCCTGAAAATTCATTGGAAGGACTGATGCTGAAGTTGAAGACCCAATGCTTTGGCCATCTGATGCAAAGAACCAACACATTGGAAAACAAGCAGATGCTGGGAAATACAGAAGGCAGGGGGAGAAGGGAACAGTAGAGGATTAAATGGTTGGATGGCATCATTGACTCAATTGACATGAGTTTGAGCAAGCTCTGGAAGAGAGTGAAGGACAGGGAAGCTTGGTGTGCTGCAGTCCATGGAGTCACAGAGAATCAGACATGACTTAGCTACTGAACAGAAACAACACAAAAATAAACTAAAAATGAATTAAATACCTAAGTGTAAGACCAGATACTACAAAATTCTTAGAGGAAAACATGGGCAGAAAGTTCTGACAAAAAAGACAGCAATATTTTTTTGGATCTACTTCTTAGAGAAATGTCTCTTCATGGATCATAGCCTTGTGGAGGTGAAGAGGTGTGCATAACTCAATTAAGCTGTGAGCCATGCCATGCAGGGCCACCCAAGACAGATGGGTCTTAGCGAAGAGTTCTGCTAAATTTTAGTCCACTAGAGAAGGGAATGGCAAACCACTCCAGTATTGTTACTATGAAAAATCCATGAACAATATGCAAAGTCAAAAATATATGACATCAAAAATGAACCCCTTGGTCAGAAGATGTCCAATATGCTACTAGTGAAAAGTGGAGGGCAATTATGAAAAGCTCCAGAAAGAATGAAGCAGCTGGCTCAAAACAGAAATGATGCTCAGTTGTGGATGTGTTTGGTGGTAAAAGTAAAGTCTGAGGCTGTAAAGAACAATATTGCATAAGAACCTGGAATGTTAGGTCCTGTGAATTGGATGATGGCAAATTTAATTCAGTTCAATACAGTTCAGTCATGTCTGACTCTTTGCGACCCAATGGACTGCAGCATGCCAGGCCTCCCTGTCCATCATCAACTCCCGGAGTTTACCCAAACTCATGTCCATTGAGTTGGTGATGCCATCCAACTATCTCATCCTCTGTCATCCCCTTCTCCTCCCACCTTCAATCTTTCCCAGCATCAGGGTCTTTTCCAATGAGTCAGCTCTTCACATCAGGTGGTCAAAGTATTGGAGTTACAGCTTCAACATCAGTCCTTCCAATGAACACCCAGGACTGATCTCCTTTAGGATGGACTGGTTGGATCTCCTTGCAGTCCAAGGAACTCTCAAGAGTCTTCTCCAACACCACAGTTCAATAGCATCAATTCTTCAGCGCTCGGTTTTCTTTATAGTCCAACTCTCACATCCATCCATGACTACTGGAAAAACCATAACCTTGACTAGACGGATCTTTGTTGGCAAAGTAATGCCTCTGCTTTTTAATATGCTGTTTAGGTTGATCATAACTCTCCTTTCAAGGAGTAAGTGTCTTTTAATTTCATTCAGATGATCATTATATTTACTACTGTGGGGAAGAATCCCTTAGAAGAAGTGGGGTAGTGCTCATAGTCAACAAAAGAGTCTGAAATGCAGTACCTGGGTGCAACCTAAAAAATGACAGAACAATTTTGGCTGGTTTCCAAGGCAAAGCATTCAACATCAGAGTAATCCAAGTCTATGCCCCAACCAAAAATACTGAAGAAGCTGAAGTCAACTGGTTCTATGAAGACCTACAAGGCCTTCTAGAACTAATACCAAAAAAAGATGTCTATTTCAACATAGGGGATTAGAATGCAAAAGTAGGAAGTCAAGAGATACCTGGAGTAACATAAGCTTGGCCTTGAAGTACAAAATGAAGCAGGGCAAAGGCTAACAGAGTTTTGTCAAGAGAACATGTTGGTCATAGCAAACACCATTTTCCAAAAACAAAAATGATGATTCTACACATGGACATCACCAGAGGGTCAATACTAAAATTCAATTGAATATATTCTTTTCAGGTGAAAATGGAGTAGCTCTATATAGTCAGCAAAATAACACCTGTGGCTCAGATCTTGAGCTCCTTGTTACAAAATTCAGGCTTATATTGAAGAAAGTAGGGAACATCACTAGGACATTCAGGTATGACCTAAATCAAATCCCTTACATTTATACAGTGGAAGTGATAAATAGATTCAAGGGATTAGATCTTGTATACAGAATTCTTGGAAAAACATGGATGGAGGTTCATAACACTGTAGAGGAGGAAGTGACCAAAAGTATCTCAGAGAAAAAGACATTCAAGAAGGCAAAGTGGTTGTCTGAGGAGGCTTTACAAATAGCTGAGGAAAGAAGACAAGCAAATATCAAGGGAGGAAGTAAAAGATATACTCAACTGTATGGAGAGTTCTAGAGAATAGCAAGGAGAGCTAGGAAGGCTTTCTTAAATGAACAATGCAAAGAAATACAGGATAACAATAGAATGGGAAAGGCAGGATAATTTTTTCTTGACACTTTCTTGAAGTGTCAAGAAAATTGGAGCTATCAAGGGAACATTTTATGCAAGAATGGTCACAATAAAGGACAGGAAAAGTAAGGATCTAACAGATGCAGAATAGATTAAGAAGTGACAAGTATACACAGAAGAAGTGTCAAAGAACTGATGTTTTTGAATTGTGGTGCTGAAGAATACTCTTGATAGTCCCTTGGACTGCAAGGAGATCAATCCAGTCAGTCCTAAAGGAAATCAACCCTGAATATGCATTGGAAGGACTGAGTTGAAGCTCCAGTATTTTGGCAACCAGAGGCAAAGATTCAACTCATTGGAAAAGACCCTGATACTGGGAAAGATTGAAGATAAAAGGAGAAGGGGCAGCAGGGGGTAAGATGGTTAGATAATATCATCGACTCAAAGGACATGAATTTGAGCAAACTCTGGGAGATAGTGAAGGACGGAAGAGCCTGGTATGCTGCAGTCTATGGAGTTGTAAAATGTCATATATGACTTAGTGACTGAACAACGACAACAACTTAGAGTAATTAAAATGAAAACAAGAATAAAGAAATGGAACTTAATTAACAACTTGTACAGCAAAGAAAACCATAAAATGAAAACACACCCCACAGAATGGTACAGAATATTTGCAAATGATACACCAGATAAGGGATTTATCCCTAAAATATTGAAAGAGCTCATGCAGCTCAATATCAAAAACAAACAAAAAGCAAAAAAAGAAAAAACTTAATCAAAAAATAGGCGGACATAAATAGATATTTCTCTAATGAAAACATACAAATGACCTAAAGACACATGAATAGATGTTCACCATTGCTAATTATAAGAGAATGCAAATCAAAATTGCAATGAGATATCACTTTACACTGGCAGAATAGTTGTCATCAAAATGTCTACCAACAACAAATCCTAGTGTGAATATGGATAAAAGTGAACCCTCCTATACTGTAGGTGGCAATGTAAATTGGTACAGCCACTATGGAGACAGTAGGGAAGTTCCTTGAAAAATTAAAAATAGAACTACCATGTTATCCCTCAATCCCACTCCTGGTTATATACCCAGAGAAAATCTTAATTCAGAAAGATACATGCACCCCAATGTTCAAGAAGCACTACCTACAATAGCCAAGACATGGAGGCAACCTAAATGTTCATCAACAGAGGAATGGATAAAGAAGATGTGGTATATGTATACAAAATGAATATTACTCAGCCATAAAAATAACGAAGCAATGTCATTTGCAGCTACCTGGATGGATCTAGATATTATCATACTAAATGATATAAGTCAGACAAAGACATATATGATACTCTTACATGTGGGATCTGAGAAATATATATAAATGACATATAAACGAACTTATTTATTAAACAGAATCAGACCCACAGACTTAGAAAAGAAACTTAAGAGGAAAGAGATAAATTAGGCTGGCGTTAGGATATACACACAATTATATATAAAATAGATCATTAACAAGTACATAAAGTTCTGCTTAATATCCTGAATTAACTTGCATGGGAAAATAATCTGAAAAGGAATTAATATGTGTATTTGTATGGCTGAATCACTTTGCTGTACATCTGAAACTAACACAACATTGTAAATCAACTATCAGTTCAGTTCAGTCACTCAGTCGTGTCTGACTCTTTGCGCTCCCATGAACTGCAGCACACCAGGCCTCCCTGTCCATCACCAATTCCTGGATTCCACCCAAACCCATGTCCATTGAGTCGGTGACGCCATCCAACTATCTCATCCTTTGTCGTCCCCTTCTCCTCCTTACCTCAATCTTTCCCAGCATCAGGGTCTTTTCCAATGAGTCAGCTCTTTGCATCAGGTGGCCAAAGGATTGGAGTTTCAGCTTCAACATCAGTCCTTCCAATGAACACCCAGGACTGATCTCCTTTAGGATGGACTGGTTGGATCTCCTTGCAGTTCAAGGGACTCTCAAGAGTCTTCTCCAACACCACAGTTCAAAAGCATCAATTCTTTGGCGTTCCGTTTTCTTTATAGTCCAACTCTCACATCCATACATGACTACTGGAAAAACCATAGCCTTGACTAGACAGATCTTTTTTGACAAAGTAATGCTCCTGCTTTTCAATATGCTATCTAGGTTGGTTACAACTTTCCTTTCAAGGAGTAAGCATCTTTTAATTTCATGGTTGCAATCACCATCAGCAGTGATTTTGGAGCCCAGAAAAATAAAGTCAGCCACTGTTTCTACTATTTCCCCATCTATTTGCCATGAAGTGATGGGACCGGATGCCATGATCTTAGTTTTCTGAATGTTGAGCTTTAAGCCAACTTCTATACTCCAATATAAAATAAAAATTTTTTAAATTAAAAGATTTTAAAATCTACTTGGATTTGTGTTTTCCTCATTCTTCCCTCTCATATAGAAAACACTTTTAAATTGGCATTTATACTTTTGAAATTTACCTTGGGAACTACTTCACATGATTTCTATCATGTTTATGTTTGTAATGATTAATTGAGCTCAATGACATTGTTCATCTTCTCCTTATTTTAGAAGAGTGGAGATACTTCCTTAACTTGTACACAGCCCACCTGAGAAGCTACACTTCCTGTCCCAGGAATCAATCTACAAAATCCAGCTGGTTAAGGGCTGAATGTAACAACCAATACTTGAGCGACATCCTTAAACTGAAAGGAACTTCTCTATTTTCATTATCTACATTTGTTGTTCAAAAATTCAGTTCTGGTTTTTAAAATTACATGTATGTGTTCTCATAATTGACCTTTCAAAAAAGTAAAAAGAATTTTAAAAGGTAAATATGCTGGTTAATCTGCTGCTCTGAGAGGCAGAAAAATCTCCAGGTGAATATACTTCTCTGGACACTTCTTGGTACATCATCAGTTATTTAATAAGAATACATACGCACATGCTGTAAACACACATGTGTATAGCACACACATATGTGTTCATATATATACATAAATATGCCAATTATAATTATTTATGTTTTAATTTTTAGAAACCCTGAAATTACAAAGATTATTTTTGATTTTTATCAAGTTTTTTTTTTTTTTTAAATCACCGCTTGGTTTATAATAGGTTGCTGCTGCTGCTGCTAAGTCGCTTCTGTCATGTCTGATTCTGTGCAACCCCATAGACGGCAGCCCACCAGGCTCCTCTGTCCCTGGGATTCTCCAGGCAAGAATACTGGAGTGGGTTGCCATTTCCTTATCCTATAATAGGTTAGATGTTCAGGAAATGCCTTTTGAAGAAATCAAATTAAGGACAACTCATTCTATCATTATATTACTTGGGAACCCTAAGTATTTATGGAATTTGACTTCAGAGGATAGGAGTGATCAAAAAGATGTAATTAAAGAGAAAACATGTAATAAAATTACATATATATATATGTAATTAGAACATACTTGCTTTATAATTTGTGTTAGTTTCTATTGTACAGTGACGTGAATCATCCTTACACATATGTATATCCCCTCCCTCTCGGGCCCCCCTCACCCTCCTACCCTACCACTCTATGTCATCTCAGAGTACCAAACTGGGCTCCTGTGCTATAAGCAGCTTCCCACTAGCTATCAATTTTACACATGGTTGTGTATATGTGTATATACATCAATCTTAGTCTCCTAATTTGTTCCACCTTCCATTTCCCTTCAACTGTGTCCACGTGTCCATTCTCGATGTCTGCATCTCTATTATTTCTGCCCTGGAAATAGGTTCATCTGTAGCACTGAACTCTTCCTAGGGCATTTTCAAGTACTCAGCTACTGGCTCCTTAACTACCTATTTATCTTTCTGATTCCTGGTCAGTGATAGAAAAATTTTAGATGGATGTACTTCAGGTTCTTCTTTCTGTATATTATATAAAAATAGCATTTTTATGACTTTTTTTCATTAACTAGGTCTTATTCAAAACAACTCTATTTATTCTGACTTCAACTAATGTTTTATTCTTTCTTCATTCATGGGATTTCTCAGTCAAGAATACTGAAGTAGGTTGCCATTCCTTTCTGCAGGGGATCTTCCCAAACCAGGGATCGAACCTGGGTCTCCCACATTGCAGGCAAATTCTTTACTGTCTGAGACACCAGGGAAGCCCTGACTAACACACTTTCTTCATTCATTCTAATTAAGGATTTTTGTTAAACTACTCAATAATACATTTACAGGTATTTTTGAGTTACTTACCAAATTCCTAATTAAATCTGCGTGTGCTCCTTCTCATTTGTTCCTTTTGTAAGCATTACTTTTACTTCAAAAATGTCTTGGTACATTTATTAATGCTGAGGAATTTGAGTAGCAACATTATTTATTGTCATACTGAAACATGAATGTCAGAAAACGTACAAGATATGCAGAATATGACTATTATTGACTGATTAATGTTAATCTTATAAAGTGTTGTCATTAATTATCATGCATTAAAAGTACGCTAAAATGTCTATTAATTTATAGAGTTTTCTAAAACCTGTCACTCAAATCTTATTATTGTGACCTGTGCTACTAGGAGGAATTCACTAGGCTTTATGGTTTAGAACAATACTGAATCTTTCAGTTGTTTTATCCTGTTTGTAGACTTTGCAAGAATATAACAAAGGATGAGGATTTGCAAGTTACTGGGCAAGATCTCAACGAAATGACAAAAGGCAGGTTATTCTCTTGTGACTTGAAGGCACAAAACATATTTTATTCACTAGTCCTCTCTCCCTGTATGTTGATATTACAGGATTATAAGATAAAAGTGAGTGGTAGTATTGTATTCTGAAAAGCCCTTTCTCTTGAGTTTACTTCCCTGGAAACAGTGTATATTTTACCATATTTTCTCAGCATGTTCTTTAAAATATAAGGCAAATATGCCTGAATTCAAAAGACATGTTAGCTAAAATACCAATCAGTAGTTGTCCTTCCAAATATGTTGCTAGAATTCTCAGTGCTAAGATTTGTGCTTTAATGGGAATTAGAAGAAATAGGCCTATAGAGTATTCCATTATTTATCCTATTATTATTCCTTGAGAGTTGCTTTATTGGTAAGTGTTATTTTCCTCTTTAATTCTCAACCAGCTCTTTAATGATCTCAGTTTCTCATTTTTGTTAATGAAGGGCAACAGGCAAGGAAAATGAATTTCCCCATAATCCCTCACTCTAGCCTCTGGTGAATTGACTTTCCTCGTATTCATTGAAATGTGTTATCTCATTTATCCTGAAATGTCAATGACTTGTAGAAAGGACCGCATCTGAATGTGACTCGGATAAACATGGGCTAATAATTCAAAGGAAATATCTCTCCCTTTGCCCTATGGATATAATTTATTAATATTAAATGACCTTTTTGGGAGAACATTAAAGTGGAGGAAAATACACGCTACCTGGAATGTTTAAAAGCATAGATAAAGTAAAGCTAATGACAGCAAAGCTATTATTTTGATTTTCAAAGTAAAATGTGTGTGTTTGTGTGTATAGCACCTGTAGAACTAACATTTGCTGGGAAGGCACTATTTGTATCTAGAATACACTTATATTTTATCATTTTACCTTCAAAACCATCTCTTTAGAAAGAGTGGTTATAAAAAGCTGCTCTTTAATGATTAAGGAGCTTAATTGTATAGGCACTGTGTGGGGTGGGAAACTGTTGGTCCTTTGTGGGGATGGAGCACCCAAAACCTTCCCTGCGGTCTCTCAGAACCTAGAACACCTTAACACAGAGCAGAGACGGTGCTCTGTGGAAACTTGATGGCAGCTGAGCATAAATATGTTAGAGTGGGTTTCTCACTTCTTTTTGCCTCAATGATAATACAACAGAGAAATTCAGGTTCCAGGTCAACAGCCTCAGTGCTATTAGGGAAAAACAACTTTGTATCCTTGTTGCTTGAATCATTTCGCTACTTAGTCTTAGGTTGCTAAAGACCAGATAAACCAATTTCTCACACAACTTGCAAAAATGAGGAGAGAGTTCTCTTTTGTCAGTTTTTCCACTGAATAGTGCCTATGGATGGGGGTGGATAAATCCCTGTGGTAGCTGTGTTTGAAGTGAAATTCAGGCATGAACAAGATTTCTTTTTTAAATAAGAAAGAGTTATTTGAGGGATGTAGGAGAAAAACAGCACCATTAAGATAACCAATAGAGAGATTAGTAATACTCTAAAAGGAGCACGGGTGTGGGTGATAATGTTTAAATAATGGAAGTATATTTGTCCTTCTACATCCATTGGGTCTAGCCATAAGCATACAGCACTGCCTAGATACACTTATAGATTATCTCATTGGATTTGTCATATCTTATTAGTGGAGTTGTACATGATTATTGATGTACACCAAAAATTATCTTTAACATCCACAGCTTATACATGACAATAGAGCTTGGTCTAAATACATGTCAAAGATGAAAATCAAACAGATAAAGACTTTGATCTCATTCTGGCTATTGCAATAGAGAGAGCGCCCCAGATCTGAGATTGACAGTGTATCAGCACGTGGTTTCAGCTTACTCTTTATGGGAAGAGTAGAGATATTACACGTGATGTGGTTTACAGTTGGAATTGCTTTGCAAAAAGAGCAAGTCCTGGTCAGTTAGCTTTATAGGAAATGTTCATCTCTGTGTCTCTTTTGTTTCAGGGGTAAAAGTTCTAATATCAGTTAATTGTTCATCAAAATACAGAGAGTTTGGCAATCTGTGTCTAACGTCGTCTGCATGTTTAGGCAGAAGGGAAAAGGTCTGTGTTTGGACTTGTCATAGGCAAGCAAGGGTGTCACATGAGTCTTATGGAAGTCCTGAGAAAGAGTAGACAGTGCATCTTACCCACATCATATGGGGAAAAGTGGTTGGTTCTTTGTAGCACGCCATGTCCCAGAACACAGAATGGTGGAGTTGGAGAGTGTTGAAAAGCAGAAGGTTAAGTATATTTCATAACTCACCTGTTTTGTGGTAAAGTTCAATATTGTCTGTATTACTAAATTTAGGGCTATGAGATAGAGGCAAGAGTCCATTTATCCAGATGATTCTGGAAGTTTTATCTTTAGACTTTCTATTTTCTATCATGTCATTAGGTTAAGGGAATCAGAAACAGAGGAGAATAATCCTATAACTGGGGAAGCTATACGCCCAGGTCTTTCCAAGACTTTATACTGGATCTCTCTCCCCATTTCCTCAAGGTGAAAATTCTTTCACTGTGAGGGTAGGGTTTTCACGTAACAAGGACCATGAGGGCAACTATGAGAATATTGAAGATTGTCATTCTTCTGATCATCTTCTAGGTACCATCTGTTCTGAGATCAAAGTCGTTACCAGGTGAAAAATGAGGGCAAGCTACAGTAACACAGAGACATTCATTAAAGGAAAATGTCAGTCTTATTAATTTGGGGAACAGTCTGCCTGAAGGTGACTTGTTACAAAAAGAGACCCCAATCTAAATAGAAAACAGAATGCTAAGATGTTATGCTATCAGGAATCTCAAAGGAAAAATTAATATTTTAACTAATTTAACTAACTGAGTTTAGAGACCAATTTTCAAGTATCAGTCAGGAGTGGATTGTTGTAAGGATACTGCACCTAAGCCTACCTCTATGGGTGAATATCTCCTCATTACCTTTGTAAGGTAAGTATTAAATCACACCTGACAATGAAACTCTTGCAGCAAGAAGCAATACCTAACTAAACCTCAAACTCAAGAAGGGCAGATAAATATTTTGTTCACTGTGGAATACTCAGTACTGTGTACTTTAGAACTGTGTCTAGAATATGGAAAGTGCTAAATATATACTCATTGAATTAATTAATGGAGAACTGAATGAACAAGTAAGTGCCAAGAAACCAGTTCGCTTCCAAAGAACTCAGACCATAAACTGGTTCCAGTGACATTCTCTAGTCCTTTCACTCATCTAGCAAGTCTTCATCCTATAGGATTCACAGATTGAGATATATAACAATATATTTTTGAAACATCTCTCTTTCATTTCCACTTTCTAAATGTGTTAATTTTATACTTGTCTTCTTTTTGCCTTCATCTCATTTATCTTTTTTTGCTTTTGCTCTCATGATCACAAGAAGTCTTTCATGCTGCCAAAGATTCTTGTAACTCCATCTTCATAGTTAGTCTGTTTCCCTAGAATATAAGATTCCATTTCTGCTAAAATATATTAAGCAGGCTCATCATGTTCTAGGCAATTAGTGGTTGATGTGTTCAATGTACTAAGGCATTCACTGTGTAGATACTTGTTTGTGGCACAAGTTGACCTATTAATAAATGAATAATTAATATAAATTAAATTAGAATTGTGATTTCCATGGTCAACATCAATTTTTTTTATTATTTTTTATTCTAAATACATAATAGTTGATAGTACATAGTAACAATAGTTAGAATAAACTAAAAGATTAGATGTATTACTGGTATCAAGGTGGTTGATAAATTTGAGTCACTAAGTATGAAGACTGATACAATATGTAGATTGTATATATATTTCTATTGATTTCTCTTTATATAATTTTGTACTCTTTTGTATAATTTGTAATAAAATATGTATTATAGTTAATTATTTTCACATTTTATTTGAACATAAGACATTTTAGAAAACCATGTCAAAAATGGCTATATTTGTGCTCTTTGGCAACTGATAAGTACAAAATAAATCATTGTTAAAATATTTCTTCCTGCTTTTCAAACACAAATTTATAAGGTCAGTATGGTTGCAAGAAAATATTTGTTAACAAAGTCAAAATTAACTATAAACAGGAGAATGAAGTGTCCTTGGTGGATAAATTTCTGTATTATCCCACACTTCTAAAAGAGTCATACAAGAAAATTGCTCATTAATTGTACATTATGAAATTATTTTCTAGTTTTTGCTAATTTCTTTCTGACCCATTCAGTCACAATTGTCATTAGTTGGCAAAAAAGTATAAGTAAAAAGCAAAATAATGTCAATTAGATCCTCATGAATTTCTTCTCAATCAACATTTTCTTATCCTTCACTAACTGCTGATGTTGCTACTAAGTCGCTTCAGTCGTGTCCAACTCTGTGTGACTCCATAGACGGCAGCCCACCAGGCTCTTCTGTCCCTGGGATTCTCCAGGCAAAAATACTAGAGCGGGTTGCCATTTCCTTCTCCAATGCATGCATGCATGCTAAGTTGCTTCAGTCGTGTCTGACTCTGTGTGACCCCGTGGACAGCAGCCCACCAGGCTCCTCTCCCCAAGGGATTCTCCAGGCAAGAATACTGGAGTGGGTTGCCATTTCTTTCTCCTCACTAACTCTACCTCATCTTATGCACTAAAAAGGAACTTTAGGAAAATAAACGTGCTGCATTGCACTGTATGTGAAGCTCATAAAGACATCAATTCTTTCTTATGAAAGAGATATTTTTCCTGCCTTCTACACAGAAGGGAGTAAGTGATCAAAATATTGAATAGGAAATACATAGATAAAAAGTACTAATGAGGATTCATTTTTTCCTTAAATTATGCAAATGTCAATGTACTGCCTATAAAAAATGCTTTTAGTAACATAACTATTCTACTCAGCCTGGAAATAGCACACTAACCAATTATCTACAGTGACTAGCCTACTGGGACAGAAAAATTTATAGGTAGAAGTCAGCCTAACAAAAGGAAAAAATTCAATCTGCTTGAGTTGGACTTAGTATTGTTTTTAGAATTTTTATTCTAATCATTGCATGAGGAAAGGGAAAAATGAAAGTGAAGTGAAAGTCACTCAGTCGTGTCTGACTTTTTTTGATCAAGGCCAGAATACTGGAGTGGGTAGACTTTCCCTTCTTCAGGGGATCTTCCCAACCCAGTGACTGAAGCCAGGTCTTCCACATTGCAGTTGGATTCTTTACCAGCTGAACCACAAGGGAAACCCAATAAAGCAAGAGGAACAGCTATCTATCTATCATCTTCTTTGCATCTTGCTTTGTTCTTTCTGAGAATTCATTATCATGATTATTAAACACTTAGCAACTATTCAAAATGAGATAAACAATGTACAGGATAAAAAATATAGAAGATAAATTGTGTGGAGAAAAACAGCAGCTGAGAGAAACTTGATACAATGAAATATAAACATTTAATAGTTGTCATCAGAGCAGTTATTCTAAAAGATAAGAATACTGCATGAAATTTTGAGTGAAAATTGATCATTGACTTCTATTACTTAAGACAGTTGAGGCATGGAATGTAATGGGAGTTCTGATGCTTTTCCGTTTCCTTATCTTCAGTTTTGAGAGTCACCTAATATTTTTTCAATGGTTAATGTGAACTTTATATTTTCCTGCGTAAGTGTTCTTTTAGTAATTTATAAATACCACAAGTCATAAATTATATTTCAATTTATTCAATAGAAAAATTCATTAATTAAATTTGCTTAGAATAATGCAATTTAGTTAATGAACCAGCTCTTCATTACTCATAGCCATTGTCAGCTTATCAAACTTTACACCAAAACCATGTTGAAAATAAATTTGCATTTATTATTGACATAAAATAAGTTATTAAGTCATAAAATTAAACACTTTAAGGAGACTTTGAACTTAAAATATAAATATGTGTAGCAAAAAAGACTTTTAAAGAAGTTTTGGCATTATAATGAATGTGCGCCAGGGTCTTCCCTGGTGGCTCAGACGGTAAAGAGTCTGTCTGCAATGCAGGAGATCTGGTTCAACCCCTGGGTCAGAAAGATTCCCTGGAGAAGGGAATGGCTACTCACTCCGGTCTTCTTGCCTAGAGAATCCCACGGACAGAAGAGACTGACGGGCTACAGTCCATGGGGTCACAAAAGTTGGACATGACTCAGCAACTAACACTTACTTACATTTTCCTTAAGATAAGTTTTTATCTAACTAGATAATATGAATAACAAAATATCCTGCAGTATAGAACAGCTGATATTCAAGAGTTTGAATATATTTGTGTATTTCATCCATGTGCATGCTCAGTCGTGTCTGACTCTTTGTGAAGCCCACATATTATAGCCCGCCAGGCTCCTCTGTCCATGGGATTTTTCAGGCAAGAATACTGGAGTGGCTTGCCATTTCCTCCTTCAAAGGATCTTGCTTGCCCAGGATTAAACTCGCGTCTCCTGCATCAGTAGGCAGATTCTTTACCACTGAACCACCTGGAAAGCCCAGTTTCAAATATAGCGCATATGAAAAAAAAGTAAGCATCACTAAATAAACATGGAAGTTATTAAAATCACCAATAGATGGCAGTAAGTGTTTATATTTTAAGTCACTTTAAGGCATTTGATCATTATTCCACTGTTGTGCTGAAATCAATGTTAATTTTAAATACTCTTTTAAAAATTTAATCAGCAACATTTGTCAAAGTTAAATGTAAATATATATGCATATATATATATACACACACACGTGTATACATAAACATGTATCTATTTTCATATCTATATGTTGTATTTGATATCCATTGTGTAACAAAGCACCTTAACAGTTAGGGAAATTGTGTATTATTTCACACACTCTCTGAGGCTCAAAAATGCCAACATAACTTAGTGGGTGGTTCTGACTCAGTGTCTCTCATGTGTTACACTTGATTTGTCCGTGGGACGATACACTCCTGAAGGCAGCAGTCTTCTCCAAACTCTTTCAGAGGTATGAGCACAAGGAGCTTCGATCCCTTGCTTTATAGACCTCTCCATGGGTTGCTCACACAATGGGGATGCTTGCCTCCCCAGAGTGAGTTAGAAAGAAAGAGAGGGAATAAGAGCTTTAGCAAACAAGGAATCCATAAGAGAACTCCCTACAGTCCTTATAACCTGACTGTTGAACACTTCTATTAGTCTCCTGATCACATAGACCAAACCTAGCAAAATTTGGGAGAAGATTATACCAGGGTGGTAAGAATACCAGTAGGAACTGAGAGATGCATTTTAGAGGTTAATGTCTTCTCACCACAGAGAAAATGCGTAGAGGAAAAGGTCCTTCTGGATTTCTGATTTACTTTTAGTTAATCCATGGCAGCTTTCATTCACTAAAGAAGCATCTCTTTAGAATAAAAATGTGCTTGTTTACTAGAGAAAAAGCAGTTGTTCTAGATAAAGTGAGCATGTCAGGCTAAGTAGTGGAGGAGCAGAGCTATAAAATTTTTGAAGTGTCCATTTAATAAACAGCAGTCCAAAACCTTTTTGGCACTAGGGACTAGTTTCATGGAAGACAATTTATCTATTGACCGTGGGTGGGGAATGGTTTTGGGGTGACTCAGGCACTTATTGTGCACTTTATTTCCATCATTATTACATCAGTTCCGCCTCAGATAATCAGGCATTAAATACAGAGGTTGGGGATCCCTCTATATAAAAACAGCTTTCAGTTCAGTTCAGTCGCTCAGTTGTGTCCGACTCTTAGTGACCCCATGGACTGCAGCATGCCAGGCCTCTCTGTCCATCACCAACTCCCGTTGTCTACCCAAATTCCTGTCCATTGAGTCGGTGATGCCATCCAACCATCTCACCCTCTGTCGTCCCCTTCTCCCGCCTTCAATATTTCCCAGCATCAAGGTCTTTTCAAATGAGTCAGTTCTTCGCATCAGGTGGCCAAAGTATTGGAGTTTCAGCTTCAACATCAG
Organism: Muntiacus reevesi; assembly: GCF_963930625.1. Lineage (NCBI taxonomy): Eukaryota > Metazoa > Chordata > Mammalia > Artiodactyla > Cervidae > Muntiacus > Muntiacus reevesi. The sequence continues at coordinate 36,442,330 of NC_089261.1, read as the reverse complement.
TCCTTCCAATGAATATTCAGGACTGATCTCCTGGTGGTGGATGGACTGGTTGAATCTTCTTGCTGTCCAAAGGACTCTCAAAAGTCTTCTTCAACACCACAGTTCAAAAGCATCAATTCGTTGGTGCTCAGCTTTCTTTATATTCCAACTCTCACATCCATACATGACTACTGGAAAAACCATATATTTGACTAGATGGACCTTTGTTGGCAAAGTAATGTCTCTTCTTTTTAATATGCTATCTAAGTTGGTCATAACTTTCCTCCTAAGGAATAAGCATCTTTTAAGTTCATGGCTGCAGTCACCACTTGCAGTAATTTTGAAGCCCCCCCCCCACCCAAATTAAAGTCTGCCACTGTTTCCACTGTTTCCCCATCTATTTACCATGAAGTGATGGGACCAGAAGTTATGATCTTTGTTTTCTGAATAGTTGAGATTTATTTAACTTTTTCACTCTCCTCTTTGACTTTCATCAAGAGGCTCTTAAGTTCTTCTTCACTTTCTGCCATAAGGGTGGTGTTATCTGCATATCTGAGGTTATTGATATTTCTCCTGGCAGTCTTGATTCCAGCTTGTGCTTCTTCCAGCCCAGCATTTCTCATGATGTACTCTGCATATAAGTTAACTAAGCAGGGTGACAATAAGCAGCCTTGATGTACTCCTTGTCCTATTTGGAACCAGTCTGTTGTTCCATTTCCAATTCTAACTGTTGCTTCCTGACCTGCGTACAGATTTCTTAAGAGGCAGGTCAGGTGGTCTGGTATTCCCATCTCTTGAAGAATTTTTCATAGTTTATTGTGATCCACACAGTCAAAGGCTTTGGCATAGTCAATAAAGCAGAAATAGATGTTTTTCTGGAACTCTCTTGCTTTTTCGATGATCCAGCGGATGTTGGCAATTTGATCTCTGGTTCCTCTGCCTTTTCTAAAACAGCTTGAACATCTGGAAGTTCACGGTTCACGTATTGCTTCAAGCCTGGCTTGGAGAATTTTGAGCATTACTTTGCCAGCATGTGAGATGAGTGCAATTGTGTGGTAGTTTGAGCATTCTTTGGGATTGCCTTTCTTAGGAATTGGAATGAAAACTGACCTTTTCCTGTCCTGTGGCCACTGCTGACTTTTCCAAATTTGCTGGCAGATTGAGTGCAACGCTTTCACAGCATCATCTTTTAGGATTTGAAATAGCTCAACTGGAATTGCATCACCTCCACTAGCTTTGTTTGTAGTAATGCTTCCTAAGGCCCACTTGACTTCACATTCCAGGATGTTTGGGCTCTAGGTGAGTGATCACACCACTGTGATCATCTGGATTGTGAAGATCTTTTTTGTATAGTTCTTCAATGTATTCTTGCCGCCTTTTCTTAGTATGTTCTGCTTCTGTTAGGTCCATATCATTTCTGTCCTTTATTGAGCCCATCTTTGCATGAAATGTTTCCTTGGTATCTCTAATTTTCTTGAAGAGATCTCTAGTCTTTCCCATTCTATTGTTTTTTTTTTTTTTTTTTAAATATTATTTTATTAGTTGGAGGCCAATCACTTTACAACATTTCAGTGGGTTTTGTCATACATTGACATGAATCAGTCATATAGTTACAAGTATTCCCCATCCCGTTCCCCCCTCCCACCTCCCTCCCCACCCGACTCCTCAGGGTCCTCCCAGTACACCAGGCCCGAGCACCTGACTCATGTATCCCACCTGGGCTGGTGGTCCGTTTCACCATAGATAATATACATGCTGTTCTTTCAAAACATCCCACCCTCACGTTCTCCCCCAGAGTTCAAAAGTCTGTTCTGTACTTCTGTGTCTCTTTTTCTGTTTTGCATATAGGGTTATCGCCACCATCTATCTAAATTCCGTATATATGTGTTAGTATACTGTAATGTTCTTTATCTTTCTGGCTTACTTCACTCTGTATAATGGGCTCCAGTTTCATCCGTCTCATTAGAACTGATTCAAATGAATTCCTTTTAACGGCTGAGTAATATTCCATGGTGTATATGTACCACAGCTTCCTTATCCATTCATCTGCTGATGGGCATCTAGGTTGCTTCCATGTCCTGGCTATTATAAACAGTGCTGCAATGAACATTGGGGTGCATGTGTCTCTTTCAGATCTGGATTCCTCAGTGTGTATGCCTAGAAGTGGTATTGCTGGGTCATATGGCAGTTCTATTTCCAGTTTTTTAAGAAATCTCCACACTGTTTTCCATAGTGGCTGTACTAGTTTACATTCCCACCAACAGTGTAAGAGGGTTCCCTTTTCTCCACACCCTCTCCAGCATTTATTGCTTGTAGACTTTTGGATAGCAGCCATCCTGACTGGCGTGTAATGGTACCTCATTGTGGTTTTGATTTGCATTTCTCTGATGATGAGTGATGTTGAGCATCTTTTCATGTGTTTGTTAGCCATCTGTATGTCTTCTTTGGAGAAATGTCTGTTTAGTTCTTTGGCCCATTTTTTGATTGGGTCGTTTATTTTTCTGGAATTGAGCTTCAGGAGTTGCTTGTATATTTTTGAGATTAATCCTTTGTCTGTTTCCTCATTTGTTATTATTTTCTCCCAATCTGAGGGCTGTCTTTTCACCTTACTTACAGTTTCCTTTGTTGTGCAAAAGCTTTTAATTTTCATTAGGTCCCATTTGTTTATTTTTGCTTTTATTTCCAATATTCTGGGAGGTGGGTCATAGAAGATCTTGCTGTGATTTATGTCAGAGAGTGTTTTGCCTATGTTCTCCTCTAGGAGTTTTATAGTTTCTGGTCTTACATTTAGATCTTTAATCCATTTTGAGTTTATTTTTGTGTATGGTGTTAGAAAGTGTTCTAGTTTCATTCTTTTACAAGTGGTTGACCAGTTTTCCCAGCACCACTTGTTAAAGAGATTGTCTTTTTTCCATTGTATATCCTTGCCTCCTTTGTCAAAGATGAGGTGTCCATATGTTCGTGGATTTATCTCTGGGCTTTCTATTCTATCCCATTGATCTATATTTCTGTCTTTGTGCCAGTACCATACTGTCTTGATGACTGTGGCTTTGTAGTAGAGTCTGAAGTCAGGCAGGTTGATTCCTCCAGTTCCATTCTTCTTTCTCAAGATTACTTTGGCTATTCGAGGTTTTTTGTATTTCCATACAAATTGTGAAATTATTTGTTCTAGTTCTGTGAAAAATACCGTTGGTAACTTGATAGGGATTGCATTGAATCTATAGATTGCTTTGGGTAGAATAGCCATTTTGATAATATTGATTCTTCCAATCCATGAGCACGGTATGTTTCTCCATCTGTTTGTGTCCTCTTTGATTTCTTTCATCAGTGTTTTATAGTTTTCTATGTATAGGTCTTTTGTTTCTTTAGGTAGATATACTCCTAAGTATTTTATTCTTTTTGTTGCAATGGTGAATGGTATTGTTTCCTTAATTTCTCTTTCTGTTTTTTCATTGTTAGTGTATAGGAATGCAAGGGATTTCTGTGTGTTAATTTTATATCCTGCAACTTTACTATATTCATTGATTAGCTCTAATAATTTTCTGGAAGAGTCTTTAGGGTTTTCTATGTAGAGGATCATGTCATCTGCAAACAGCGAGAGTTTCACTTCTTCTTTTCCTATATGGATTCCTTTTATGTCTTTTTCTGCTCTGATTGCTGTGGCCAAAACTTCCAACACTATGTTGAATAGTAGTGGTGAGAGTGGGCATCCTTGTCTTGTTCCTGATTTCAGAGGAAATGCTTTCAATTTTTCACCATTGAGGGTGATGCTTGCTGTGGGTTTGTCATATTTATTATGACATACTTATTATGACATACTTTATTATGACATACTTTATTATGACATACACTTATTATGTTGAGGTATGTTCCTTCTATTCCTGCTTTCTGGAGAGTTTTAATCATAAATGAGTGTTGAATTTTGTCAAAGGCTTTCTCTGCATCTATTGAGATAATCATATGTTTTTTATCTTTCCTCTCGCGCCTCTCCGACTGCCGGCGACGGCCGGGTATGGGCCCGACGCTCCAGCGCCATCCATTTTCAGGGCTAGTTGATTCGGCAGGTGAGTTGTTACACACTCCTTAGCGGATTCCGACTTCCATGGCCACCGTCCTGCTCCATTCTATTGTTTTCCTCTATTTCTTTGCACTGATCACTGAGGAAGGCTTTCTTATATCTCCTTGCTCTTCTTCGGAACTCTGCATTCAAATAGGTATATCTTTCCTTTCCTCCTTTGCTTTTTGGTTCTCTTCTTTTCACGGCTATTTGTAAGGCCTCCTCAGACAATCATTTTGCCTTTTCGCATTTCTTTTCCTTGTGGGTGGTCTTGATCCCTATCTCCTGTACAATGTCACGGATCTCCGTTCATAGCTCATCAGGCACTCTATCAGATCTAGTCCCTTAAATCTGTTTCTCACTTCCACTGTATAATCATCTAAGGGATTTGATTTAGATCATACCTGAATGGTCTAGTGGTTTTCCCTTCTTTCTTCAATTTAAGTCTGAATTTGGCAATAAGGAGTTCATGATCTGAGCCACAGTCAGCTCTTGGTCCTGTTTTGCTGACTGTATAGAGCTTATCTGTCCTTGGCTGCAAAGAATATAATCAATCCGATATCCATGTCGACCAGTTGGTGATGTCTGTGTTTAGAGTCTTCTCTTGTGTTGTTGCAAGAGGCTTTAAAATCAGCTTTAGCAATGCTTTAAAAGCAAAACCGTAATGTCAGTGAATAGTGGTCAGATGGTGGTATTAAACAGACAAAATGTGGAAAAGAGAAGAAAAAAGAAAATCCTTAATACTTTAGGAAAAAATTGAATTTAAAACTCCTTTCTTGGTTTCAGGTCATCTTCTTTGGGTTTCAATAGAGAGAATCAAAATCTTCTAGATACTTTAAAAGGAAAAAAAATTAATTCTTAAAAGTTGATGCTCATAAATTCATTGCAAATTGTCAGGGAACATTCTAGTCTCCAACCCAGGTTCTCCCTAGAAGGACTTCCAGAGCCTTTAAAACTGACAAGCACCACAACTTCTTTATCCATTCATCTGTCAATGAACATCTAGGTAAATTCCATGTCCTGGTTATAGTAAATAGTCTTGCAATGAACCCTGGGGTACATGTATCTTTTTGAGTTATGGTTTTCTCAGAGTATATGTGCAATAATGTGATTTCTGGGTCATATGATAGTTTTATTCTTAGTTTTTTTTTTTTTTTTAAAGGAATCTTCATACTGTTCTCCATAGTGACTATATCAATTCACATTCCCATGTATGTACAATGGAATATTACTCAGTTATAAAAAAGATTTGAATCAGTTGAACTGATGTGGATGAACATAGAGCCTGTTATACAGAGTGAAATAAGCCAGAAAGAGAAAAACAAATATCACATATTAATGCATATGTATGGAATCTAAAAAAATAACACTGATGAAATTATTTGCAGGGCAGGAATAGAGACATAGACATAGAGAATGGACTTGAGGGCACAGCATGGGAAGGAGAGGGTGGTAAAGAATTGAGAAAGCAGCGTTAACATATATATATATATATATATATATATATACACACTACCATGTGTAAAACAGATAGCTAGTGGGAAGCTGCCTTATAATACAGGGAGCCTAGCCCAGTGCTCTGTGACAACATAGAGGGGAGAGATGGGGGTTGAAAGGGTGAGATATGTGTGTGTGTGTGTATATATATATATATATGTATCTGATTCACATTGTTCTACTGCAGAGACCAACACAACATTGTAAAGCAGTTATCCAAATAAAATAAAAATATTTTTAAAAAATATACCAGCAAAGGACCTTCTACCTGAGGCACAAACAAGAAGGTAACAGAAAACACCACAGAAACTTCTGAGCTTAAAAATTCACTGAGTTTGTGTTTATCAAGATGAAAGATAGAATCGCTGCAACTGTCAACACAACAGCCTCTAAATACTGTGGAGCCAGAGATTAGACTTCAGTGATATTGTAAAAATCCCCATATCCATACAGTATTGCAAAAAAAAAAGCACCCAAAAATAAATGAAAAAAAGAATTCTGTTTTTATTTCTACATTTTTCATCTCAAGTAAGTGCATGCAAAGAGCAGTTCTTAATACACATCAAGGGCTTCCCTGGTAGCTCAGTTGGTAAAGAATCTGCCTGCAATGCAGGAGATCCCAGTTCAATCCCTGGATCGGGAAGCTCCTGGAGAAGGGATAGGCTACCCACTCCAATATTCTTGGGGTTCTCTGGTGGCTTAGAAAAGAATCTGTCTGCAACGTGGGAGATCTGGGTTCGATCCCTGGGGAAGATCTCCTGGAGGAGGGCATGGCAACCCACTCCGGTATTATTTTTGCTTGGAGAATCCCCACGGGAAAGGAGCCTGGTTGACTCCTTGGGATCCATGGGATCACAAAGAATCAGACACAATGAGCAACTAAGTACATACACATCAAGAACACTACCTGTAAGAGCTTAAGAGAAGTGTATTTTCTGGGCCTTACAGACTCTAGAAGCTGTCAAACGTGGATACAAAATGTCAATCAACTTAGGAAGCATGCAGCATACTACAGTTTCAAGCAAGTGATCTTTTCTCTATAGCCTCTATCTTTCTCCTTCATGATTTCCCTTCTCTGCATAGCTCTAGAGTTAGGTAAAATATACCCCATATTTTGCTTACTTCCTTTTCATAGTAGCACACTCAATATATTTAATATCATCTATAGAAAAAAAACTCCCACCTTGGAGACTCATCAGCCTGCAAAAGAGATTTAATTGTACAAAAATTAAATTAATCCTCTGCTCCCAGGACAAAGCTGGGCTCTCTAGCAAATATTCTGTGTTTAATAATACCTATGTCTGAAAACATATTAAAAAATTGACATAAACTACTTACTGAGCTTTAATGATGAAGTTATGGTAATATAATTATTATTACCATTTTACAGATGAGGATACAGAAGGATAGAAACTTTAAACAAGAAGCTTGCCTAAGAATATGCACCAACCAAGCAAAATATGCATTATCATAGTCCAGTTTTCATTTCTGTGCATAAAATGGTCATCAATGGTGTTTTCTACCTAAACATTTTGTCTAAAGTTGATATCTTTAAATTCCATGAAAGTGAAAGTGAAAGTCTGTCAGTCGTGTCTGACTCTTTGTGATCCCATGGACTGTGTCCATGGAATTCTCCAGGCTGGATACTGGAGTGGGTAGCTTTTTCCTTCTCCAGGGGATCTTCCTAACCCAGGGATCGAACCCAGGTCTCCCACATTGCAGATGGACTCTTTACTAGCTGAGCCACAAGGGAAGCCCAAGAATACTGGAGTGGGTAGCCTATCCCTTCTCCAGGGGAACTTCCTGACCCAGGAATCGAGCCAGTGTCTCCAGCATTGGAGGTGGATTCATTACCAACTGAGCTATCAGGAAAGCCTGATCTCAGGGAAGCATTTGAATTCTTTAATATGTATTAAATATAGTTTGTGTTTCTTACAGAATCTAGAACTTTGTTTTATACTGAAACTACCTGCTGTGATTAAACTTTCCTTGCTGCAAGCAGTGATAAATGAAAAACAAAGTGGGAAGATGGAGGGCTGAAGAGCCCAGGATATTATTTATTTTTAATCTGAGCAATATTAAGATATATGATTATTTTTAATACTTTAAAAATAGGTATTTATCTATTTTTGGCTGTGCTGGGTCTTCAGGGCTGCACGGGCTTTCCCTAGGTGCAGTGATAGGATCTCCACTCTCGTGGTGGTGCTCAGGCTTCTCATTGCAGTGGCTTCTCTTGTTGTGGAACATAGGCTCTAGGCACCCAGGCTTCAGTAGTCACAGCCTGTGGGTTCAGTAGTTGCAGCTCATGGGCTCTAGAGCACAGGCTCAGTAGTTTCAGCTCATAGGCTTAGTTGCTTCCTGGACTGGAAATTGAACTGGTGTCCCCTGTACTGACAGGCAGATACTTAACCCCTGGACCTTAAGATATATTGCTAATTTGATAGACTTAAAACTTTGTTTATCATCTGCCAGGCTATGCGGAGAATAGTGAGCAAGTTGGTCAATGCTTCTGTCTGCATTGTAACAAATATACAAGTTAATTCATTTACCTACATGAGGGTTTATTCTCCTAGTGAAATAGTAACTATGAAAGAAATTAGTTCAGAAATGACATATCCATCCTTCTCTGCCATTTTTAGCATATGATTGTTTCCCCTCACAGTTGTAATCTGGCTGCTCCTCTTCTGGTCAATCCATCTGTCCTCCAGGCAGGTGGCCAGGAAGAGGGCAAATGAGAAAGATCAGAATGTACAGACAGAAGTCAGCCAACTGGCCTCTCTTAAGGTCTCAACAAAACCCTAGCCAGCATAGGACTGCACGTCATGGTCACACACTACATGGGCAATCATGATCAGTGAGGAAACAATGAGGGAGCTTATTGTTCCCTAACAACAGAAGAGTGTTAGTTTAGGATAGAAGATTTTCAGTCAAATAACAGCAGAAATGATTGTCCTACAATGTTAAGTAGGTAGCTTTCAAGGACCTTGAAAAACCAAACATTTTAACCGGTTGTTTTTCTGCTCTATAAATATCAATTTTCTTATAGTAAGGAAAAAGGAAAAATGGATTTTTTTAGAAGGCTCATAGCACTGCCTTTAAAGTTCTTCAAGTATTGTGATAACTCCAAAGAGTGGTTGTTACTTCAGAATTAGTATCACTCTAGTCAGATAGAGGAGAACTTTAAAAATATATATGTATTGGTGGAGGGGACAAAGATCATCTGCCACAGTTTAACAGTGACAAAGAAAATTCCAGATTATATCTGAACAGGGATAGCAAACCCACAGTGAAATAATCTAAAAGTTTGTATCATGACTTTATATTCATCATTTAAGTCTTTGTTGTTGTTGTTGTTCAGTATTTAAGCTGTGTCTGATTCTTTGCAACCCCATGGACTGCAGCATGCCATGTTCCTCTGTCCTCCACTATCTCCTGGAGTTTGCTCAAATTCATGTTCATTGAGTCAGCAGTGATGCTATTTAACCATCTCATCCTCTGCTGTCCTCTTCTTCTGCCTTCAACCTTTTTCCAGCAGAGAGGCCTTTTCCACTGAATTGGCTCTTTGCATCAAGTGGCCAAAGTATTGGAGCTTTAGCTGCAGCATCAGTACTTGCAATGAACATTCAAGATTGAACTTGAACTGGTTCTAACTGTTGCTTCCTGACCCACATACAATTTTCTCAGGAGAAAGATGAGGTATCTAGCATTCCCATCTCTTTAAGAGCTTTCCATGGTTTGTTGTGAATCACACAATCAAAGACATTAGTGTAGCGAATGAATCAGAAATAAACATTTTTCTGGAATTCCCTTGCTTTCTCCGTGATCCAGTGAATGTAGACAACTTGATCTCTGGTTCCTCTGCCTCTTCAAAACCCAGCTTGTACATCTGGACGGTCTCAGTTCATGTACTGTTGAAATATAGCTTGAAGGATTTTGAGCAAGACCTTGCTACCATGTGAAATGAGGGCAATTGTATTGTAGTTTGAACATTCTTTGGCATTGCCATTCCTTGGAATTGGGATGAAAACTGACCTTTTCCACTCCTGTGGCCACAGCTAAGTTTTCCAAATTTGCTGACATATTGAGTGCAGGACTTTAAACAGTATCATCTCTTTGGATTTTAGTTACCTCTGCTAGAATTCTGTCACCTTCACTAGCTTTGTTCATAGTAATGCTTCCTAATGCCCATTTGATTTCACACTCTAGGATGTCCTGCTCTAGGTGAGTGATCACGTGATTGTGGTTGTTTGGATATTAAGACCTTTCTTGTATAGTTCTTCTGTGCATACTTACCACCTCTTCTAATCTATTCTGTGTCTGTTAGGTCCTTACTGTTTCTATCCTTTTTCATGCCCATTACTGCATGAAATATTCCCTTGATATATCCAATTTTCTTGATCTCTTATCTTTTCCATTCAATTTTCCCCTCTATTTCTTAGCATTGTTCATTTCAGAAGGCCTTCTCATCTCTCCTTGCTCTTTTCTGAAACTCTGCATGCAGCTGGGTATATGTTTCCCCTTGTCCCTTGCCTTTCACTTCTCTTCTTTCCTCAACTATTTGTAAAACCCCCTCAGACAATCAGTTTGCCCTCTTGCATTTCTTTTTCTTTGGGTTGATTTTGGTCACTGCCTCCTGTACAAATGTTGCAAACCTTCATCAAGCATTCTGTCTACCAGATCTAATCTCTTGAATCTATTTATCACCTCTTCTGTATAATCACACAAACACACAAATTTTGTAATAAGGAGTTCATGATCTGAACCACAGTCAGCTCCAGGTCTTTTTTTTTTTACGCTGACTGAATAGATCTTCTGTATCTTTGGATGCAAAGAACATAATCAATCTGATTTTGGTATTGACCATCTGGTGGGTTTAAATATATCCTAAGGCAAAAATACTGACAGAATATGGCAAAAGAATGGAATATACCACTGAAGAACAGGTTGTAATTAGCAATGAATAAACATGCTGAATAAGGTGATATGCTATGTCCAGAGTGTATCTATTATCCCTGGCGGCTCAGTGGTAAAGAATCTGCCTGACAGTTCGGTCTCTGGGTGGGAAGATACCCTGGAGAAGGAAATGGCAGCCCATTTCAGTATTCTTGCCTGGGAAATCCCATGGACAGAGGAGTCTGGTGAGCTCCAGTCCATGTGTTTGTCAAAGAGTTGAACACAACAACTAAAAAACAAGAAAGGAAGACTGATGGAAAACATTTGGATTAAAATTGAAATAATAAAAAAGAAACTGAAAGAGAACACCAGAAATGCTGGTATTTAAATATAACAGACTAAAAGAAACACAGAGCTGTCCAGCGATTTTATTATCCCCCATTAAGTTGCTTCAGAGGTGGGATATAAATTATTGTAGACCACTTGTAGATAATCTAATATTTAAATTTATAAGAAGTAGATGAGTCAGTGATGGATTTTCATAAACTTTTATCAGTAAAAGTGGCAAAATTGAAGAAAACTAAATGAGGACAGGAAATGATTTTACAATATCATTCTAGGTTGTTACATTAACAACAAAGAAGACCAAACATTTTTAAACATGTGCCCAAGATTTGACATTTAAGAAAGTTCAAGTGAACATTGCTCATCTTAATCATTAATGGAGTTGCTTTAAATAAAAATTAAGAGGTAGATTTTATTTCATTAATAATCAGAATATTCAGGTGCTATAATTTTCCAGATTTCAATAGGGTGGCTTAAGTGGTAAAGAATCTGCCTGCAATGTGGGAGACCTGGGTTTCATCCCTGAATCAGAAAGATCTCCTGGAAGAGGGCATGGCCACTCACTCCAGTATACTTGTGTGGAGAATCCCCATGGGCAGAGGAGCCTGGTGACTGCAGTCCATGGGAGTGTAAAGAGTTGGACACAACTGAGCAACTAAGACCAGCACTAAAAAGTAATGAGCCAGATCTATCTTTTTACCTTTTTTAAGTTGTGGGCATTGGATTAGATGACCTTGAAGATTATTTTTATAAGTTTTTAGGAAATAATGTGTCATATATATTTTTAACAAAATAGATTTGTGAAGGTCAGAAAAATATAATAATTGCTAGAAAAGATTTTCCTCGAATTTGTTATCAACTACTACTGATTTTCAATAATGAAATATAAAATAGCATTTTAAAAATTGGACAGTGTTTTCAAATTTTCCACTGTTCTTCCATAAAACGCATCTTGATTCTTCTAACTTCTTTATTATTCCTATGAGAATCTCACAATTTATCAATTGAACTTGACATAGTCAAATCAACTTCCATATTTTAACCACAGTATATGATTCCATACTTTAGTCAGTCATGGCACTACCTTGATGAAAAAATGTTGATTGCCTCCCATTGTCTTAGGCATACAAATATATATTTTACAAGCATTTGTACAAGACTCTATGTATGTCCCTGTGGTATATGGTATGTCTCTGTGTATCTTCTCTCATTTATCTTTTGCACTCTCAGTCGCTGTGGCCTACTTTCAGTTTCCTGTGTGAAAAAAGTTCTTTTCTCTTGTGCAATTTCCTCTATCTTCAAAAACCACTCTACACTCCCTGCTGCTGCTGCTGCTGCTAAGTTGCTTCAGTCGTGTCCGACTCTGTGCGACCCCATAGAGGGAAGCCCACCAAGGCTCCCCCATCCCTGGGATTCTCCAGGCAAAAACACCGGAGTGGGTTGCCATTTCCTTCTCCAGTGCATGAAAGTGAAAAGTGAAAGAGAAGTCGCTCAGTCGTGTCCGACCCCACGGACTGCAGCCTACCAGGCTCCTCCATCCTTGGGATTTTCCAGGCAAGAGTACTGGAGTGGGGTGCCATTGCCTTCTCCAACTCTATACCCCCTATTATCTGTCAAATCTTTATTCTAAAAAAGTCCCAAAGAGGTACTTCTGAAATCCAATTTGAATTATTTATTTCTTGTATTTTCTCTCATAAATCTGTTTTTCTTTTAGAAACATTTTGCATTTTAACATTTTACATATGTGTATATATATGTAATTCATATGTAGGGACTTCGGTATAACAAATGCTGGCACAGTACTTTTTTTTTTAATTTAGTTAGTTTTTATTGAAGGATAATTGCTTTACAGAATTTTGTTGTTTTCTGTCAAACCTCAACATGAATCAGTCATAGGTATACATATGTCCCCTCCCTTTTGAAACTCCCTCCCATCTCCCTCTCCATTCCATTCCTCTAGGTTGATACAGAGCCCCTGTATGAGTTTCCTGAGCCTTACAGCAAATTCCCATTGGCTATCTATTTTATATATGGTAATATAAGTTTCCATGTGACTCTTTCCATATATCTCACCCTCCTCTCCCCTCTCCCCATGTCCATAAGTCTATTCTCTATGTCTGTTTCTCCACTGATGCCCTGTAAATAAATTCTTCAGTACCATTTTTCTAGATTCTGTATATTTGTGTTAGAATATGTTATTTATCTTTCTCTTTTTGACTCACTTCATTCTCTATAATAAGTTCTAGTTTCATCCACCTCATTAGAACTCACTCAAATGTGTTCCTTTTTATGGCTGAGTAATAGTCCATTATGTATATATATACCACAACTTCTTTATCCATTCATCTGTTGATGGATATATAGGTCACTTCCATTTTCTAACTATTGTAAATAGTGCTGCAATGAACAATGGGATACATGTGTCTCTTTCAATTTTGGTTTCCTCAGGGTATATGCCTAGGAGTGGGATTGCTGGGTCATATGGTGGTTTTATTCCTAGTTTTTTAAGGAATCTCCATACTGTCTTCCATAGTGGCTGTATCAATTTACAGTCCCACCAACAGTGCCCTTTTCTCCACACCCTTTCCAACTTTTATTGTTTATAGACTTTTTGATGAGTGCCACTCTGACTGGCATGAAGTGATATCTCATTGAACTTTTGATTTGCATATCTCTAATAATGAGTGCTGTTGAGCATCTTTTCATGTGTTCATTAGCCATCTTATGTCTCCTTTGGAGAAATGTCTGTTTAGGTCTTTCCCCCACTTTTTGATTGGGTTGTTTGTTTTTTCTGGTATTGAGTTATATGAGCTGCTTGTATATTTTGGAAATTAATCCTTTGTCAGTTGTTTCATTTGCTATTATTTCCTCCCATTCTGAGGGTTTTCTTTTCATCTTGCTTATAGTTTCCTTTTCTGCACAAAAGCTTTTAAGTTTAATCAGGTCCTACTTGTTTAGTTTTGCTTTTATTTCCATTACTCTAGGAGGAGGGTCATAGAGGATCTTGATTTGATTTGTGTCATCTAGTGTTCTGCCTATTTTTTCCTCTAAGAGTTTTATAGTTTCTGATCTTACGTTTAGGTCTTTAATCCATTTTGAGCTTATCTTTGTGTATGGTGTTAGGAAATATTCTAATTTCATTCTTTCACATGTAGCTGTCTGATTTTCACAGCATCATTTACTGAAGAGGCTGTCTTTGCCCCATTGTATATTCTTGCCTCTTTGGCAAAAATAAGGTACCCATATGTGATGGGTTTATTTCTGGGCTTTCTATCTTGTTCCATTGGTCTATATTTCTGTTTTTGTGCCAGTACCATACTGTCATGATGACTGTAGCTTTCTAGTATGACCTGAAGTCAGGAAACTTGATTCCTCCAGCTCCAGTCTTCTTTCTCAAGATTGCTTTGGCTAGTTGGGGCCTTTTGTGTTTCCATATGAATTGTGAAATTTTTTCTTCTAGTTGTGTGAAAAATGCTATTGGTAATTTGATAGGGATTGCATTGAATCTGTAGGTTGCATTTGGTAGTATAGTCATTTTCACAATATTGATTCTTCCTACCCAGGAACATGGAATATCTCTCCAACTGTTTATGTTATCTTTGATTTCTTTCATTAGTGTCTTATAATTTTTTGTGTACAGTTTTTTCGTCTCCTTCAGTTCAGTTCAGTTCAGTTCAGTTCAGTTCAGTTCAATCGCTCAGTCATGCCTGACTCTTTGCAATCCCATGAACTGCAGCACGCCAGGCCTCCCTGTCCATCACCAACTCCCGGAGTCCACCCAAACCCATGTCCACTAAGTTAGTGATACCACCCAATCATCTCATCCTCTGTCGTCCCCTTCTCCTCCTGCCTGCCTTCAATCTTTCCCAGCATCAGGGTCTTTTCAAATGAGTAAGCTCTTTGTATGAGGTGGCCAAAGTATTGAATTCCTTTTGTTGCAATGGTGAATGGGATTGATCCCTTAATTGCTCTTTCTGATTTTTCATTGTTAGTGTATAGAAATGCAAGTGATTTCTGTATATTGATTTTGTATCCTACAACTTTGCTAAATTCACTGATTAGCTCTAGTAATTTTCTGATACTATCTTTAGGGCTTTCTATGTACAGTATCATATCATCTTCAAACAGTGAGAGCTTTATTTCTTCTTTTCCAATCTGGATTCCTTTTATTTCTTTTTTTCTCTGATTGCTGTAGTTAGGACTTCCAGAACTATGTTGAATAATAGTGGTAAAAGTGGACATCCTTATCTTGTTCTGATCTTAGGGGGAATGCTTTCAGGTTTTCATCATTGAGAATAAAGTTTGCTGTAGGCTTATCTTATATGGTCTTTACTATGTTGAGATAGGTTCCTTCTATGCCCATTTTTTGAGGAGTTTTTAATTATACATAGGTGCTGAATTTTGTCAATGGCTTTTTCTGCATCTATTGAGATGATCATACGGTTTTTATCATTCAATTTGTTAATATGGTGTATCACAGTGATTGATTTTGGTATATTGAAGAATCCTTGCATCCTTGGAATAAACCCAACTTGATCATGGTGTATGAGCTTTTTGATGTTTGATGAATTCTGTTTGCTAAAATTTTGTTGAGGACATTTACATCTATGTTTATCACTGATATTGGCCTGTAGTTTTCTTTTTTTGTGCTGTCTATGTCTGGTTTTGGTATCAGGGTGATGGTGGTATTGTAGAATGAAGTTGGAAGTGTTCCTTCTTCTGCAATTTTTTGAAAGAGTTTTAGAAGGATAGGCATTAGCTCTTCTCTAAATGTTTGATAGATTTCTCCTGTGAAACCGTCTGGTCCTGGGCTTTTGTTTTTTGGGAGATTTTTAATCACAGTTTCAATTTCAGTGCTTGTAATTCGGTCGTTCATAATTTCTATTTCTTTCTGGTTCAGTTTTAGAAGATTCAACTTTTCTAAGGATCTGCCCATTTCTTCCAGGTTATCTATTTTATTGCCATATAGTTGTTCATAATAGCCTCTTATAATCTTTTGCATTTCTGCATTGTCTGTTGTAACCTCTCCTTTTTCATTTCTAATTTTGATTCTTCTCTCTTTTTTTCTTGATGAGTCTGACCAAAGTTTTGTCAATTTTATCTTCTCAAAGAAACAGCTTTTAGTTATATTATTCTTTACTATTGTTTCTTTCATTTCTTTTTCTTTATTTCTTCTCGCATCTTTATGATTTCTTTCCTTCTGTTAACTTTGAAGTTTTTTTCTTTTTTTCCCCCAGTTGCTTTGGGTGTAAAATTAGGTTGTATATTTGATGTTATTCTTGTTTATGGATGTAGGATTGTATTGCTGTAAAGTTCGCTCTTAGAACTGCTTTTGCTGCATCCCATAGGTTTTGAGTTGTCGTGTTCTCATTGTCATTTGTTTCTAGAATTTTTTTGATTTCCCTTTTGATTTCTTCAGTAACCTGTTGGTTATTTAGAAACGTGTTATTTAATCTCCATGTACTTGTGTTTCTTACAGTTTTTTCCTTGTAATTGATATCTAGTTTTATAGTGTTGTGGTCAGAGAAGGTGCTTGATATGATTTCAATTTTCTTAAATTTACTGAGGCTTCATTTGTGACCCAAGATATGGTCTATCCTGGAGAATGTTCCATGAAAAGAAGGTGTATTCTTCTGCATTTGGATGGAATGTCCTGAAGATATCAATGAGATCCATATCATCTAATGTATCATTTAAGACTTGTGTTTCCTTATTAATTTTCTGTTTTGATGATCTGTCCACTGGTGTGAGTGCGGTGTTAAAGTCTCTTACTAATATTGTTTTACTGTCAATTTCTCCTTTTATGTCTGTTAGTGTTTGTCTTATATATTGAGGTGTTCCTATGTTGGGTGCATAGATATTTACAATTGTTGTGTCTTCCTCTTGGATTGATCCTTTGATCATTATGTAGTGTCCTTTCTAATCTCTTGTAATCTTCTTTAAGGTCTATTTTGTCTGATATGAGGATTGTTACTCCAGCTTTCTTTTGCTTCCCATTTGCATGGAATATATTTTTCCATCCTCTCATTTTTCAGTCTATATGTGTCTTGAGGTCTGAAGTGGGTTTCTTGTAGACAGCATATATATGGATCTTATTTTTGTATCCATTCAGTCAGTCTGTGCCTTTTGGTTGGAGCATTTAATCCACTTATATTTAAAGTAATTATTGATATGTATGTTCCTATTGCCATTTTCTAATTGTTTGGGTTGATTTTGTAGATCTTTTTTCTTCTGTTATATTTCTTGACTATACAAATCCATTTAACATTTATTTTAAAGCTGGTTTGGTGACTGAATTCTCTTAACTTTTGCTTGTCTGAAAAGCTTTTTATTTCTCCATCAATTTTGAATGAGATCCTTGCTGAGTACAGTAATCTTGGTTGTAGATCTTCCCCTTTCAGTACTTTAAATATATCCTGCCATTCCCTTCTGACCTGCAGAGTTTCTGCTGAAAGATCAGCTGTTAAGCAGATGGAGTTTTCCTTGTTATTTGTCGCTTCTCCCTTGTTGCTTTAAATATTCTTTCTCTGTGTTTAGTCTTTGTTAGTTTGATTAGTATGTGTCTTTGCATGTTTCTCCTTGGGTTTATCCTGTATGGGACTCTGTGCCTCTTGGACTTGATTGGCCATTTCTTTTTCCATGTTGGGGAAATTTTCAACTATAATCTCTTCAAAAACTTTCTCATACCCTTTCTTTTTCTTTTCTTCTTCTGGGACCCCTATAATTCAAATGTTGGGTTATTTGATATGCTCCCAGAGGTCTCTAAGACTGTCCCCAGCTCTTTTCATTCTTTGTACTTTATTCTGCTCTTCAGAAGTTATTTCCACCATTTTATCTTCCAGCTCACTGATTCATTCTTCTGCTTCAGATATTTTGCTATTGATTCCTTTTAGAGTGTTTTTAATTTTAGTAATTGTGTTGTTTGTCTCTGTATGCTTATTCTTTTAATTCTTCTAGGTCTTTGCTAGTTGATTCTTGCATTTTCTCCATTTTGTTTTCAAGATTTTTGATCATCCCTATTATCATTATTCTGAATTCTTTTTCAGGTAATTTTCCTATTTCCTCTTCATTTATTTGGGCATCTGTATTTCTAGTTTGTGTAATATTTCTCTGCTTTTTCTTTCTTTCTTTTTCTTTTCTTTTCTTTTCTTTTTTGGCCTTATGTTATTGTGTTTGAGGTCTCCTTTTCCCAGGCTTCAAGGAAAGGTGAATTCTTTCCTTGAAGAAGGTTGAACTGTTTTTTCCTTTTGGCTTCTGCACTCCTAAGGTCGGTCCAGTGGTTTGCGTGAACTTCATATAGGGTGAGATTTGTGCTTAGCTTTTGTTTGTTTTTCCTCTGATGGGCAAGGCTGAGTAAGGTGGTACTCCTGCCTGCTGATGATTGGGTTTGTATTTTTGTTTGTTTGTTGTTTAGATGAGGTGTCCTGCATGGGGTGGTACTGGTGGTTAGTGATGCCGGGTCTGGCATTCAAGTGGTTTCCTTCACGTGAGTTCTCACTATTTGATACTACCTAGGGTTAGTTCTCTGGTAGTCTAGGATCTTTGAGTCAGTGCTCCCACTCCAAAGGCTCAGGGTTTGATCTCTGGTCAGGAACGAAGATTCCACAAGTGGTTTGTTATGGCATTAAGTGAGATTAAAACAAATATTCAAAAAAAAAAAAATAAAAAAGAAACCAAAGATGAACCCCAGACAAAAGGCAGTTAAAAAATCAGGCAAATAATAATTTAAATAATGGAATATACATATATACATATACATCCATGAGCAAAGTGAAAACAGTCCAACAAAAATAAAGTACAGTAGATTGACTTAGTGAACAAAAGAAATAAAAAGTTACATTTACCAGTTAAGAACAAAACTAACTTAAGCACAAACTGGAAAACAAAACTAAAGCAAGATGCCAAATAGGGAATAAAGCAATGAAAACAAAACTAGCACATATGTTGAGAGGAAAGAAAAGAATGAAAGAATAGATATGCAAAGTTAAATAGAGGTAGATGAAGATTTATATACGTTCAAGATTAACTGCAAGGACAAAAGAACAGTATGAAAGGCAAACAAAGGAATAAATGTAGAAAAAATATAATAGGTTTAAAAAATTAAGATTATAAAAAAGAGGAAAAAATCGAAGAAGAAAGAAAAAAGGGAAAAAAGAGAAAACTCCACAGAAATGCAAAAGCCCAATGTAGAGGCAGAGGTTTATAACAACAATAGAAAGTGTGACTGAATATACACATATGCATATATACCCATAAGCAAAATCAAAACAGTCCAACAAAAATTACGTACAATAGATTGACCCAGTGAACAAAGGAAACCAAAAACTATATCCACCAGAACAAAGCTAATTAAAGCACAAATTGGAAAACAAAACTAAAGTGGCACAGCACTTTTATTCAACCAATCTTTCAAGGTATGAGAGCAGAATAGTTTTTGTTTTTACTTATTTATTTTATTTTTTTTACTTATAAATAGCAGAGATTTGTTTTTCACTGTTCTGGAGGCTAAGAAGTTAACATCAAGGCTCCAATAGTTCATAGCTGATGGCTGGTCACTGTGTCCTCAAGTGGTGAGTGGAGTTAGGGATCTCTCTGGAGGTACTTTTCTAAGTTTCTAATTCCATTCATGAGGGCCCCACCCTCATGGTCTAAGCATCATCCAAAGGCCCACCACATCCCAATATTATCATCCTGGGCTTTAGGTTTTTGACATATTAATTTGGAGTGGGAGGGAAAGAAACGTTAAGGCCACAGTACACATATGTTTATACAGGCATTGATATTGTTAGGGATTTAGTATAACTGCGTGGAGGGCAGAGTACAAACCAATTCTGACAGAGCAGATTACTTTTTATAAATTAAATAATTACAAACTATGTACAAAATCCTAACAAGAACTATTTGGAGACAATGGAGGGTGAACAAGAGCATTAAGAAGCTGGGGCGAAGGGGTCCACACTCTGTTGAAAGTGTGCACACGCAGTAATTATGCAAGTGTCCACTGTGAATGGAGTTCAAGTCGAAAGCTTCAGCAACACTGGAAGTGGAGTCAGAAGACCTTTGGGACGGAGACTGTACATAGAGTTTTAAGAGGTATAAAAAAAAGAGAGAGAAACAAGATAGTAACCAAACAGCTACGTACAAACTCGTTTCAAGTGTAAGCTGAGCAGTGGGAGACTTCAAGGAGTATAGGGGGAACCACAGATGGAAAGCTTACAGGAAAGGGTCCATCTTTTAGCTGTTGCACAATGCAAAGGAGACCCTGCTATAATCTGAAACCTACTCACATCAAAGACATTGGTACAGAAGATGGATTCTGTCTTCAAAGTGTTACCAACCAGGGTTCCTGGCCTTCTATAATCAATAGAAATTGATCAGAGGCCTGACATGCAGGAACTTCAGGCAAGACTTTAGTGGGTCTCTCACTGCATCAGGGGAATGAAAATAAGTAACAGATTCCTTATCTTGTCCCTGAGCGGGGACAAGCTGGTTCCTCATATGGAGTGAGGAAAGGAGTGGGTCCAGGGGACAGGCAGGGGGGTGACTTGGGTGGTCTGTCCACCCCTTTGGTGGTGTTGAGCACAAGGGATGTGCAAAACACCTTGTTTTTGCTCCCACCCTCCTGCCTTATGCTCTTGGTTCTTCTGAAGTGGCAGTTCAGTTGATCTTTTTGTATCTTGTTGCCCATGGTTTGCCCCAACTTCACCTGCACACATTTTTAGTCCCTTTGTATTGTGTTGTTCTAGGAGATCTTTGTTCAGGTGTGAGCACTGCAGCAAAGGGTCTCAAGTCTTAGGTCCCAGCCTGTCTAAAAACACCCAAAAGGGCCATGCTCAGAGAGTCAGAAACTAAGGAGTTCACTCTGAAATTAATGACACAAAGGAAGCAGGCCCATTAAACACCATCCAGAAGTTCAAGTTTACCCATTACAATTTAGTTATTTTCTAGAATGAAATTCACTGCTCCTTGAAGAAGATCATGGAAAACATAATGCACCCACCACAATGTCTGCATTTGTATTCATAGTAAGGTCAATAAAAAGTTAATGCAGCCCCACTCCTTTGTGAATAAGTTGTTCCCACACACCCACTGATGGGGCCTGAGTACCTGCCTGGCTATCAATCCCATTTGATCCATTCTCATTAGCCCAGTGGAGCCTTGGGTCAGCTTTGATGTAGCAGGTAAAATTGAATTTCTTGTAGACACAGACACTGCAGCTGCCTGCTCTGCTCTGCCTTGGCCAGTCAGCCCCCTCCCTCTGTGACAGGAGTTGGTGGACAGCCATAGGAGGGTGACTTACATCTCTCCTTGGCTTCCCGGGTGGCAGAGTGGTAAAGAATCTGCCTGCAATGCAGGAGACACAGGAAACTTAGGTTCGATCCTTGGGTTGGGAAGAGCCCCTGGAGAAGGAAATGGCAATCCACTTCAGTATTCTTGCCTGGGAGAGCTCATAGACAGAGGAGTCTGGTGGGCTCCAGTCCAAGGCAGGGCAAAGAGCTGGCCACGACTGAGCAACCGAGCACAACCCAGTAGAAATTAGAACCTTGGATTCCTGGGTGAGGGGGATCATTAACTAGAAAGGATATGAGAACTTGAGATCACAATGATGGTATCTTTTTTGTTGTTGTTTTTAATTTGGATGTTGTTTATGTGGGTATATGCATTGTCAGAATTCATCAAGCATTACAGTTAAAAATCTATGAATTAAATTTATGTAAACTATGAATAAATGAATAAATGAAGGGATCAATTTCCTTGGTTTGTAAATAATATGCAGACATAATTTTGTATAACTATTGCTCATAGATTAGAAAAATAGCTAAAATTATAATAATTCATGCAATAGTAGCCAAGATTTTTTTTTTCCTTTGGATTTTTTGTTGCTATGATGTACTAAGTGTACACAGTTCTCTAATAATTCAAAATCCCAACTTAGTATTTCTTTCCTTTAATATGTCTTCTAATTTAGAGCACTGTCACCATCTTCACCCTTTGGCTCGAGTGTAAGAAGCATGAAGGTGTGGCAATAAATATATTATGGATCAGTAACTCAGTGATGCTCGTTCCTGCTGCCTTCCAGATCACTGAACTAGTCAGCATCAAATTCACAATAAATCGCCTTCTATTCTATACCTCATTTCTCATTCTTCAGGCTCCACCTCATAGATAACAGCAGTAGAAACCAAATCTATTCCAACCTGATACATACATGGAATATAGAGAGTATATAAGCATGTCATTTTCAAAGAAGCCCACTCGATGGTTAAAATCCTCCAGTTTAAAAAGGAGAGGAAAAAACACTGAATTCTCTCTTTATAAAAGCTGCAGCAGGATGGTTGTTCAGATTGAAGTAAAGGCCCTTCAGAATAAACCAGGCGATTTTGATTTGTTATTTTACCTTTGACTGAGAAACTTCAGGGCTTGCTTTATGTAAACAGAAGTACTAGGTTTTATGTCTAAAGAGAAATTCAAAAAGTATGTCACATAATAGAATTTGTCTGTCCAATTATACTTTGCAGTTTCATATCAAATGTCTAATCTATACATAGGCTATTTTTGATAATTTTGGTTTTAATGCAATAAGACTATAAGGACGACAAAGTGTTTAATCATCTCATCTCATCTCTGTCTCACAAGTGCAAAAGCATTACAATGCTTTTGGTGAAAGTACAATGGTGTGCATATATTTATAAATCTTTTATTTTGACACAAATCTGTTGGGGGAAAAATTTCCAGGGTAAGCATGAATGATTTTAATTTCATGACACGCTACTTTCCTAGAATCAAAATGCATTTAGAAGCTCTTGGATTTTACAATTTTGCATTCTTAGTTTTATAGATTAAAGAACTTTGTAGATTAAAGATGATTCATAGCAAAGTCTTGATTTTATAAGGAAGTGGAAATAGTATCCCAGAGTGGTGAAGTAAACCACTAGTTCACAGCTAGTTAGACAGAGTAAAACAGAGCCCAAAAAGCACATTCCAGTAGCATACATCTCTGACTCTGAACATTTGAACATTTTCTTGTGTAATTCTCCATGCTTCAGGTCTTGCTTTTCATATGATATGCTTTGAGCAAATCCAAGCTTCAGCAAAAATCTAGAACTAATTGGCTTATGTGAGTAAACATTCTGACCTGGAAAACATCTTGTCAGATGAAAGAGGGGAATGATTAGATACAATTTATGCTGGATGAAATGTAAATAAAGATAAATCTAGAAGTACTTCCTTAGAGTTAGTAAAGCTACTGTTGTATTATTTGTTCAAAGATTATTTTTCCAATAAGAGAACATTTTTATCTTAATCCCTATCAGAAGACCTAACTCTCTTCTCAGAGACACAAATTTTTCAAATTAGGGACTTTAATGTTTTCAGATACACTTGGCATGGGTTTTAAAAAATGTTAGTCAAATCACCTATGCTTCACACCAGTAAACAATTCTCTGAATTTTTATTTTTTTATTATAGTCAAGTAATTTTCCTACATGAAGTGTGTGTGTGTATGTATATGTGTACATATGTATGTTTGTATGTATGTATATGTGTGTATATATATATATATATATACTTCCCAGGTGTGTGTGTATATGTGTGTGTGTGTGTGTATCCCAGGTGTTCCCAGGGATCGAACTTGCCATCATATGTTGGCACTAACAGCCAGTGCCAGAGATGTAAGAGACTCAGGTTCTATCCCTGGGTTGGGAAGATCCCCTGGAGGAGGAAATGGCAACCCACTCCAGTATTCTTGCTGGGAGAGTCCCATTGACAGAGGAGCCTGGTGGGCTACAGTGCGTAGCATTGCAAAGAGTTGGACACTACTGAAGTGACTGAGCGTGCATGCATATATATGCATATATATATATGTTTATAATCTCAAATGAATTACTATTTGATGCAAAATTTAATTCATCTTTTTCTATATCTTTACGAGTAGAGATGTCTGGGGACAGTGTTTCCATGTCTCTTTGAAGATTTGAATTTCTTGAGACATTCTGTGTTCATTTATAGTTTGAGAACTAAGAATCAGACCTCATCTATAAGCCAGAGGACTCTCACAGTGTTGTCAGAGTCCTCAGTGCTTTCCCTGGATTATCTAACATAACAAATATTTCTTGACATTAGAGTTGACAGTATTTCATTAAATCAACTGGACATTCACTTTATTGTATTTTATTTTTCAACTATATATATATATATATATATATATATATATATATATATATATATATAATTGTGTGTGTCTGTTAGCCGCACAGTCATGTCTGACTCTTTGTGACCCCGTGGATGGAGCTGTAGCCCTCCAAGCTTCTCTGTTCATGGACTTGTCCAGCAAGAATGCTGGAGCGGGTTGCCATTTCTGTCTCCAGGGGATCTTCCCGACCCGGGGATGGAAACTGGATCTTCTGTACTGCAGGTGGTTTCTTTACTGTCTGAGCCACGAGGGATGAGGCATCTATATCACTGATTGCTCTTTATTGTAATATGTATGAAGCTGTGACCTATTAGGTGTGATACATCATTTTTCATTTTATGCTGTGATTAAGTGCTTGTTTGTTTTCCCTTGATTTCTATATAGGGTGAGCCCATTTATACAAAAGATAGAGAATCAAATCTCTTCAAGTACCAGGAGGCAAGATCTGAATAATCTTAGATTTTCCTTCAGAGAAAATACAAGGAAAGATATTTAAAAAGCAGTGTGGCACTTTTTTTTCAATATAAAAGTTTTTTTGAATTAATAAATTATTTTTTCTACATACAGTTCCCTAAGATATAAATTATACATAAATGCAACTTCTGCTGTATTACATATATTATGTATATACTGTTTTTCATATTTGTAGCTTATTTTGACTATTACATTAAAAAATTGTCTGCTAGTACACATGAACTCTTTAAAGGAAGCATGACGGTTAATTTCCTCTGTCAATTTTCCTGGGAAATGGTGCCCAGAGTGTTGGTCCAACATTATTCTGGATGTTTCTGTGAAGGCATTTTTTGGATGAGATTAGCATTTAACTTAACGGACTTGAGTAAAGCAGTCCTCATATGAGGTTAGTACTCATCCTGTATGTTGAAAACTTTAATACTGACCTTCTCACAGATAAAAGGAATTCTGTCAGACACACAGTCTCTGAACTCTGCCATTTTTTTTTTTGGATCTCTAGCCTACTGCCCTATAGTGAAAATTTTGGATATATCAAGTCTTCATTATCACATGGTCTGACTCCTTAAAAATCTCTCTCTTTCACTCTTAGTAAGAAATGGAAAAATATATATATATAAAATTAATATCATGTACTATGCATGACATATATAAGTATGTACAATATATAATGAAATGTATATTAAACATAAAAAAATATGTATTAAGTGTATTACACACATGCAATAATACACACACATACATCCTGTTGCCTCTATTTCTCTGGAAAACTATAAAATAAACTGTTGCTAATTTTATAGTTATTGATAAAAGTGGATTTACAACATTAACAATTCCTTAATGTCACCTTTTCTAATCTGATTTTTAGTAAGATGATTAACATCTCACACAAATGTAGATACTATTTTTATTTGAGTTATAAATGTGACCTGCAACTTTATTTAAGCTAGGTTAAATTTGAAACCAAACATTGAGCTGTTGTGTAGAGTTCTCCTTAGTTAAATGGCTTTGCTCCCTTCCTTTTCATTTTTTTTTAACCTCTGATGATAAAGGAGCTTTGCATCTTATCAGGGTCACAAGAGAAAATGTTATTAGCAGGAGTTTTCTATGAGAAAATTACATTGAGCCATGTGGGATTTCCAGATTTCACTGTATTACATACATATGGGGACTTTAGAAGAGTTGAGGGAAATAAATGCCTCATATTCACAGTGGAAATTATTTGAGACATCTAAGAAGGAGGATCAGACAATATTAATGTTAGTGTTTCCAGAGATGTCTTTAGATTTTGCTTTGAAGATATGCGATGAAAGCACATGAAAACTGTAACTTTTACTGAGTGTTTAAGAAACTTTATTATATATTAATGAGAATTTTAAAGAATTTCATGCAGCTATAAGATGAAAAATAATCCAATTTTGATCAGATAAAAAAATAATATCTGCTACAATTAACGGTTTCAAGAGGTCCATGAACACAGCTAATAGCTATTTACCTCTGGCGTTTGTACAAATAATTGCTTGCTTTGCCCTGGCCATCATGTCCCTCCATTGCCATTACTATTAACATCATTAATTGTCTATTTGGCTGTTTTAATTAGTACAGATGTCACAGCAATAATTAGATACTCTGCCCATTTTTCTCCACAATTGTCCTGTTTCATTTCTCTAATTCTAATAAAAGAATTTAGGCCTATCCTATTTTGGACTGTTCTTCTATTTAGTTCATCATAATTGATTGGGTAAACACAGATTGATTTAATTTTTGCCTATTTCTTGCTACTAATTCTCATATCTTCCTCAGATTTCATTCAACATTATTATTCAAAGATTATTTCTCATTCAGGATTCCTAAAGTAAGCCTATTGAATCAAAGGAATTCAGTGTCAAAGCAGTCTTTAAGAATATATTATTCATATTATTGGCCTGATACTTGGCGGTGTCTACATAATTTGGAGACTTCAGTACTAAGTGAAAATATAGGATTTCTTGTCCAAAAAATTAAGAATTTCAGGACAGTGTATGCAGAGTATTGAACTAATGCTAGGGTCCTTCTGAGCATTTGGCCCTCTGCAATTGGCAAGTTCATATGCATAAAGCTGGACTGAATTCTTCCCATATCATCTTGACCATGTGGTTATTGGGCCTCTATTTACACACTTTCAGAAGCAGAAAACACACTACTTATCAAAGCCACTCATCTTCAGTTCAACAGTTGCAGCTACTAGAGGGTTCTTCCTTATCCTTTTGAAATAAGGGTGGGAAGTATGATGGCACATGATGAACTATCAAAGCTTCAAAAATTATTGTTTATTATTAGACTTTCTTTCCCACATTTCCCCCTTGCATCCAGTGTTTCAAAGGCAAATGTGGGAAAGGAACTAAACTGATGTGACCATCCCTCCAACTACATTACTTTCACTCCATGGATCTTCTTCACTAAGTGGATTTCTTTTCTCTCCTAAAACTAGAAGGAGCAACACCTTTAACAATACATCTAATATAAATTTTTAAAAGGAAAGGTATAGGGTAAGAAATGAGGGGTAAAATGTGACATGATGCCATTGAACCTAGAGGCTCCTGGATGCAAATTATCTTGAGAGTACATAGTTTGCATAGTTTCAGAAACAGAGATATTGATAGAAATTCCAAATGTAGACTTCTTTGTCAAACTAAGTACTATCTGGATCTCTTATTCATTGTTAGAGCAATGGAAAAAACTAGAGATCCATTCTTTTTGAAGTACCTTTGATTAGGTAACTAGATGTATTATTTTCACATATCCACCCTTAATGAAAACATTAGTATTACTAATATTTTCACATTCATTTCTTTGACTACTACATGGATTAACCCCATTAGTTTAGGCACTTGAAAATGGCATTTGTACTCCATGCTCTTTTTAATCCTGTTATATATGCTTAGGGCTTCCCTAGTGGCTCAGAGAGAAGACACTAGTTTGATCCAGGTCAGAAAGATTCCTTGGAGAAGGGAATGGCAACCCACTCCAGTATTCTTGCTTGGATAATTTCATGGACAGAGGAGCCTGGCGGGCTACAGTCCATGGGGTGGTAAAGAGTAGGACATGACTGAACGACTATGACTTTCACACTTCCGCTTTTTCATGCACACTTAACATGACCTCTTTCTCTTTGTCTGTTATAAGAAATCTTATCTCCATAAGACTTTTCCTGCCCTCCTCATTCTGAGCCTTTCTCTCTCTCCCCAATTATATATAATCTCCTCCTCATTTGAATTCTTATAAAAATTGATTTGCTCGTTCATCAATGTATTTCTTATTTTATCCAACTTCTACACTGGATGAAAATTGGAGGTCATCCTTATAGCATATAGCATAGCTTTCAATGAATATTTATTTTATTTATTGATCAAAATATAGTTAATCATAATTTTACTCATGTAGTTTGTTAAGTACTTACTGAATGTGTTTATAATGCATGTAAAAGAAGAAAAAAGAAACGACATAAACCCCAAATCGTAAAGAAAACAGTACTGCTGGCTTTAGACATATTCAGATAGCTATCTCTTTCTCTATCTCTATACCTGTACATATGCATATGTAGCTGGGAAGGATTGGGGGCAGGAGGAGAAGGGGACGACAGAGGATGAGATGGCCGGATGGCATCACCGACTCGATGGACATGGGTTTGGGTAGACTCCAGGAGTTGGTGATGGACAGGGAGACCTGGCGTGCTGCAATTCATGGGGTCCCAGAGTCGGACATGACTAAGCAACTGAACTGAACTGAAAGTCAAATAAATATTAATTTCTGACACAAAAGTAATTCATAAATCATATAAAAATGTTTTCACAGTGATTAATGCTTGTTGATTTTTCTTCTCCTTCTGGGACCCATATAATGTGAATGCTAATATATTTGATGTTGTTTCAGAGGTAATTTGAACTATCCTCATGTTTAAAATTTCTTTTTTTCTTTTTGCTGTTCCAATTCATTGATTTCCACTATTCTGTTTCCCAAATTGCAGATCCTTTATCTGTCAATTGAATATGCTGTTGATTCTCTCTAGGGTATTATATTTTAATTTCAGTTTTTTCCCCAATATGTATATAATTAATTAGTCCATGTTATTTAAGGCATGAATATACAGGGGAGAAAATACATCTTTTCAATAAATGGTGTCAGGAAAATTGGACAGTTAATATTCAAAATAATAAAACTAACCCAATTTCTTATACCATATACCAAAGTAAATTTAAGAAAGATTAAAGACTTAAATATAGGACTTGAAACTATAGAATTCCTATAAGAAAACATAGGTGGTATAATCTTTGACATTAGTCTTAGCAATATATTTTTCAATCTGTTTCCTCAGAAAAGGAAAACAAAAGCAAAAATAAATGAGACTACCCCAAACTAAACAGCTTTCACACAGAAGAGAAAACTATGAAGAAAATAAAAAGTTGTCTACCGAGTGAGAGAGAATATGTGCAAATGATATGTCCAATAGGCATTGATATCCAAAATATATAAAGAATTTAAACTACTCAAAAATAATAAAACAATCTGACAAAAAATTTGACAGAGACCCAAAATAGACATTTTTTTAAAGACCTAAAGTTAGCAAGAGACACATAAAAAGACACTCATCATCACTAATTATCAGGGAAATGCAACTCAAAACCACAATGATATAACTCAGGCTTGTCAAAATGGACATTGCCCAAAAAGACAAGTTGGACTTTAAGGAAGACTGAGCACCAAAGAATTAATGGTTTTGAATTGTGGTGCTGGACACTCTTGAGAGTCCCTTGGACAGCAAGGAGATCAAACCAGTCAATCCTAAAAGAAATCAACCATAAATATTCATTGGAAGGACTGATACTGAAGCTCTAATAATTTGGCCTCCTGACGTGAAGAGCCTACTCATTGGAAAAGACTCTGATGCTGGGTAAGACTGAGGGCAGGAGGAGAAGGGAGCAGCAGTGAATGAGATAGTTAGATAGCATCACTGGCTCAACGCACATGAGTTTGAACAAACTCCAGGAGATAGTGAAGGACAAAGAAGCTTGGCGTGCTGCAGTTCATGTAGTTGAGAAGAGTCAGATGTGACTTAGCGATTGAACAAAGCCAGGATGAGGAGAAAAGAGAACCCTTGCTCACTATTGATGGTAGTATAAATTGGTGGATTCAATATGGAAAGCAGTAGGGAGGTTCTTCAAGAAATTAAAAATGGAACTTACTCAAGCAAACAAAAACACTAATTCACAAAGTTACAAGCACATCAATGTTTATTGCAGCATTATTCTCAGTAGTCAAGATATGGAAGCAACCTAAATGTCCATTGATAAATAAAGAAAATATGATCATGTGATATGTGTATACCTACAAAATCGAAAGTTACTCATCCACCAAAAATAATGAAATCTTGCAATTTGTGACAACATGAGTGAGTGAAACTAAAGTGTATCATGCTAAGGGAAATAGGTCAGGCAGAGGAAGACAAATACCATATTATTTTGGGTTTCCCTGGTGACTCAGCTGGTAACGAATCTCCCTGCAATGCAAGAGACCTGGGTTCGATTCCTGGGTTGGGAAGATCCCCTGGAGAAGCGAAAGGCTACATACTCCAGTATTCTGGCCTGGAGAATTTGATGGACTATATAGTCCATGGGGTCATATTATTTTACTCTAAATTAAAACAAATGTATGACTATAAGAAAACAAACAAACAAACAAAATCCTCTCATAGATACAGAGGAAAGAAAAAAGGTCAATGCCAGAGGGGAAACGGTGGGAAGTTGGGCAAAACAGGTGAAGAAGATTAACTGGTACAAACCTACAAATATAAAATAAAATAAATAAGTCACAAAGATGTACATACAACAGAATATAATAAATAATAATGTAATCAATTTGTATGGTGACAGACGGTGACTAGATTTTTCCTGGTAATATATGAAAATATGGAATCAATATGTTGTACACCTGAAACTAATATAATATAGTAAGTCAATTATTCTGCATTAAAAATTGATTTTTAAAAACAATGAAATTTTGTGATCACAAGTGGCATAAGCTAAGTGACTATTGATGCTTACATACAAACAAAGCAGTAGTGAAAAAAATTTTGTTCCATTTTGGGGAAATCTGTTACTTAAAAAGAAAGACATACTTTTTTCTTTTTGAAGGATCATTTAAATATGCTTTAAAGGCACTTGAGGCCTATCGACCATCTTAAAAGTTTTAAAATGGTCATAGATACTGAAATGGAGAATTTGTATCTAAATCCTCTATTTTTCTAACAATTTTTATTGAAGTATAGTTGATTTACAATGTTGTGTTAGTTTCAGGCATACAGCAAAGTGAATCAGTTATACATATATCTGCTCTTTTTTAGATTCTTATTCCATACAGGTCTGTATAATTTATACTTATTAATAAAAATAATGCTAATAAAAATAATACATTTTCACCAACACATTTTAAATATCTTCAAATTATTTTAAACTTCAAATTCAAGAAGTATTTGCTACCATGGCTATCAGAATCGTTTTTCTACCATTTTAATGACTTTTAATGAGCCTTTGCAGATATTTACATGGATTTATTTTTTTTCTCATACCATATAATTGCTGATTCTATTCTGTCTTTTATAGTAGATTAATCCTAATAGAATGATATGCTTAAATTAAACATTTCAATGCCAAATTTTGAAGTAATCATGCATTACATTTTCTCATAGATAATGAGAAACTGCTCTGTCAGTTATAACTTAATAAAGATATATACTTCATTTCTTAGAGTATTTATATACATTTTATTAATTGAACATTGATTGAGTTTTACTATGCCCTACGAAGATACTGGGCTTCCCTGGTGGCTCAGAGGTTAAAGCTTCTGCCTGCTATGCGGGAGGCATGGGTTCGATCCCTGGGTCGAGAAGATCCCCTGGAGAAGGAAATGGCAACCCACTCCAGTATTCTTGCCTGGAGAATCCCATGGATGGAGGAGCCTGGTGGGCTACAGTCCATGGGGTTGCAAAGAGTCAGACATGACTGAGCAACTTAACTTAGGAAGATATTAAGTACTGAATATATATGTAAGTATGTATGTATATATGCATGTGTGTATATATATATCTATATATATAATTTGTAAAAAGATATAATTATCATATAAATTTATAATTTAAATATAAACAGATAACAGAATATATATTAGACAGTGCTATTGAAGATAACTTACTGTAGTTCTATGAAAATAGAAAACAGAACAACTTTTTTTTTTTCATTTATTTTTATTAGTTGGAGGCTAATTACTTTACAATATTGTAGTGGTTTTTGTCACACATTGACATGAATTAGTCATGGATTTACATGTATTCCCCATCTCGATCCCCCCTCCCTCCTCCCTCCCCACCCTATCCCTCTGGGTCTTCCCAGTGCACCAGGCCCGAGCACTTGTCTCATACATCCAACCTGGGCTGGTGATCTGTTTCACCCTAGATAATATACATATTTCGATGCTGTTCTCTTGAAACATCCCACCCTCACCTTCTCCCACAGAGTCCAAAAGTCTGTTCTGTACTTCTGTGTCTCTTTTTCTGTTTTGCATATAGGGTTATCATTACCATCTTTCTAAATTCCATATATATGTGTTAGTATACTGTAATGGTCTTTATCTTTCTGGCTTACTTCACTCTGTATAATGGGCTCCAGTTTCATCCATCTCATTAGAACTGATTCAAATGAATTCTTTTCAATGGCTGAGTAATATTCCATGGTGTATATGTACCACAGCTTCCTTATCCATTCATCTGCTGATGGGCATCTAGGTTGCTTCCATGTCCTGGCTATTATAAACAGTGCTGTGATGAACATTGGGGTGCATGTGTCTCTTTCAGATCTGATTTCTTCGATGTGTATGCCCAGAAGTGGTATTGCTGGGTCATATGGCAGTACTATTTCCAGTTTTTTAAGAAATCTCCACACTGTTCTCCATTGTGACTGTACTAGTTTGCATTCCCACCAACAGGGTAAGAGGGTTCCCTTTTCTCCACACCCTCTCCAGCATTTATTGTTTGTAGACTTTTGGATAGCAGCCATCCTGACTGGCGTATAATGGTACCTCTATGTGGTTTTGATTTGCATTTCTCTGATAATGAGTGATGTTGAGCATCTTTTCATGTGTTTGTTAGCCATCTGTATGTCTTCTTTAGAGAAATGTCTGTTTAGTTCTTTGGCCCATTTTTTGATTGGGTCATTTATTTTTCTGGAGTTGAGCTGCAGGAGTTGCTTGTATATTTTTGAGATTAATCCTTTGTTGCTTTGTTTGCTATTATTTTCTCCCATTCTGAGGGCTGTCTTTTCACCTTACTTATAGTTTCCTTTGTTATGCAGAAGCTTTTAATTTTCATTAGGTCCCATTTGTTTATTTTTGCTTTTGTTTCTAATATTCTGGGATGTGGGTCATAGAGGATCCTGCTGTGATTTATGTCGGAGAGTGGTAAACAGAACAACTTCTTGAAGGGGTTTTTCTGCATTGAGAGTCAATGCAGAAGTGATGTTTAATGTTTGATCCAAGGGAGAAATGACGAGGACTTACACTTGGGTAGTGACAGGTGGATGATAAGAATAGCCTGAATTTGAGAGAAAAGTGTGAGGGAGAATTGACAGCTTTGATGACAGAACATTTTGCTGCCAATCACAGTAAAGTGCTTTATTATAAGAAGTATATAATATAAAACATGTACACTATAGCTAAGTATTGGTATTCTTGGTTTAGCAATTATCTTGAGGTGTTTAATCACTTTTATATAGCTCATGATTAAAGAGAATGTGAGGTTATAATATTGATAATAGAAATAGTAAACATTTATTTATGAAAAATATGGGAATTTCAGAATCTGTACAGAAGACGACTCTTTCAGAGGAGGCTTAGGTCCAAGAACATAGTGGCAGAACCCAGGTCTCCTGACTCTGTTGATCCGAGGCATGAAAATTGACTTAAGTCATTTCACTGTATCACTGAAGTATGTTTATATATTTTTAGAGTAATATTTATTTCTAATTTATCAGTACCCAGGACCCACCACATTCAACTGTGCTATATAATAGACCTGTGGTAAATATTTGATGAATGAAGACATGCCTCAGAGAGAACCAAAGTAAATTGTGAGTATATCATTTCACTTCATTTCCATTTGAGGGGCTGTAGAAATGTGATCAGTCCCTACTGTAGTACGAAAGAAACAGAATTATTCCATTCTTAGATTTTACCTTCTTGTTGAAGAAGAATTGAAAGCCCAAAGATGAGGCAACAAAATAAATCAACATCTAAAATAAAATGCCTAGCAAAAGAGATTTTGAAAGCTTAATTGGGAAAGGAAAAGTAACAAGAAATTTAAAACATATATGCACACAGAAAGAGGTCAAATTAGTCTGATGTTTGTAATGACATCTAAAGAAATAAGACTGGAATATATCCAGCTTGATTTTGTTTTTAACTGTTTTAAGTGTAACTAAAATGGTTACAATTCTGTAAAGATAAGTAGTTTTAATTTTTAAAAGGGAATGGATTTAAAGATAAATAATAGATCACTTTTGAATTGAGGTAATCTCAGATGAAAAAAAAAATTTTTTTTCCAGTTTTCAGATCAACATGTTCAGATTTTTACATAAGCAAAACAGAATGAAATATTTATGAAGATGGGGAAAAATACACCCAAGCAGTGTATCAACAGTTACTGCAGGAAGTTCTGTGTCAGCCATGGTGGTCTGTGGGATGTTTTGGAAGCAGGGATGTATGCAGCACCGTGGTCAGAGTGAGTGCATTCAGAGGCAGAGCATCCTTTCTGGCTCCAAATTCACTCCAATGAGTTGTGCAGATCTGGTCTGTCCCCCTTTGAGTACAGGACAGAATGAGGAATGATCCAGTGTTGTGCCAGACTTCAGAAATGGCCCTCCCAGAATCTGTGAGGTTTCAATATATAGATGATCCTGCCCAGGGGTGTCTGGGCTGCTTTGATAACAGAATTAAATTGGCCTCTGAAGAAGGTATGATCTGTTGGGAAAAGCATTTCACAGAAGAGATTTTCCCTCTAGTTCTTCATTTATCAACAAAATACCAATAGAGACGGAAAATAAAATCATGAAATTACTTATAATCTTCTGAGTGAGGCAATTGAGCCACCTAGAAGGTTCTTAAAAATGATATTTTAAATAACGGGCTTCATAGAAGAACCTCATATTAAAAAAGAATTAGAAAATTATCCCATATTTGGAAGTTTGACAATAGGAGAGCAAGTAAAATTGAGAGTCTAGATAAAGTTATATGTGGTTAGTGTATGTTATTATGTTTCTAACACTAAAGAAAAAAAAACTTTGAAGTGCAGTTATGTTTATTTATCTGAGCACCCTCTTTGGTTTTTTTTTTTTTTTTTTAAAGATGTAAATGCATTTATCCAACTGGAAAAAGAGCTATAATGTTGCAGATTATTTTGTTAGTTACATAAATTCCCAGAAGATGCAGAGAGAATTTTAAAGTTAAGAAAATATCCAAGTTTAAAGAAACTTTGGCCACCTGATGTGAAGAGCCGACTCGGAAAAGACCCTGATGACTGGAAAGATTCAAGGCAAGAGGAGAAGAGAGTGACAGAGGTTGAGATAGTTGTATAACATCACCAGCTCAATAGACTTTAGTAAGCAAGCTCCAGGAGATGGGAAAAGACAGGGAAGCCTGGCATGCTGCAGTCCATGGGTTGCAAAGAGCAGGACACAACTTAGCGACTAAACGACAACAATAATATTTAAAGAAAGAGCAAAATTAACTGATGGAAAAGTGAATCCTGTGTGACTTTATATTGCCTGCTCATTTATCTCCTTGTTAATATAGGCAGACTTTGAAAGTCTAGTTTTAATGACATAGTTGGTGGCATTTTTAGGCTTTATAGACTTTTGACAGATGGAATCATAAATTTGTTGATTTAATATCCTTAAACCTAAAATATTCCAGATGCAGATGTAACATAATAAGCATTTATGGCATAGTTAGGATTAGTTATGATGTATTTTAATATTTTTATCCTTAGAAGTGGATTCATTTTGGATATCAAAATATTGTCATGGTCTGTTATAAAAGGACCTAAATTAATTTGATGAAAGCATCATCTGCCTATATGCAATTTTAAGAAGGGTTTTTCTAATTGATGTGCCAAATTCCACACAGTGTAACTAAATTGCCACAGGAGATTTAAAGCAATTATCTGAGCAATCTAGTCAAGATAAAGTTATAATCATCAACAAATATTTATGGAGTGTCCACTGAGTGCTTAGCTTTATATGAATTGCTATAAATCTGTATACATATCTGGAAGTAGATTGGGATGGTAAGGACTGAAATGGGAGAGAGGAAAGTACCGGGGGCAAAATTCCCATTAAAAAAGGATTTAGATTCTAAGTCTATAAAAGAGATAAGCTAGGAATTCAAAGAAATAAATTCTTATTTATATTGTGATTTATTATATTTTCTGGTAATTCTAAAATAGGACACGTGCCATTTTTTTATGAAGTCTACTAAGATTAAATTCTTTTACTTTAAGGAAGATCATAGCATTCATATGTATATTGTCATAGGTATATTGAGTCATTTTACAGTTAAATTAATTTTTGAGTGAGATACTCTAAAAAAGGAAGAAAAAGATGATGTGTGTGCTGATTGAGAGGACCTATTGTCATTTTCATTTTTGGTAGGAGAAGAAAACTTCAGACAGCAATGATCATTCTCTTCTTCAAGTATTTGTCTTATACACATCGGTCTCTAAAATAAAATCTTACACTTACATCTTTTTTTCTGTACAAACTTTTAAAAATATACAGTTAGAAATACATTTCATATCGTGGCCCATTTATTGCAATGTACATAGATGTTGCCAAGAGACCATGTGATGTGTTGTGATAGTTTCTATTCTACTTCATTCTCTTTATTTCTTTTACAAGTTCAAAAATACACTGCATTTATTTCATTACCCACCAATGGGTACTAACACACAATCTGGAAATGATTTTTCTAGAATTTTGAGAATAAGCACAAAAAATAAGAGAAAAACAGACGATGGAAATTGAGCAATAAATGCATGGATCTAAATCCTAAATACACAATGGAAGTTCTTGTATTCTTAAGAATTGCATTTTACTGCTAATTATATTTAAAAAAATTCATGGTAACAAAACTCTTGTTGGTAGACTTCAGTAGGACATTTCAGAATAGTTTGTAAATAATCATAGCATGTCTACTGGTTAATCTGCATTTTAATTTTCTCCCTGAAGCCAGGTAAGCTGAGATTAATGAGTTGTAGGGCATCTTTGTACGTCTCTGTATATTAACATAGGCTGCACTGTGACAGAGTGTGCACGTGAATCCATCCATATTGTTCAGTAGAACAGCAAACAGTTTATGGATCAAGTTGGCATTTCAGACTGACTGTCCTACTTGTGTGATTCCTTAGGAGCCATCATTAATTCTTCATCTAGAAAGATAAATAAAAGTATCAAAATTTTTCCAAGGACATATTTGAATATATTCACCACTGCCAAATTAACATTGTTTCCTTTGCTTTTAATATATGTACAGGTAATATATATACATATAGATCTTACATAACGTAATGATTAAAATGACTATAGGAACAAATTATAAAATGCAGCAAGTGTGACCCTTTGAAAGTTGAGTTGAAAATAGATATGGGAGCTATGGCAACCAGATCTAGACTATCTGCATTGAACTTCAACTCACTGTGAATAATACTGAAGGAGAAAAAGAGGTCCGTAAGTTTGAGAGTGTCTCATTTTCCAACAGAACCCATGAATATGGATGTGGTATCTTCCTGCTTGAAAACAAAAAGAAAACTGCTGTCAAAACCCACACTTTTTTAATTCTTATTTTTTCAAAGGAAAATTATTTTTTATTCTAAAAGATTTCCTTTGTTATTTTTCATACTTGTTTCTGATAGTAGCTTTAATTAATGTCATATCACATAGCTCTATATTAAATCATTATGATGCACATAATAATAGAGTTATAATTATAAAATAATAATCTCATTTTAAAGTCATCTAAAAAGCAGCATTTTCTAAGAATGGTGGAGGGGAAGGGATGGGCAATTTAATGAAGATGGCTAAAGAAATACAAATAGCTTTGGCTATTAAAAAGGCAAGTTAATAAAAAATCTTTATATTCTATTTTTTCTGGAGAATTTGCTAATGTTTGGATGGTTGTAAAAGTTATTTTTGGTTTATTTTTGTCTGCATTAGTTGTTTTTATTTTGACTGTTATGATAATAATAAACAAAACAGAATAATGAGAGGGACTGTATCAGGACAATGATTTCTGGGAAAAAATATGTTTAGGGAATGTAAAGATTCTAGAAATGTAAACTGAGGAAGCCATGGCCTGTAGTGTACGTGGAAAAGGTCATGTGTTTAAATATATTATTATTGTTGTTCAGTCACCCAGTCCTGTCCCACAATTTGCGACCTCATGGACTGCATCATGCCAGGCTTTCCTGTCCTTCAACATCTCCTGGAGCCTACTCAAACTCACATCCATTGAGTCAGTGATGCCACCCTACCATCTTGATTTCTGTCATCCATTTCTCCTTTTCTCCTTTTTTCCTCCTGTCTTCAAAGTTTCCCAGCGTCAGTGTCTTTTCCAATGTGTTTGCTCTTTGCATCAGGTGACCAAAGTATTGGAGCTTCATCTTGACCATCAGTTCAGTCCAGTTCAGTTCAGTTGCTCAGTCGTGTCCAGCCCTTTGCAAACCCATGAAATGCAGCACGCCAGGCTTCCCTGTCCATCACAAACTCCCGAAGACCACCGAAACCCATGTCCATCGAGTCGATGATGCCATCCAACCATCTCTTCCTCTGTCGTCCCCTTCTCTTCCTGCCCTCAATCCCTCCCAGCATCAGGTCTTTCCCAATGAGTCAACTCTTTGCATGAGGTGGCCAAAGTATTGGAGTTTCAGCTTCAGCATCAGTCCCTCCAATGAACACCCAGGACTGATCTCCTTTAGGATGGACTGGTTGGATCTCTTTGCAGTCCAAGGGACTCTCAAGAGTCTTCTCCAACACCACAGTTCGAAAGCGTCAGTTCTTCGGCATTCAGCTTTCTTTATAGTCCAACTCTCACATCCATACATGACCGCTGGAAAAACCATAGTCTTGACTAGATGGACCTTTGTTGACAAAATAATGTCTCTGCTTTTTAATATGCTGTCTAGGTTGGTCATAGCTTTTCTTCCAAGGAACAAGCATCTTTTCATTTCATGGCTGTAGTCACTGTCTGCAGTGATTTTGGAGCCCAATAAAATAAAGTCTGTCACTGTTTCCATTGTTCCCCATCTATTTGCCATGAACTGATGAGACTGGATGCCATTATCTTTGTTTTTGAATGTTAAGTTTTAAGCCAGTTTTTTCCATTCTCCTCTATTACCTTCATCAAGAGGCTCTTAAGTACCTCTTCACTTTCTGCCATAAGGGTGGTATCATCTGTATATCTGCAGTTAATGGTATTTCTCCCAGCAACCTTGACTCCAGCTTGTGGTTGATCCAGCCTAACATTTCACATGATTTGCTCTGCATGTAAGTTAAATAAGCAAGGTGATAATATATAGCCTTGATATACTTCTTCCCCAATTTGAATCAGTCCAGTGTTCCATGTCTGGTTCTAACTGTTGCTTCTTGATCTGCATACAAGTTTTGTAGGAGGTAGCAAAGGTGCTCTGGTATCCCCATCTCTGGAACAATTTTCCACAGTTTGTTGTGATTCACACAGTCAAAGACTTTAGTGTAGTCAATGAAGCAGAAGTAGATGTTTTTCTGGAATTATCTAGCTTTTTCTCTGATCCAACGGATGTTGGCAATTTGATCTCTGGTTCCTCTGACTTTTCTAAATCCAACTGGAACATCTGGGATTTCTTGGTTCACATACTGGTGAAGACTAGCTTGGAGAATACAGGTATGTATATTTTAGCTTTTAAAAAAAAAAAACAAAAAACTCAAATCAACAATATGTAACATGAACAATAAACAACATGTAACAGTAAAGAAAATTGTAGAAACCATTAATTAGAGCCCATTTTGGTACAAAGAGCAGCTGAAAAAGAGTGTCCAGAAAAAGGGCAATGGAGTTGGCAATATATGCTTGGGATTTTATTTTGGTGTCCATTTATTTTAAAATATTTCAAGTATTTTTGCCAAGTAGTCTGTGATAATCTGAGCAAGATACCTACTAATATGTGTGGCTGGATAATATTTTGCAATTTTTTTTTCTCTTGGTACTTACAAGTCACCAAGAGAAATGCTGCCTCTGTACTTACTAGCTTCTAGCAAGTTTGTGGGGGCATTGAACAGAGAGCATAGATGTAGTACACGTGTCTTTTCTGGTGTTTAACGTCATAGGAGATTGTGCATACTCAAAAATAAATATTGTGGTTTTGGAAAAAGCAATTTCCCCATACAATTAATAGTTTCCCTCAAGTTGAGAGAAAGAGAAGTGTGGTAGATGGCAAGAAAGAGTAGCTTCTAAGAGGCAGTGAGAACCTATGCTGAATATGCAAGACCATATGTAAAATTATAAGATAAAGATTCTGTATCTGAAGTGTGGGACAGGAGCATTATAAAGCAAACATATTAGAAAGATAAACTGATAGAAGTAAAAATGGAGGTCAGTAATCTATTTCCATCTCTAAGGAGCTGAAATTGCAAAAGATACCATAATGTTGGTAAAACCCCAGAAACAGGTAAGTTTGAATTTAATAAAAGATGATCTTTCATTTTTCTTGACATCTTTGAAGAATGTGGACTCATAGTCAGAAATCAAGTTATAAAAAATAGGTGGCACTAGTGGTAAATAATTCATTTGCCAAATGCAGGAGACATAAGAGACAGGTTCAATCCCTGGATTGGGAAGATCCCTGGAGAAGGGCATGTCAACCCACTCCAATATTCTTGCCTGGAGAATCCCATGGATAGAAAAGCCTGGCAGGCTACCCCCCATAGGGTCACTAAGATTTGAACATTACTGAAGTGACTTAGCACAATATTATAAAAGCAACTATATTCCAATAAAATTAATTTTAAAAGGTACCATTGTATATCTTTGTCTGAGTTTGCTGTGATTCACGCCTATACACCTGCTAAATCTAAGCAGAAAACAAAGCATGATGGATATGGAAAGATGGTGGCTTGTTATCCTAGGAATAAGTGTGATTCTGCCCACCTTCTGGGCTTTTGTTGTTAAAATAAACTTGTTCTCTTTAATAGCTCCCTTAAAAAAAAAACTTTTTATTTTGTATTGGTTAGAGCCAATTAACAATCAATATTGTGATAGTTTGAGATGAACAGTGAAAGGACTCAGCTATACACACACATATACCCATTTTTTCCCCAAACCTATCTTCAATCCAGGGTGCCGCATAACATTGAACAGAGTTACATGTGCTAACAGCAGGTTCTTGTTGGTTATTCATTTTAAGTACAGCAATGTGTTCATGCCTATTCCAAACTCGCTTCCCTCCATCCTTCCCCCTAGAAACCATAAGCTCATTCTTGAAGTCCGTGAGTCTGTAGCTCTTTTATAAGTAAGTTAATTTGTATCATTTCTTTCTAGATTCCATGTATAAGGGATGTCGTATGATATTTCTCCTTCTCTGCTTCACTCAGTATGACACTCTCTGCTGCTGCTGCTGCTAAGTCACTTCAGTCGTGTCCGACTCTGTGCGACCTCATAGACATCAGCTCACCAGGCTCCCCCGTCCCTGGGATTCTCCAGGCAAGAACACTGGAGTGGGTTGCCATTTCCTACTCCAATGCATGAAAGTGAAAAGTGAAAGTGAAGTCGCTCAGTCGACGACACTCTCTAGGTCCATCCATTTTGCTACAAATAGCATTATCTCATTCTTTTTTATGGCTGAGTAAGATCATGGCATCTGGTCCCATCACTTTATGGGAAATAGATGGGGAAACAGTGGAAACAGTGTCAGACTTTATTTTTTTGGTGGCTCCAAAATCACTGCAGATGGTGATTGCAGCCATGAAATTAAAAGACGCTTACTCCTTGGAAGGAAAGTTATGACCAACCTAGATGGCATATTAAAAAGCAGAGACATTACTTTGCCAACAAAGGTCCGTCTGGTCAAGGCTATGGTTTTTCCAGTAGTCATGTATGGATGTGAGAGTTGAACTGTGAAGAAAGCTGAGCACCAAAATATTGATGCTTTTGAACTGTGGTGCTGGAGAAGACTCTTGAGAGTCCCCTGGACTGCAAAGAGATCCAACCAGTCCATCCTAAAGGAGATCAGTCCTGGGCGTTCACTGGAAGGAGTGATGCTGAAGCTGAAACTCCACTACTCTGGCCACCTCTTGGGAAGAGTTGACTCATTGGGAAAGACCCTGACGCTGGGAGGGATTGGGGGCAGGAGGAGAAGGGGACGACAGAGGACGAGATGGCTGGATGGCATCACTGACTCGATGGGCATGAGTTTGAGTAAACTCCGGGAGTTTGTGATGGCCAGGGAGGCCTGGCGTGCTGCGATTCATGGGGTTGCAAAGAGTCGGACACAACTGAGTGACTGAACTGACCTGAACTGAATATTCCATTTCGTGTATGTATCACATCTTCTTTGTCCATTCCTCTATTGATGGACTTTTAGGATGCTTCCATGTCTTGGCCATTGTAAAGTGCTACAATTGTAAAGTGCTACAAATACATTGGTGTGTATGTATTCTTTTGGATCATGGTTTACTCTGGATTTATGCCCAAGAGTGGGGTTGCAGGGTCATATGTTAGTTCTATTTTCAGTTTTTTACGTAATCTCCATACTCTTCTCCATAGTAGCTGTACCAATTTACATTCCCACCAACAGTGTGAGAAGGTTCCCTTCTCTCCATATCCTTCTCAGCATTTATTGTTTGTGAACTTTTTTGATGATAGCCATTCTGGCTTGTGTGAGGTGATATCTCATTGCAGTTTTGATTTATATTTCTCTAATAATTAGTGATATTTAATATCTTTTCATGTGCCTATTGGCCATCTTATGTCTTCTCTGGAGAAATATCTGTTTAGGTCTTCTGCCCATTTTTCGAGTGGGTGTTTGTTTTGATGCTATTAAGCATCATGGGCTATTTGTAAACTTTGGAGATTAATCTTTATCAGTCATATTATTTGGAAATATTTTCTCCTAATCTATACAATGCCTTTTCATTTGTTTATTGTTTCCTTCACTGTGCAAAAGC
The DNA here is from genome assembly GCF_963930625.1 of Muntiacus reevesi. Taxonomy (NCBI): domain Eukaryota; kingdom Metazoa; phylum Chordata; class Mammalia; order Artiodactyla; family Cervidae; genus Muntiacus; species Muntiacus reevesi. Next base: position 36,399,621 of record NC_089261.1, on the reverse strand, counting down.
TTTTGAGTTTAAGAAGGTATATTTGTTTGTTTTATTTTTATTTCCATTATTCTGGGGATCAAGAAAAGTATTTCCATGAGTTATGTCAGAGAGTATTCTGCCTATGTTTTCCTGTAGGATTTTAATAGTACTTGGTCTCACATTTAGGTCTTTAACCCATTTTGAGCTTATTTTTGTGTATGGAGTTAAAGAATGATCTAATTTAATTTTTTTTTACATGTAACTATCCAGTTTTCCCAGCACCATTTGTGGAAAAGACTGTCTTTGCTGCTATTTAGTTGGTTCAGTCATGTCTGACTCTGTGCTATCCTATGGGATGTAGCCCTCCAGGCTCCTCTACCCATGGGGATCTCCAGGTAAGAATACTGGAATGGGTTGCTGTTCCTTCTCCAGGGAGAGACTGTCTTTACAACATTGTATATAGACTCGCCTCCTTTGTCATAGAATAATTGTCCATAGGTGCATGGACTTATTTCTGCATTTTCTGTTCTGTTGCATTGATCTAAATTTCTATTTTGGTGCCAGTACCATACTATTTTGATAACTGTAGTTTTGTAGTATAATCTGAAATCAGGGAGCCTGATTCCTCCAGCTCTGTTTTACTTTCTCAAGATAGCTTTGTTTATTTGGGGACTTTTGTGTCTCTATACAAATTTTGAGGTTTTTTTTTTTTTTTTTTTTTTGGTTCTAGTTAATAACTACCTTTTAAACTTGAGTGTTTCAGAGCTTAGATAACTACTACAAGTGTTTTTATGTACTTATTTCTCATATGAGAATCTGTGATATAAAGGTGCTGGGTAATTTCTAGAGCTTGAAAACCTGACACTTCTGAGTTTCTTCTATTTACGTGCTTATATGACTGCTGAATTTTGGAAGGGTCAGCAGAGCATAGCAATCAGTTAAGCTAACTAAACTAAATATATTGTACTATATTAACTATAATTCACTTACTTGGTTGCTTAGTCATTTCTGAATCTTTGTGACCCCATGGGTCATAGCCTGCCAGGTTCCTCGGTCCATGGGATTTTCTTGGCAAGAATACTGGAGTGGGTTGCCATGCCATCAGAAATCAGGTGATTTCTGATTCAGGGAATGAACCCATGTCTTCTGCATCTTCTGCATTGCAGGTGGATTCTTTTCCACTGAACCACTGGGGAAGTAAGTAAATTATTGGGTTTTATTCTATGGCACCCACTCATAACCTTTGAAGAATTTTACCTTTATAAAAGTGATTTACATTTCAAATATTTTGACATTTAATAAGCAGTATAACATAGGCATATGAAGACAGTAGCTAATATTGGTTTTCTCTATTTAGTTAGATACTTTATTATATTGAAAGTGTCTAAGATTGTGCTAAAGAAGAAGAATAAGTTTACTCCTATGCATAAATGAAAGAGAGAATGAAGAGAGAAGCAGAGACCCAAGTGGAACAGAGAAAAACCTTGAGGCAGTAGAATTGCTCATTCATTTTCTGAGACCTGGGGTAAAAGGGGAGCTTCCCAGGTGACACTAGTGGTGAAGAATCCACCTGACAGTGCAGGAGATGTAAGAGACGTGGGTTCAATCCCTGCATCAGGAAGATCCCCTGGAGGAGGACATGGCAATCCACTCCAGTATTCTTGCTTGGAGAATCCCATGGACAGAGGAGCCTGGCGGGCTATGGTCCACAGAATCACAGAGTCAGATGTGACTGGAGTGACTTAGCATGCACTAACAAGATAAGAAGACTGCTGTACTGGATTAATTATTTGTTGTTTTCAGACAGTAGGAAACATATAACAAAATATGAAATTTAACTTTAGAACCAATATATTTTGCAGATTCTCTTACTAAAGACTCAAAGTTACATGTAAAAAGGCATTTATTAAATGTAAAAAATTACTATAAAATGTCATTTCCTTACGATATAAAAGTATGTTATTTTTACCAAGTATAGAAAATACAACAAATGCATTAAAATAAGAATTTATATTTACTTAAATCTAAGAAAATGAAGTGATTATCTACAAGACAGTGTACAGAGAGAGAAAACAAAGGGGCAATCTCTTAGCCCTAAAAATTCTAGATAGTTTTTTTTCCAAATGAAAGGGAGAATTGACCTTGAAGTGTATTAGGAAAAGCATAAAGGTTTTGTGTGTTTGTTGTTCCCACAAAAGCCATAATAAAGGAAAGTTACAATTAAGAAGGTGGGGGACATTATAAGTATTTGATATGATAAATGAAGGTCATAAATGATTATGAAAAGTATAATGTCACTTTTTCAGTGATTGAGATTGGATGCATATTAAAATGATATGGAGATTTTTTTCTTTTTGATAATATGGAGAACTTCATATTAAAAACTAATAGCTACAAGATCTTTAGAGATCTCAGAAAATGAACATTTAGAGGAAATTTCCTTTTGGTCCAGTGGTAAGGACTCTGAACTTCCATTGCAGGGGACATATGTTTGATCCCTGGTTGAGGAATTAAGGCCCTCCATGCTGTTCATGTGGGTGAAATAAATAAATAAAATAACAAACATCCACCATGATCATTTCACAATTTATACAAATATTGAATTATCACATCATACACCTGAAACTAATATAATGTTGCATGCAAATTATCCTTCAAAAAATTTTTAAGAAGAATACCGAACTTTCCAGAAAAGTAGAGACATCATTCAGCATTAAGGATCGAAAATAAAGGCAAAATTGAAACTCAGAGTGATTTACTATTGTGAACATTTTAGCTGTTTTAAAATTTTAGAGGCAGCCTATATATCCAGGCAATTTTGATTTTAATGATCAGTAGAGACAGGGTTCATTACCTTGAGCTATTGGAAAAGAGATCTTGAAACTAAAATCCTTGAAAAAAAATAGGAAACAGTGTAAAGAAAGAATAGAAATAAGTCAACATTTAAAGCAAACAACAGTAACAAAAAAGCTCACATAGAACTTGTCAGCCTTGGCTCATTCTCTAGGTGGAAAAAAGGTTTTTCTTTTTGAAAGATTTAAAAGAACTTGTCTGTCTTCATACAGGATTGTGTTCAAATCTATACTAATACATCGCCGTTGGAATAATAGTGTCCAGCTAGTTCTAAATTACCTTTCTTTTGAATACAATCCAATGCAATGAAGAAAACATGTTATCTCTTAGTAAAATTAAGAGTCTGAGGAAATCTCAAATTACAATTTATATATAAGACTTCCCCAAAACAATCCAGATAATCAGAGTACTTAGGAGGACTTACAGTTGCAAGAAAATAGCAAAAAAGCATAGCCAGTACAGAGGGATCTTATGAAGCCAGTTCTTTGAATCTTGTATTTTCTCAAAGAAAACACTCTGAGTGCAAATTGCAATGATTAGGGCTAAGACCAAATAGTATATAGAAACTGTGGAAGCTGAGCAGCAAAGGAAAAAGTGCTTAGGGGAGCCCAAAAAACAGGAAAAAGAAAAACAAACATCAAATAAATAAACCTTCTGAAAGAAAATGCCTTACTTGGGATGGAGGATTTTGCCCCTCAGTACTGCCTTCTTAGTTACTGGAGGAGCTCAGAGCTGGCAAAAGAACACTTCTTAAACCTGGTAAATTCTTAAGAGGCATAAGAAATATAACCTTTCAAATATTTCAAATATTAACCAAAGAACAGGTCAGTGTAACAACAGAGGGACAGCCCTTGACATAGAAAGACAGGACTTCCATGAAGGTTCATTGGGCACAATCTCACCTCGACAGGAAAATTTGTGAATAGCTGATCTAGAAAAAGAAAATTATTTCAAAAATGAATAGGAAAAAGAAGTGGCACATAAAGACTTAGAGTGTAAAGAGAAAGCGTTTTTGTGAGAGAGATAAGACTAAAGGTAAAAGATAGCCACATTTCTTCCTGACTAATTTTTAGAGACAACTAAAATTCTTCCATGAGGAAAATTCATCTTATGTTGAAAAGACACAATATCTATCTGGAAAGGTTGATTCTAAAGAGTAAAAATGAAGATAATTTCTAGAAATATTACAGGCCATCAGAGGAGGCCACTTTCCTATTTTTCAAGGAGTACATAACTTTCAGATATCTTTAAGAAGATGAGGTTTTTTGATAAAAGATTGAGGAAGTATAATTAAGTTGTAAATTCTTGATAAAGTGAGAGAATTCAGCTCACACTGAATTCAGCTCACACTAAGGGATGCTTCTTACACTTCTTAGTAAAGAAGAAAGAAAAAAACAGAAGCAGACATTGGTATGTTCATAGGCTTACTCTCAAGAAGATTGAAATGTTTATGACAGTTTCCATTTTCATGATGAAATATGAGGTAATTATCAGCTCAAATTGGGTACCTTATCATGATAAGGGATGAAGGAAGCTTGAACAGTGAGAAAGAGGGTGAAAATGTCATTGTACAGAAGAAGTATAAAGTTAAAGATGCATTATTTATAAAAAATGATGCCTAACAGCAGGAGAGGAGAATATAACATAGTATGAGAGAAAGCTTGAAATATCATGCTTCTTACAGAAGTTATAATTCTCCTAATTCTTATTACTCATAATATAGTACCTTATAATAATCATTAAAATCATAAGTAGTACATAAATTAAAATGAATTACATTCCACACTCCCAAATTCACAACCCACATGTTCCGATGACTTCCCATTGAATCTAGATAGCAAATGTTAATAGTTTGAAGGTGTCACTTTTAAAAAGATTTTCTATTGATGCATTGATTTAGATACATGTGTGCAAATATGCATTACTTATCAATATATTTATTTCTATCATCTAACTTATTTTCTTTTTTTAACTTATTTTCCTTTATAGAATAGTTCTTTCTTTTTCAGTATGTTTTACCTATTTCATTCTTATAGTGGTTCTATGGTAACTATAATACAAATATATTATGCTTTACATCCTTTCCTCTTTCCAAAGACTTAAATAATTGCTAGATTTACTTTTAATATTACAAAAGTGATTTTATGAGCATTTTGCATATATATTTACATGTGCTGGTGAATTCAATTCAAAAGAGACTGAATTAATGTCATTTTCTGAAATCTGTTATTTTTAAGTATTTTATGTGGCATTTATCAGAGTATGCTTAGGTGTGTTCTTTTATTATACTTCTGTACCATTTCTTGTGAAAACAGCAGATATTTTGCCTATGTTAATTGATGCAAGATACAAGATAAACTTGATTTTAACTAAGCCTAGTTTAGTTAAAGTTAAACTTCTCAATATCTTCTCAAAAATGTGCATGTGAACCTGACTCTATTCTGAGACCTGGCCCTCCTTCTGATGGTAGACCACTGTATTGGTCTTCATACTGCTCATGACGACAACTGTCCCACTGTATCTCACTGTCTGCACTGCATTGAACCCAGGGTAGGCAAGGCATGAAATAAGAGGCTGCAAGAAGATTCAAGGAGCCATAAGAACTGCAGACACATTTATTCTTTTCTGGCTGGCACAGTAGACCTAAGAGCAGGTTAACATAACACAGCATAACTGCACACAACCTCTCTCCTGGCTGACACAGGATCCATAACAGTATCCATGTGTTATTCTCTCCTCTCATGGCTGGACCCAACAGACAAAGCCATGATGCAACAGTAATGCCACCACTTTAAGGGTGGAGCTTATATATCCCCACAGCACAAAGTAGCCTATGGCCAAGCGAATACCTCATGATGTGTATGCAGTGCTATAAATGATCTCAGCTGTTACATAGTCATTATTTATAAACTGTGGGGCGAGAGAGCCTGAATTCACTATCTTGGCTAATTTGCTCTTTCCCCACAGTCACCAAAGAATGTCTATAGGATTATTTGGAATAGTGTACCTTCATTCTGAAGAGCAGACTTGATAAACATATTAACATATAGTACACATATATAATATGTATATACACATGGTATACCATAAATATATATAATATTATGTTTACAATGTTATAGGAGACAAAGAATTGGACACAAATATTTGTGTATATGTGGAATATCTATGATTCAATACAAAAGAAATTGATGAGACTTATTGCTCCCATGAAGGGAACCAGGATAGAAATAAAGGCTTAATTATACTTTTCATCAACTGCCCTTTTGAAGATTTGCATTTTTAGGTATCACATATATGCATTATTTCAACAATAACAATTATAAAATGCATTGAAGTAAAATTATGTGGATAATTTTATACCCATTCTGCCTTTCAAGAATAAATTTCTAACTTCTTGTCTGTTTTTATCTCAACATAAAATAGTATCAACAAAAGAACTAGCATTTTAAAAATTCTGTCAGTTCAGTTCAATCACTCAGTCGTGTCTGATTCTTTGCGACACCATGAATTGCAGCACACCAGGCCTCCCTGTCCATCACCAACTCCTGGAGTCCACCCAAACCCATGTCCATTGAGTCGGTGATGGCATCCAGCCATCTCATCCTCTGTCATCCCCTTCTCCTCCTGCCTTCAATCTTTCCCAGCATCAGGGTCTTTTTCAATGAGTCAGCTCTTCGCATCAGGTGCCCAAAGCATGAAGTTTCAGCTTCAGCATCAGTCCTTCCAATGAAAACCCAGGACTGATCTCCTTTAGGATGGACTGGTTGGATCTCCTTGCAGTCCAAGGGACTCTCAAGAGTCTTCTCCAACACCACAGTTCAAAAGCATCAATTCTTCAGCGTTCAGCTTTCTTTCTCCAACTCTCACATCCATACATGACCACTGGAAAAACCATAGCCTTGACTAGACGAATCTTTGTTTACAAAGTAATGTCTCTGCTTTTTAATATGCCTTCTAGGTTGATCATAACTTTCTGAATCCTTAGTGTATGTTAAAATATTTAATTCTCACATCCTGTCAATGAATGAAAGTGACATGATTAGTGTACTTTTTAAAGGATTAGGATGTCAAATAATTTGTTAAAAGCTGAACAATTTTAGTTTATAGAGCAAAATTTGAATCCTGCTCTCACTGACCACACAATAATATTACAGGTAATGTGTTTAAATGACACTGAAAATATGGAAATAACATTAAAGTAGACGTATAAGAAAAGAGAATGTATTTCAGAATAACTGCATATAAACAATAAAAGAAGCTTAATCAGTAGGAGAGAAATCAGGTGGAGGAGAAAAACAGTAAGAAACAAGTTTATTCCTGGAACTACTGGATTTTAAGAAGGCAAAAAAGGAGAAAATCATCTGGAAGCTGTTTCTGTTCTGAAATTGGGAAGAAGAAGAAAGTGGCAGTAAAGAGAAGGAATATAGCAATAGTGAGATATCAAGGTGGATGTGAAGTGATAACTGAAAATACATCAGACAGAAACAAAAGAGAGAGGAACCAGAATGCATTATTCAAGTCATAAAATTGCAGAGAACAATAAAAATGTCTGAGTCATAAGCAAAAATCAGAATTGAGTGAGCCATGTAACAAGTATATCAGAGTGAATTATTGCCTGAATATCATACAAATTAAAAAAAGTAGGTGATAATTAACATACTATATAAAAGTAATGGCTAACCCCTAGGTATAAAATGCAGCAATCTAAACACAGGAGTCAATAATTAAAAGAAAAAGAAAGAAAGAACAATTCCCATTGTGGAATGTGTGTGCGTGTGTGTGTGTGTGTGTGTGTGTGTGTGTGTGTAACAACTGACATTTAGTACATAATGTGAAATTTCTATTAAGGCATGAAGGTAAACAACAGAAACTTCAAGAATCAAAAGTCAGTGACAAGTAAACCAAAAAGCAATATACACATTAATAAAACTGTAAAACAGAACCTTAAAAAGCTAGGGTTATATAGTTCACAGTAAGAAAATTTAATATTTTTTAAATTCAGGAGAAAGAAAGTTATCACCAGGAAATTCATAAGTTCTATTAACTCAAGATGGAATATTGGGGTATTTCTTTGAAGTTATGTGAAAATGACCATATTATCAACATAGCTTGTATGTGTGTTTGGTTGACAAGAGAATTTCATAAATAATTGGAAGTTCTAGGAAAAAAGCTTCCTTTCTATGTAGCAGACCTTAACAAGCATAAGGAAATTAAAATTGTTAGAAGTAAATTATGCATAATGGAAGATTAATGAGGAGATAAATTAGGACTCAATAAAAGGAAAATGAATTTTGAGAATTACAAGGGATGATAAGAGAAGTAGAGGAATTAAACTGGATGTGTTAATGTATGTATTAAAACATGAACAATGATTTAGGAAGATATAGAACTGTATATGAAAGAGAAAAATAATAGTGTAGCAGTTTCAAAGAAAGCTAATCCTGAAGGAGGGGAAGGTGGAAAGCAGAGAGAGAAATACATTTGAGACTGAGAAAATTATATGCATAGGGAAAGGAAAAAAACACAAATGTATGAAATATGCATAAGTCTTTAAAAAGAAGCATAAAGAGGAGATGGAAAACATCAAAGATCTAAAACTTAAATAATCTCTTCTTTGTGAATAATCAGCTTATATCATCTTCTAAGAACTCTTCATTTAGACGATATCCAGTCCTATTTCCACAAAGAAAGGAAACTCCCAACTATCAAAAATCTGTGTATGTTTTTGAATTTCAAACCTTTTATTTATCGAGGAAAACAAGGGTGTATGAGGCACGGTTGTGGAGCCTCGGAGGTTTGTGCCTAGCAAAGCCTGTTATGACTGGGAGCCAGTTACACTATAGGTGTCCATGATGGACAGGCTTTTAAATACATATTGTTTTTCCTTTCTTAAAACAGATATTTATACTAGTGTAGGCCAAAAACAAAGAAACGTCTACAGATTTTAAGTGGATGTAGCAATAGATTATAACAGCTAACCCATTTTTTAAAAATACTACCAATTCCCCCCAAATAAAATATCGTTCATAGCAAAAACATCCATGTTGCTTCAAGATGATTTGCCCTTGACTCTCCCAATAGGTAGCATTATTTTGTCTTTAAAAACCAAAGATCATTTTTTTGTGCTTATTTTTGAACTTAACAATATGAAACTGTGTAACTACATATACCTTTATAATTAACCTTTTTTACTCAATAGGGTATTTAAGCAATTCAACTATGTTCTTGGATAGAGTATAGTTTCTTTTTACAGTTATATAACACTCTATTTTAAGAATATATCACACTAAACATACATTTTATGTTAATATAAATTAAATTATTCACCTCTGAGGTATCATGGCTGTGACAGAAATTTCTAGGATGTAACTTTGGGAGAAAAATATTACCAAGTTGATTTAGGTAAATCAACTAGCTTGTAAGGTATGTATATATTTAACTTAATGGATGCCATTGATTGTTTTTCCCTATAGTGACTTTAACAATTTCCTGACCCACTGACTGCGTAAGAGAGGACAGAAATATATAAAGCTTGTTCATTCACATAGTAGAAAACTCAGTATTGCTAAGATGCCAATACTCCTTAAATTGATCTACAGATTTGATGCAACCCTAACTTAGATGTCTAACATGCTTTTGTCTTGGTAGAATTTTACCAGCTGAATCTAAAATTTATAGGACTATAAAATACTTTAAGAAAATAACCTTGAAATAGTAAAATAATGTTAAGATATTCATTACTATATTCTAAGAATTACTAAAAAGTTACAGTAATCAAGATAGAATTCCATTGGCCTAGAGTTAAGTTGGTGATGGACAGAGAGGCCTGGCGTGCTGCGATTCATGGGGTCACAAAGAGTCAGCCACGACTGAGCGACTGAACTGAACTGAATTGAGAGTTAATGCTGGTGCACTAGTAAAGAACTTGGCTGACAACACAGGAGACTTAAGAGACGTGGGTTCGATCCTCAGGTTGGGACAATTTCCTGTAGGAGGGCATGGCAACCCACTCCAGTATTCTTGCCTGGAAAATCCCATGGACAGAGGAGCCTGGTTGGCTATGGTCTGTAGGAGTCACACAAAGTCAGACATGACTGAAGCGACTTAGCACACACACACACATGATTAAAAAATATTTCATCAGAACAAAATAGAGTATCCAGAAATAGACTCATACATATATACTGTGAAAATAAAGAAAGGAAACATCATGTAAAATGGGGTAAGAAAGCCCTGAAGGGAGACCTCTCAGCCACCCTCATAGCCAGCAAGAAAACTGAAGATAAGAATTATTTTAACAAGGTCTCTCTGTGTAGAATTCTTTGTATAAAATTCTGTCACAACTTTTTATCTTTGATGATAAGAATGTTACTTTTCTCCTGGTGCAGGGGAAGACATTTCCTCTCTTGATTTTGAGAAAAGGAAGGAAGAGTTCTTCCTGCCTCAACAGCAAAGCACTAAGCATTGCTTGTAGCCAAAAAGAGTTTTTTCTCAATAAAACTTTATTCTAAACAACCCTCCACAATTTCCTCCTAAAATCTAATAAAAGCTGACGTCCCCTTTGAGTCTTCAGATTTGCCTGTGATTCGCCACGGTTTTCTTGTCTTGAACTGCAGTTCTGCTATTCCTGAATAAACTAATTTTGCTTGTAAAATAGCTGGCTATTTATTTTTAAGGTTGATTTACTGTTCTCTTTGTGTATGCAAGCTCCACTGTCTTTGTGTTTCAATCTGCTTTTATGAAACTTCCTGGTAAGTCACCCATTATGTTCAAAAGAGGAAATAAAATAATTCCTGATGTTTTAGAACAGGTTTTGGAAAATAGAGCCCCTCATAATTAGCATGCTTTAGAAAATTCAAAGGCAAGATAGAGTCCACCTGGTTCTTGGAAAATGGAGTTGTGTCTTCTGGAAAAAATGAGTGTTCTTTTAGATAATTTAGAATTACATTGGCCTTTCTAGAGAATCTTTGTTTAGATACATCCACATTAAGGGGTAACCTTAAAAGAGAGGATCTCGAACTTCTCAGAGGATGGAAAGTATTCTTGATTGATATGCATAAGCTTCTAAACAATGAAATGACTTACAGCATGCAAATAAAACATCTTTCGTAAAAATGCTTTGGCCATCTGAGTTTTGGAGGAGTTTGTAATTTCCTTGTTCCTGTCTCACCAAAGCAAAAATTTAAAGTGATGGACAGACCAGTGTTACAGCTACGTGTAACAGCTCAGTTTTATTTGGCAAGCAAAGGAGAATACATTCTTGAGGAGTGCGGGCAGTCTGACCCAAAAGATGCTAAAAGAAGAGAAGTCTCCAGCTCAATTTTGGCTCCTCTTTATATATATTTTTTTCTCCTCCCCCGAGCCTTCCCTATGTAAATTAGGCTAGCCAGAAGGACTGTTTGTTTTACCTGAGGTCTCACTCTGGTCCTCAGACTTTCCTTTGTTCTGTTTTCGTGGGCTTTTCCCTTCTTTGTCTTTTAGCCACCACCATTCTGGACTCCTTTTTCCTATTCTAATGACCTAACATTCCGCCCTCAAGAGATATGAGGGCCAGTTCTTCGGGAATAGGGGTGTTGCGGTCTCTCTGGCTACTTCCTGCTGAACTGGGGTGGTGAGGGTCATTGGGCCTCTTACTCTTGCTAGTCTCAAGCCTCAGAATCCTTATAGTCGTGTCCATCTAAGGGCGAGTGATATTTTATGTGGTCGGCTGTAGTTTTATATATCCTTGTTGAACTGGCACTGCATGTTGTAGCTTGTTGACCTGGACAGAGACAAAATGGGTTAGACAATTGACAATACATGGAGCAATCATAAGCAGCATCAATATGGTGATAACAGGGATTAGTAGGGGCATTAGCCAACTCCAAATTCCCCATTGCCAGGAGAAGGATCCCCCAAAGAGAGACAGTAGCCACCCCAAGAACTCTCTAGCTTGTTCGTTGAGATCCTGTAGGATCTGAATGTTTTTCTTGAGGACTGTAGGACTTTCTTTAAAAGTTGAGATATTAGCTGGAGGTATTTACCCAGAAACAACACGTCTCATTCAAGATGGCTCAAGTCCCGCCTTATTCAGGGATCAGGAGATCTATCTCCTGTTTTATTTTGGAATACAGTCCCTGCCAAGCAGCGTTGGCTCTTTAGAACTGTCCTGAGAAATCTTATCCCCGGAAATTTAATTTTGAGGGTGTTCACTAGAATGACACCCATTTGTAGTTCTGAATAGGTATCTGATATCTCCCAGGGGCTCACAGCTGTATTAAGTGTCCTCTTCTGTTTTCTGGACTCCTGAGTAGTGAATCTGGGGGTTGTGTCCTGGAACCTTGACTACTGTGGGGGTAGAAAGTATTAAAGAGTACCCCCCTTCCACGTAGGCTGGAGTTGAGCCTTTGGGGACCCATCTTTCCAGACTTTAATCAGGACTTGAGTCCCTGGAGTGTATAGTGGTGGCTCTTTAGAATCTTTTGGGTCCTGGTTGACAGCTGACAAGTGTATATTTTGTTGAAATTGCCCAGTGGCCATGGTATAAGACTGGAGGGTCTAAGCCTCTGGATCTAGAAAGAGGTCATTGACATAAACAAATTGTCTCCCACATAGCATCTCTTAAGACCAACTTGTTCCTTAGGGGCAATGTAAGTGTGGAGGAGAGCCATTGGTAAAGTCTCCTTCCATCCCAGGTAGGTCTCCTGGGTTATCTTTTTTATCACTGATTTAAGAATTGGTTGACTCTTTCTACTTTTCCTGAAGACTGTGGCCTCCAGGAACAATGAAGATAGTGAGTAATGCCCAGTGCTTTTGAGACCCCTTGGGTCACCTTAGAAGTAAATGATGTCCCATTGTCACTTTGTAATGACCTGGACAGACCAAATCTCAGAATGATTTCATAGAGCAGTTTTTGTTTTAGTTTTTTGTTTTTTACGCCACCACCTCAGCATTCTCAGACTGGGTGGAAAAGCCTTCAATCCATCCTGTGAATGTATCCTTCATGACTGATAGGTGTTTATGCCCTTGAGAAACTGGCATCTGCCACTTCTCTCCCGGGTAGGTCCCATGTTATTGGACAGGCTGGACCAGCAAGGGTCTTTGAGCTCCTTGGGGTTGTTTAATTTGCAAATGGGACAAGAGGAGACCACTTGTCTTATAGTCATTTGGAGGCCTGTTCCTCTGAAGGACCTTTCTAGTAATCTTTGGAGGGCCTTCTCCCCGAAATGAGTGGTGACATATAAAGAGTTAACCAACTTCCATTGGAGGTTCCCAGGCAGAAAAAGGAGTCCCTCCTTTCAGAACCACCGCATATAATCTTGAAAGCCCTCACTCTTAGCTGTAAGAGTCTATCCTTCAGTATATGAAGGAGTTTCTGGCAAATCAGTCTGTGGAACTAAGGCGGCAACCTCTATTAGGTCATGGTTCTGTAATGCTGCTCTCCTAGCTGCCTGATCGGCTGCTTGGTTCCCTCGTGCCACTTCTGTGCTCCCTTTTTGGTGTCTTTTACAGTGGGAGACTGAAACCTCAGCAGACAGATGAACTACTTCCAAGAGCCTAAGGATTTGATCACCATATTTGATTGGGGACCCTTGGGTTGTCAAGTGGCCTCTTTCTTTCCAAATAGCAGCATGTACTTGTAGTACCAGAAAGGTATACTTGGAGTCAGTGTAAATGGCTACTCTTTTTCCTTTTCCCAGCTCTAAAGCTTGAGTCAGGGCTATGAACTCAGCTATTTGGACTGAATGAAGTACCTGATGGCAAAGTTTAGCCTCTGTGGTCTCGAAATTGGAGACTACTGCTTATCTGGCTTTTCTTTTCCCATCCAAGACAAAGCTGCTTCCATCAGTGTACCAGATTTCCTCAGGATTGGTCAAAAGATCTTCTTACAATCCCTCTCAGGGATTTGTCCAGTGGTCCAAAGTTTCTAGGCAAGAGTGAAAGGGGAGAGAGCCCTTGGTGGTAGGCAGGAGGGTAACTGGGTTAAGAACCCTCACAAGGGGATATAGCCAGGCCTGGATTTTCCATCAGCACTACTTGATATCTGAGGATCCTTTGATCAGACATTCATAAGTGGTTTCTCCCATTCAGGAGTTGTTTCACTTGGTGGCTGGTAAAAATGGTTAGTTTGCCCCCAAAAGAGAGTTTTAAAGCATCTTCTATCAGGACTGCAATAGCTGCAAGATTTCAAAGGCAGGGAAAGATCCCTTCCCAATAAGGGAGTAGGACACTCAGTAACCATCAGAAACTGGTGGGAACATATTTGTCCATTCCAGCTGCAAAGAAGTGCTCAAGTGAATCTTTTTGTAATTGTTTTTCCTGTAGCACCCAAAATGGTACATATTTGGGAAGAGAAGGCTCCTACCTCCTGGTCAGGACAGAGAAGGTAGCCCCCATGTCAACCAAGAAGTTCTCAGGCCTACCTGCCACATTCAGTTGCACCCTTGGCGCTCATCCCACGATGATTATCTGTGACAGGCAGGCTGGCTGGAGCACTTTGCTTCAGTCCCGTTGAACCATCGTGAGGGAAGGCTTGGCGCTTGGTCTTGAGGCTCTTGGGTCCCAAGGTCAGAGTGCCACTCAATGTCCCAATTGATGGCATTTGTAGCAAGCCATTTTAGGAGACTTGTCATGGTTTGGACACTCTTTGACCCGATATCCCGCCTGTCTACAGATTAGGCATTTGCCTCATGCCTTGTCCTTTAAGGACATGGGTTTGCCATAGGGCTTCCTTGGAAGGTGGCCAGCATCTGGGCATGTCTTTTCTCTTTCCTTTTCTCTCTTTCCTGGGCCTTGGCCTCCCTCTCCTGTTCTGTTATAAAAGGTATTGGTGGCTGTCTGGACCATCTCATCTAAAGAGGCAGCAGGGCCCTGCTGCTGTAGCTGTTGTAATTTTATGTGTTGTCTGATGCACACTGAGACCGGAATTTGTCCTGTAAAATCACCTGTCCCTTGTAACAGTCTAAGTCCAGATTGGTAAACTTTTGGAGGGACTCTTTCAGCCTTTCCAGAAAGGCAATGGATTTCTCGTTGGACTCCTGAGTTATTCCTGAGAACTCGGTATAGCTGATTACTTTTGCCAGGCTTCTTTAGGTCCTGCCTTTACACAGATCAGAAAATGATCCATTTCCCAGATGTGCTCAGGGTCATTATAATTCCAATTAGGATCTAAGCAGGGAACTACAGTTTCCCCTACTGGGTATTTATTGCTTTACGTGTGAAGTCCCATAGCATACCTTCGGGCTTCCTTTAAGACCCTAGCATGCTCAGGGTCAGGTAAAGTTTGACTACATAGGACCATTATGTTCTTCCACATCAAGTCGAGAAACAAGGTAATGTGTTGGAATGTATATATATTTGCCCGTTTCATCTGTATAGCTTCTCAGATCTTGTTTGATCTGTCTTAATTCCTAAGAGGAATAAGGTCATATGGACCCGGGGTGGCCCAAATTCTCTTTCAGTTTCAATTAAGGGACATACTTGAGTTGGCTTTTGTGGAGAGGGTGCGCCCAGATATGGGGTCACATTTGGATACAAGGAAGGAGCACCAGGCAACTCGGGAGCCGTGGGAGGTGAGCCTTCACTGGGGGCTTCCTTATCTTGGTTGTTTGTGCCTAACAACATTTGACTAGTAAATGGTAAATTTTACCTAGTAAAATTTACTTTTAGAGCATACAACAATCCCATACATAGGACAGAGTTCTTCATACCTCATTGTTGGAAGAAAATTTGGACATGGGGGAACTCTGTTCATTTCTCTTGTCTTTTGCAGAATAAATCTAGCTGCTGGATGGTATTATAATTTAAACTCCCACCCTCAGGCCAGTGTTCCTTGTCCCCCAGAGTATACCATGGCCATGCAGTGGCACAAAAGAATTTTAAGAGACTTCTCCTTAGGATTAGAGGATCAAACAGCTTCCAGTTATCAAGGGTGTCTGTCAGGAAGTGGATTGGTTACTTCGTATCTGAAAGACAGTGATGACAGGGAGGGGGAAAAAAAGGAAAAATATTTATCCTTCTACTTTCATGGGTGGACTTCCTTAGGGGTGAGTCTTTTTAAAGCTTATCCTACCCAGTACTGTTGCAACCTGAGAGCCAGGTGTCCCTGGGTCAGGATGAAGATCCCCAGGCAGGCTGAGGCATGACAGCCTCCTAGAGATAGAATCCCCAGGCAGGTCGAGGCATGCTGACCTCCTGGGACTTCTGAACTGGCAGATCCCTGAGCAGGTTGAGGCATGACAGCATTTCGAGGACCAGACCCTAGACAGGTCAAGGCAGGTCGACCTCCTGGGACCCCTGAGCTGGGAGTTGGGCATCCCCAAGGTTTCCAGTGTGACCAATGCTGGGTAGGATTAAGGGGTTGTAATCTTAAGTCATTGCTGGTTTGTCCACTGTGGATGGGAATAAATATCATGATGTAAAGCAATCCAAGCCTGTGCCCTGAGACTGGCAACCTGGTGAAACAGCCATAAGACTTATCCTCTTATTGCTCTGAGGGAATGAAAGTCACTGATTTCCTCCCTTAGTCCTCCATAAGAGCTGTTTAGGGTGTCTCCAATGGTAAACATTTCATTGTCATTGACCCACTTTAGGTAATAGCAGAAGTAATGACAAATGAGTGGGTTATCTGATCCCGTTAGGAGCATTAAGAGTATTTTAACAATAAGTGGGGTGGAGCAATACTGTCTACAAGGGAGCAGGATCCTGGTTGTAGGAGTAAGTAAGTGGCTTAAGGGCAAATTGATAAGAGGCAACAGATCAGATGTTCCATAAAAGTGGAGTAGAGATTTGATCCAAGGATACGTTTGTAACTTTAGGAGAAGGGTGGTAACAGTTTGGGCCCAAAGGGCCTGCAGGACTAACTCCCAAAGTGGCAAATATTATCCCTGGAAGCCCAACTGCCCTTGAAGGAATGCCAACAGGACTTCTAGCAGGCATTGTGTGCCTGTCACATTGTGTGCCCACCTTAGCAGGCTCACTGAGAGATGCTATTGTTGCACATGTAGGAAACATGGAAGTTCAAGACTTGAATATCTAGAGGGATTGGAGATTATACAGTATTTCTCTCCCAAAGGCCAGCTATTTTCTGGTTGTCCCTCCAGAATATTATAGAGGCAACACTGTGGGCCCTGACAGGGCTCAGGAAAAGAGTGTGAAATAGGAGGGGAGGGGGCAGGGCACAGCTTTGGAAAGAATGAGATAGCCCAAGGGCATAACATACACTGATTAAAATAAAATGGGTCCAAGGTGACAAGTCAAATTCAACTAAACCTTGATCTTCAATCTGCAAGCTAAATGACACACCCAGAGGTGCCAGGACAGTTCCAAGGCATTGTCAAAAGACGGAGGATCAATGTATGACAAAACCCACTGGAAAAAAAAAAAATTAAAAAAAAAAAAAAAAAGACGGAGGAATGGGTGGTTCCCCAGTTGTTGGAATGATTCTCCCATTCATTAGCGTATGAAATCACCCAACAAGCAAAAACGAATCACACCACATTCCATGGCCTCTACACTCACCCTCTGTGATGGCCCATACCCTGCAGAATGTGCTTTTCTCTGAATCCGAGCAAATCTACCTCTTACCTCTGCTGTGTCTCTCACTGAATTTTTTGCAATGAGATGTCAAGAACCTGAACTTCATTAGGTCCTAAAACCAGGCACTGTAGGTTTTGGCTGGGCTCAAGTCCAGGGAAAGAGGAGCTGAAGAATGGGAGAAAAAGGAGTGGGAAAAAGCTGTCAAGGAATCCCCTTCATAACCTGCCAGAAAATCTGCTAAATACCTGACCTGTGCTCAGTTTTCATTGGCCTGATCCTTGACACAAAGAAGATTAAGGACAGAAGAACTTGCTTGGGCAACAGCTACTTGCTTGGGCAAGTAGCCCTTGCCAGAGTCCCTCAACTGCACCCACTGCCGCTCACCTGTTCATGGGGGAGTTCAAGGAAACAAGAAATGAGAGATTGTAAAGGAATTAAGATTTTGTTAGCCATATGTCCTTACAGCCATAGGAGTGAGGACCTTCTACCTTAACCTGAGTTCTCCTGTAATCCGAGACTGAGCCCATGAGCTTTCTGCTAAGTTTGTTTTTGCTGTCCTGGTTTCTAGAGCACTGGGCTTCTTGTCACTTCACTGTTCTGGGTTTTCTTCATGTTCAGCTTCCACCGTGGGAGCTTTTGCCCAGTTGGGCTTCTGCTGTGCTTGGCTTCCACCTTGCAGGGGTCAGGCCATAGTTGTTTCAGCCAGGTTAAATCTGAGTCATGGCACCATATATGTCGGGGGAGTTTGTAATTTCCTTGGTTCTGTCTTGCTGCAGCAAAAATTTGAAGCCACGGATGGACCAGTGTTACAGCTCAGTTTTATTTGGCAAGGAAAGGACTGAACTGAACAGACAAGACTCACTTATTTCACCCAAATTATCCATTTAATAAAATGGGAGAAATAAAAATCTTTCAATATTTAATTTGCAACAACTAGTATTTTAAATGGGAGAAAAAAAAAAAGCCTCAATTCTTACCTCAAAGATGTAACAAACAAAAAGATCAATATGAAATATAGACCTAAAAGTAAAAGCTAAAATTAAAATTTCTTGAAGAAATCAGTATATCATCTATGCAAACTTGTGTTACTTGCTTAGTCGTGTCTGACACTTTGTGACTCCATGAACTGTAGCCCTTCAGGCTTCTCTGTCTATGAAATTCTCCAGGCAAGAATAATGGGGTGGGTTGCCATTTCCTCCTCCAGGGAAACTTTTCCTCCTCCATGCAAACTTAGTTTAGGCAAAATATCTTAAAACAAACAGAGTAGTCATCATAAAAATAAACATTAAAACAGAAAAAAAAAAAAAAAGGTCTGATATTTTGAATGACATTTAAAGAAAAATAAACTATGATCTCATAAAAGATATTTGCAATATTCTTCTTGGATATATATTAGATCTAAAATGCATAGGGAGGCATACATGCTCAGTTGCTCCATTGTGTCCAACTCTTTGTGACCCCTTGGGCTGTAGACCACCAGACTCCTCTGTCCATGGAATTTGCCAGGCAAGAATACCTGAGTTGGTTGTCATTTCCTCCTCCAGGGTTATTTTTCCTGACCCAGGGATTGAACATGCATCTCCTGCACTAGAAGGTGGATTCTTTACCACTGAGCCACCTGAGAAGCCCATCAAATGTATAAATTACACTTTATAAAAGACTTTCAGCTCAAATTTTAAAATATCGAAAATAAATCAGGAAACACATTACCAAAGAAGATAAGTATTGTGACTGCATACACATAGCCAAAGAAGATAAGTATTGTGACTGCATATACATAGCAATGTCTAAAATTTACAAGGAAAAAAAATAGCAATAATTGCCAAGAATGTGGAGCAATTGGAACTCTCATATAATGTCCTTGAGAAAATGGAATGGTAAAACTAATTTGGAAAACACTTTAGCACTTTTTTTTTAACTTAAAAATAACATAGCCTCTCATCCAGGGATGAAATAAGATGAAATTATACACTTTTAAGGAGATTTTTATAAGACTGTATATAGAAACCTTATTCATAACAGCCAAAATATCTGAAGCAAAAGAATGTCTTTCATCAGGTGAATAAATAACCATAATGTACTATATTTATACATATATATGTATACTACTGTACTGTATAGGTATTATGTTGAGCAAAGAAGTCAAATACAAAATAGAACATATTGTATGATTCCATTTATATAAATTCTAGAAGAGGTAAAATTATTTAACTGTACATATGAGGTTGATTTATTTTGAAGTGTATAAATTATATGTCAGTTTACATAAAAGGAAAAGGGATATAGAATAGAAATACATTGGAAATATTAACTTGATTTTTGTACTTTGACAAGTAAGCTATATTTTACATTATTTTCCAGTTTTATTGAGAAATAATTGATATATATCAGTGTGTAAGTTTAAGGCAGGCATGACAATGATTTGACTTACATATATTGTGAAATAATCACCATAATAGGCTCAGCTAACATGTATCTTCTAATATAGAAGCAATAAAATTTTTTAAAAGAAAATATTGTTTTCCTTTTGATGGTAACTCTCCAGATTTAGTCTCGCTACAATTTCCTCAATATTATACAGCAGTGTTAATTATAGCTGTTCTATTGTACATTATATCCCTAATAATTATTTACTTTATAACTAGAAGTTTGTAACTTCTGACCACCTTCTTTGAATTTTCCCTACCCCAAATTTGCCTCTGGTAACCAAAAGTCTGATCTCTTTTTCTGTTAGTTTATTTTGTGTTTGCTGTTCACTCAGTCATGTCCAACTCTTTATGACCCCATGAAGTACAGCACGCCAAACTTCCCTGTCCTTCACCATCTCCCAGAGATCGCTCAAACTCATGTCCATTGAATTGGTGATGCCATCCAACCGTCTCATCCTCTGTCATCCCCTTCTCCTGTCTTCAATCTTTCCCAGCATCAGGGTCTTTTCTAATGAGTCAACTCTTTGAATCAGGTGGCCAAAGGATTTTGTGTTTGGATTTCACATATAAATGTATAGTGTTTGCCTTTCTCTGTCTGACTTGTTTCAGGTAACATAGTACTTTCAAAGTTAATTCATGTTGTTGCAAATAGTGGGAATTTTTCTTTTTTTATGGTGGAATAATATTCCCTTTGTGTGTGCTAAGGCTCTTCAGCCATGTCTGACTCTTTGTGGCCCTATGGACTGCAGCCCAGGCTCCTCTGTCCATGGGATTATCCAGGGAAGAGTACTGAAGTGGGTTGTTATGCCCTTCTCTGGCTTCTCTGGTGGCTCAGATGGTTAAGCGTCTGCCTGCAATGTGGGAGACCTGGATCCGATCCCTGGGTCAGGAAAATCCCCTGGAGAAGGAAATGGCAACCCACTCCAGTACTCTTGCCTGGAAAATTCCATGGACAGAGAAGCCTGGTAGGCTACAGTCCATGGGGATGCAAAGAGTCGGACATGACTGAGCAACTTCATTTTCTTTTCTTTCTTTCTATGCCCTTCTCCAGGGTATCTTTCCCACCCAAGGAGCAAACTGATTTCTTATGTCTCCTGCATTGGCAGGTGGGTTCTTTACCACTAGCGCCACCTGTGAAGCCCAAAATTGTAAAAGGAGAACAAAAAACATCCTGTCTTTGGTTTTCATCATTAAGGATTGAAAAAATAGCCCTCCATTTTTTCTTTTTGATGGTGGAATAATATTCCCTTAGGGCTACCCTGAGGCTTCCCTTGTGACTCAGCAGTAAAGAATCAGCATGGGTTTGATCTTTGTTTTGGGAAGATCCCCTGGAGAAGGAAATGGTAGCCCACTCCAGTATTCTTGCCTGGGAAATCTCATGAACAGAGGAGCCTGGAAGGCTATACTGCATGGGAACACAAAGACTTGACTTAGCAACTAAAATAACAATATTCCCTTAAGGATATATACCACAACTTCTTTATTCATTCAGCAATGACCACTTAAGTTATTTTTATGTCTTAGATATTCAAAATAATGCTGCTATAAACATGGGAGTACAAATATGTTTTTAAGTTGGTTTTATATTTCCTTTGGATGATTCTCAGAAGTGGAATTGCTGTATCATATTGTAGTTCAATCTTTATTTATTTATTTTTTTAAGTATCCTTCATATTGTTTTTCAAAATAACTACATAAATTTACATTACCACAACATTGCATAATATTTCTCCCATCCCCCCTTTTCTTTTTGTTCTACCATATCTGTGCCAGAATTTGTTAGCTGTTATCATTTTGCTGATGTACATTCTAACAGGTGTGAGGTGATGTCTCATTGTGATTTTAATTTTTATTTCCCTAATGACTAGTGATGTGTAACTTTTGGTGTACTTGTTGACCTTTCATGTATCTTCTTTGGAGAAATGTCTATTTAGACCCTATGCCCAACTTGAAATAGGTTATTTGGTTTCTTGTTATTAAGTTGTATGAGTTCTTACAGATATTGTGAATATTTGTCATGGTCTTTGTAGACCGGGACCTGGGGAGTGGAGTCGATGAAAAGAGGGATGCAGGGGACCCAAGTCTCAAGTGGAACAAGGGTGTTTTATTTGTAGAAGTGCATGTTTATATATCTTCATACAAGGCAGCTTTAGGCAGTAAAAAAAAAAAAAAAAAAAAACTGAACAAAAACAGAGTCAAGCAAATAACAATCTTTAAGGGGCCAGAAAGCATTCCATATCTTGAGTAAGAGGGGCATAACTGAATAGATTACATTTAAGTAAGGTCATTAAAGGAGTCACTGAAAGGAATCCAAGCAGGTGCCCTCTCTCATAATCTCAGACCTGAGAACTGCCTGCAGCTCCGTTCATTCCTGTTTTCCAGGAACTTATAAGGAATAGAGAATCCTTGAGAAATGGCACCCAAAAGAAAAGAATAACATATTGGCTCCCTTAAAGCTGAACATCTCCCAACAAACATTAACTTATTGAATATATAGTTTGCATTTTTTTATTCCATGGCTTTTCTTTTTAGTTGATTTTTTAAATGTAGTCTCAATTGTTTATATTTTATTTTCTTGTTTGGTTTCAGGAATCTAATCCAAAAAATGAGCTTTTAAGGAGATTTATCCCTGTTTTCATCTAGGAATTTCATGGTTTTAGATCTTCCATGTAAGTCTTTAATCCATTTGGAATTAATTTTTGTGAGTGATTTAAGATATTGGTCTATTTTCATTCTTTTATCTGTGACTAGCCAATTAACCCAGTGCCATTTATTGAAGGGATTTTTTTTTTTTTTTCCATTGAGAAGCCTTGGCTCCCTTGGCAAATACTAATTGACCTTAGTGCACTTGGGTTTATGCCAGGAGCCAACACACGAGATCCTACCCATGACAAGGTCAAGAGGAGAAAACCTGACAGGCAAGGCGGACCAGGTTTTCAGGGGTTCCAAAAAGCTGCCCCCGGTGCTCACCTTAAAGATGATATCTGTCTTTCTGATGCTTGCTTCAGTAGACTACTCCCTAATTTCTGTGACATAGGCAGAAGGCCTTCCTCGATCTTTTTCCAAATAAGAATCAATTTAGAACTTTAATCAATAAGTTTTCCGGGTGGTGATATTTTATGAAATTATTTAGGGTCAAAGGAGTGTTTTAATTTAAACTCCTTTGCTGGTATTTCAGTTTGTTTGGCAAATGCGTCTATGCCCTTGGTGCTAATATGCATGATTGCTTATAATACCCTAATCATAAAATAGCATAAAGAACCTAATCATATAAAGGTCCTAATAGACATAGAGACTTTTTGGGGGGTGAAGGAGCCCTATTAGAAAACATAAGAGAAATTATTCTGAAAGTGGCTATTGGGTTAACATTTGCTTGCTGTGTTTTACTCTTAATGTGCTATGGTTGTGTTATGAAAACCATTGCTAATATAGTTAAAGATCTAGAAAAATAAGAGCTTAACCCTAGTGTGGTAACAATGAGATGATTGCTAATTGTCAGCCAGGAGTGCTAGGCAGAGGCTGCCTCACTGAAGCCACAGAGTCTGTGTGGGGTAAACCTATTAGATAAATTCAACTGACAACTTCTGCAGAAGAATTAATTTTTATGTTAACAAGGTTATACTTCTACATGTTGTGACATGCTGTACTGTTGCCCTATGAGACTGTAACTTTTCTGTTAAGATCACCACAGAAACAGAAAATAGGTTTACATTCACCTGACTTGCATAAAATGTTAATAGGCCCCAAGGCCAGAAGATAATGTACAAGACCCTCATAAACAAAGAAGTATGTAGAAAACACACTGGTTTTATGAAGGACAAGCTGATGTAATGTTAAACTATCTTCCCCTTAGAAACATACTAACTTAGGGTTTAACAGCTATGGTAAAAAATAAAGCATTGCCAGACCCTGCTGCAAACACCCCCATCTGGTCACTCTCTCTTTCTCTCTCTCTCGCCGACACCGTTCATCCTGAGGGTACCCCTGGATCCTGTTGGGGCTGGACCCTGGCAGGTTTATTTCTGGTCTTTCATTTATCTTCTATTGGCTGGCCTATTTGTCTGTTTTGAGTCAATACTATGTTGTTTTGATAAGTACAACTTTATAGTAAAACTTGAAATTAGGAAGTGTGATAGTGAATTCTGCTCTGTTCTTTCTCAAGTTTTGTTTGGCAAATTGGGGTCCTTTGTGTTTTATGTAAATTTTAGAAATATTTTATTTTTAGTTTATAAAAAATGACATTGGGACCTTGATTGGGACTTCATTGAATCTATAGATGACTTTTGAAAATATTGATTTGACATTTTAACAATATTGATTCTTCTAATCCATGAACATGGTTTATCCTTTATTTGTTTGCATCTTCTTTAATTTCTCTTTTCAGTGTTTTATAGTTTTCAGAGTAGAGATCTTTCACTCTCTAGTTAAATTTATTCGAAAATATTTTATTTTGTCAATGTTACTGTAAATAGGATTGACTTCTTTCATTTCAAAAATTCATTGCTACAGCATACCTTGATTTACTGTACTTTATTTTATTTCTCATCACAGACATTTCATTTTTTCCCTTAACAAATAGGTTTGTGACAATCCTGCTTGAAGCACCAACAGCATTTTGCCAACAGCATTTGCTGCTTTAGTTTCTATGTCATAATTTGGTAATTTTCACAATATTTTATATGCTTTCATTATTATTATGCTTTTGAAAAGTGAAAATTAAACTGCTAGTCTCTCAGTCATGTCTGACTCTTTGCGACTGCATGGACTATAGCCTGCCAGGCTCCTCCATCTGTGGAATTCTCCAGGTAAGACTATTGGAGTCTTTTGCCATTCTGTTCTCTAGGGATCTTCCCAACTCAGGAATAGAATCCAGGTATTTTGAATTGCAGGCAGATTCTTTACCATCTGAGCCATAGGGAATCTATAACCAGCAATCGTGATGTTACTGTTGTGATTATTTAGGGACACAATCAACTGCAGCCGAATACATATTATGTATGTTCTGACTGTTCCATTCACTGGCCATTTCCTCATTTTCCTTCCTTTCCTTAAGCCTCCCTATTCCTTGAGACAAAACAATGTTCAGATTAGGTCAATAGAAACTTTGAAATGGCCTCTGAGTATTCAAGCGAAAGGAAGAGTTAAGCTTAGTGAGGAAAGCATTTTGAAAGTCATTGACTGACAGCTATGTCTCTTGTGTTGAACAGTCAGCTAATTTGTGAATGTGAAGAAAAAGTCCTAGAAGGAAATTAGGACTTCTAGTGAACATACAAGTGATAAGAAAGTAAAAGAGACATTTTACTGATACGGATAAAGTTTTAGGAGTCTAGATAAATGGTCAAACCAGGCACCACATTTCCTTAAGACAAGAGCTAACACCGAGTAAGGCGCTAACTCTCTTCAATTCTATGAAGGCCAAGAGAGGTGAGGAGGCTGCCAAAGAAGAGTTTGCAGCTAGAAGAGGTTGGATCATGTGGTTTAAGAAAAGAAGCCAAATCCATAATTTCTCCATTATATCGAAAAGCAAAGTAAGTGCTGATGTAGAGTCTATAATAAGCTACCCAGAAGAACTAAGAACTAACTAATAATTAATAAAGGTGACTACACTAAACAGCAGATTGACAGTGTAGACAAAATAGCCTTATATTGCAGGAAGATGTCTTATATAAGAACTTCAGAGGTAGAGAGGAAAAGTCAATTGCCATCTTCAAAAGACAGGCTGATTCTCTTGTTAGGGGCTAATGCATCTGAAGATTTTAAGTTGAAGCCAGTGCTCATTTACTTTGAAATGTAAATGGGCACTTTGAAAATCCCAAGTCCCTTAAACATTATGTTAAGTCTACTCTGCTTGTGCTCTGTGAAGGGAATAACAAAGCTTGGATTACAATATATTTATTTACAACATGCTTTACTGAATATTTTAAGCTCACTCTTGGGGCCTACTGCTTAGAAAAAAATATTCCTTTCAAAATATAACTATTCACTGACAAGGCACCTGGTCACCCAATTGTTCCTTTAGACATGGACAATGAGATTAATATTGTTTCCAGGGCTGCTAGCACAACAATCTTTCTGCAGCCCATGGATCAAGCAGTAATTCTGATCTTCAGGTCTTATTTTTTTAAGGAATACATTTTGTAAGTCTATAGCTGCCTTTTAGTGATTCCTCTGATGAAGCTGGGCAAAGTATGTTGAAAGCTTTCTTGGAAAGTTTCACCATTTTAGATGCCATTAAGGATATTTGTGATTCATGGAAAGAGGGAAAAATATGGACACTAAAAGAAGTTTGAAAAGTGTTGATTCCAACCCTCATGGATAACTTTAAGGGTTCAATATTTCAGTGGAAGAAGTAGCTATAGATGTAATGGAAATAGCAAAAGAACTAGAATTAGAAGTGGAACCTGAAAATATAAAAATGTGAATTGCTAGAGTCTCATCATAAAACTCGCATATATGCAGAGTTGCCTCTTATGCGTAAGCAATGATAAGTGATTTCTTGAGATATGATCTACTTCTGGTGAAAATGAAGTGAAGTCTGTTGAAATAACAATATAGGGTTAGAATATTTAAAAATTTTAGTTGATAAAGTGGCAGTGTTTGAGAGGAACATCTGCAATTTTGAAAGAAGTTCTACTGTGAGTGAAATGCTGTCAACCAGTGTTGTACGCTATGAAGAAATTGTTCCCAAACAGGAGAGACAATTAATGCAGCAAACTTCATTATTGTCTTAATTTAAGATATTTCCACCACCATCTGATCCTGCAGCAACCACCACCCCGATCATTTAGTAGCCATTGATTTTAAGAGCAAGACCCTTCACCTGGAAAAAGATTATGAATCATTGAAGGCTCAGATAATGGTTAGCATTTTTAGCAATAAATTAATACTTTAAAAAATTATTAGAATATAATTGTTTTACAATGTTGTGTTAGCTTCTGCTGTGCAACGATATGAATCAACCATATTTACATATACATCCCTTCCCTCTTAGATCTCTTTCCCTCTCCCAACCCCTTCCATACTTATAGGTCATGACAGAGCACAAACAGGAGTAGAGGCACAGATATAGGGAATGGATGTGTAAGCAACAAATTATTTTTAGAATAAAGTATGTGCATGTCTATTTCACACTTAATAGATTATAGTATAGTAGAAACAAAATTTTTATATGCACTGGAAAGCCAAAAAAAAAAAAATACTGTGTGATGATCTATTTTCAATATTTACTTTATTGCAGTAATCTGGAACAAAACCCCCAATTTCTCCAAGGTATGCTTATATTTTGAATATGCCATCCCATCCTCTCTTGGCCTGAAAGTTTCTGATGAGAAATCGTGTTATGGAAAGTTCTCTTGTTTACTGCTTCTCTATTTCCTCTTGCTGCTTTTAAAATTCTTTGTCTTTGACTTCTGACAGTTTAATTTAATGTGTATCAGGGTAGCCCTGTTTGTGTTCAACATATTTGGGATATCCATGGGCCTCATGGATCTGGTTGTCTGAGGAAGTTTTCAGACATTATGGTTTTAAATATATTTTCTGTTTCTTTCTCTATTTCTTCTCCTTCTGGAATTCCCACAATGCAGGTGCTGCTTCTTTTCATTCTGATCCATAATTCCTACAGTTTTTCACTTGTTTTCACTATTTTTTCTTTTTGCCCAACTACCTGGGTAATTTTTCAGTGTAACACCTCCAGATTGTTATTTTTTTTTCTGCATGCAAGTTTACTTTTGAAATTGTTTAATTAATTCTACAGTGCAACTACTGTATTTTTCAGCTCTGAGATTTATGTCTTTATGCTCTAAAATAAACATAAATTTATTTATTTTTAAAATAGATTTCCATTTCCTTATTGAACTTCTCATTTTGTTCTTGCATTATTTTCCTAAATTTGTTTAGTTATCCTTCTGTGTTTTCTTGTGGTTCACTAAACTTACTCAAGAGGATTATTCTGAATTCTTTGTCTGACAATTCATAGATCTCCTTTTCTTTATTGTTAATTGTTGAGGCTTTATTAGTTTATTTTGATGGTGTAGTTTTGACTGGATTTTTTTTTCATGATTCTTGATTCTTTAGATTGGTATCTGCAAATTTGGGCAATTGAGTTTCTCTTCTAGACTTTATAGGTTTGCAATGTCAGAGACAGTTCTTAATCAGTCAACACAGTTTGGGTGTCTGTGTGTGTCTGCTGATAATATCTTTGGGCAAGTGGGGCTTTCTATTATGATCTGTTTTGGAGTGAAGCAATGATTCAAGCTCTGAGGATAGAAATGGTGATCATGTCACAAGCTGAGGATGGTTAAATAAGACTGCTGGCTTTGTTCTTTATCTAAGACTAGGATAGACTTCATTTTGCCTGGACTCTCTGGTCAGGCTTGCTAGATAATTGAAACTTATTACTATATTCAGTAATAAATGGATCTATAAAGTAGCTTCTCGGTAGGACAGGACCCAGGGCCTGAAAGTTTATTGTTTGGAGACCTGAATCAGGCCAGAGTGTTCACTGAATTACCTGGTCAGGTGAGATCTTTGGCTTTTCTGTACAGATAGGGGAAGCTCTCTGCTCAAGTGCCACTGTATGTAGGGCTGCTGAATGGGCTTCATAGCTTCCATGTGCTCTGGTTAGTTTCACTGGTTGGGCATGCTGAATGTTGAGTGGGGCTTCAAATTAGATTTCTTGCCCAGGCTCAGTAGGGAAAGCAATTCTAAAGCTGGTAAAGCTCTTTGCTTGCTGTCTGAACTCAAGCCAACTTGCTTCCTTAGTTCCCTAGTTGAATAGAGCCACAAGATTTTGGTCTGCAAAATGTCATTATTACCCTGTCTCTTCACCTCTCTGCTTAAGTTCCTCTGGACTGCACAGCTCCCAAGGGTGCAGATGAAGCCAAAAGACATTCTCCACAATGGCTAAGGCTATGACTCAGTCTCCTTGCCTGGGCATAAGGGGGAAAGGCCACTTCAGGCTACTCTCATTTTCCCAAACAGGCTCTCCATTTGGGAGGGGCTGGAAGCTACCTGCAGTCCTGACTATGACTTAATCTGCCCACCTGTGTTTAGTAAGAAAATGCTTCAGATTTAGGAACAAAGGCTCTGGGGGCAATAGTTTTGTCTGCCCACCTCGGCTTGAGTGCCACTAGGTCACACTGCTTCCAGGAGTTGTAACCAGACAGATATTAGTCAGAATACACTTTTGACAAGCAAAATTATTGGGTGCATCTACCAATGGGATATTGAAATCACTCAAGAATATTAAGGGTAGAAGATAGACTGAGATAGATACCAACATTTCTGTGAATGGAGTCATGACTATAACTTCTGTAGCTAAAAGCAAAGTGCAAAGGCACAGTATAATTTCAGATTTTATTAGCTTCAGTGTATTTTATTTTTTATTTTTATTTTTTACTAATAATAGAAAGGCTGAGGTGGCCATGGTCTGGAATGATGATAGCATTTTCTATACTGTTTGATTGCTAGTATTATGTTTCTGGGACTGTGAGAAGAGCTGGTCACAGATGATATCAGTTAGGTGATCATAGATGATAATTGAACCAATGATTAAACACAAGTATTTGTATTTAAACTCCAGTAGACTGAAGGAAGCCCTATGTGCATAGTCACCATAGCTATTGCTTGAATTAGCATCAGTGCACAAGTCTGAAATATATTTGAGTGTCCTGCAAAAAGACATTATTTTGAGAACAGAGACAGTCTTCAGTTAATGAATGGAAATAGTGGGAAAACTTACTGACATAAGGGACCCAGAAGAAGATGGAAAAAATCATTGTGGAGGACAGAGTTGGGAGAAAAGAAAAGGTGATAGATTGGCTCAAGAACATTAAAAGCCGCTTGGGAATAAGAGAAATCTAAAAAATGGGATACTGGGACTCTAAATTTTGAGTGTTGACTATTGAAAGTAAGTGGTACATTTGGTTTAGCATCAGCAGTTTCTTCAGTGAGAGTGAACACTGGAGTCAATGGCCATAGGAATTTCCTGATATGAATGCCAAGACTGAACCTTTTATTTACTTTTCCTATGATGAGAGCAACCTTTGTAGCTCCACTTGCTATGTCCAGGGAGTCCAGACTGGTAGGAGCATCTGTTTATAAGAGGTACTAAAAATAATATCTCATACATTTCCTAGACTAAAACAATAGAACAGTGAACAGAAAGACAACTTCACCTGGTTATTAACCATGCTACCTGAATATGAGAGCTTTTTATCTGAATATAAATTCAGTTTAAAAATTCAAAGATCCAACTTGTATGTTTTATATCACTTTTGTTAAAGTTTTCTGTCAGTTGTCAAATAAATATCCACTGACTGCCTATGATGTGTTCAGTATTATCACTAGAGATGAAGATATAATGGTGAACAAAAAATAAGCAGTCACAGATTTTAGGATATTAGAAAGCTTTAAATTTAATATAAAAACAGGAGACAGACATTAATCAAGTGAATATAAACAAATGTATAGTTACAAACTAATATACATACATACTCAATGGAGAGGGACATAAATTAATAAGAATATGACAACAGCAACAACAAGAAGAAAAGAATTACCTTAGGGGAAAAGTTTCCTGGGAAGATTACATTTCTAGTGAGATGTGAAAATGGAGAATTGTTGATTATGTATAAGTGGCTGGGGAAGGACATGTAACACGATACTCAGCAAAGAGCAATGATTAGGAAGAGTATGGAATGGGAGGGAACATGAGGTTTTACACACTTGAAGAAGTCATGTCCAGCTAGGGCATGGACAGAGTGTGTTTGGGATGAGAACGTGAAAGTGAAAGTTGCTCAGTCGTGTCCGACTCTTTGTGACCCCATGTACTGTACAGTCCATGGAGTTCTTCAGGCCAGAATACTAGAGTGGGTATCCTTTTCCCTTCTTCAGGGGATCTTCCCAACCCAGGGATTGAACCCAGGTCTCCCGCATCGCAGGAGGGTTCTTTACCAGCTGAGCCACCAGGGAAGCCCAAGATGAGAATAGGGAAATAGAAAGAGGTAGGCTACAGAGTCTGATAGACCATACTGAGGATTTATTTTTGTCTGTTTCCCTAAGAGTAGTTGGAAACTAGTGCAAGGTTTTAGAAAGGATTTATGTGATTGTATTTGCATTTTGAAAAGATAACTGAATGCAGTGTAGATTGCAGAGGAAGGAAGCTGGATGCCAGGAGACTGTTATAGCCCAGATCTTTCCTGGTGGCTCAGCTGGTTGGGAAGGTCCCATGGAAAAGGGAATGGCAACCCACTCCAGTGTTCTGGCCTGGAGAATTCCATGAACTGTATAGTAAATGGGGTCTCAAAGAGTCAGACATGGCTGACTTTCACTTTCACTTTATCATAGCCCAGGCCTAGCTGGTAGTAACATGGACCCTGGACAATTTGAGTTATATCAATAAGAACTGATGTTCTGAATTCCATTAAAACTCTTCCAAATAGTTTCAATGACACATTGGTATTTTAAAATATTAATGATTTTAACATTTCATATAAGTACATTTTTTCTCACTTGTTTAGACACCATTTCTACCAAACACAACATTAGGTTTAATTGTAGCTGTCTTTTCACTGAATCAAGTTAAAATTGCATAATTTTACTTATGCTAATTTAAATTATATTTATTTCACAAATATTTCTTCATTATTTGCTTCTCTTATTCTTTCTTTCTATACATACAACTGTCCCCATTATTCATTCATATAGCACCCTTTTGGATATGATTGACATAATAGCTACTTAATATTAGAAGCTAAATATTTCATTTATCTGAAATACATTCAACTTAGTTGATAAAATATTCCTATATAGTATATAGAAATTCCTATATCCCCTGAAACTGTTCTGAAAATGATGCTTTACTAAGAAATTTTGACACTTTTTTTTCTGGTCAGTTTCTTTCTCATTTTACTGCCACATTTACCACTTCATAGCCCATGCAATTTTTCTTTCATAGAATGGAGACAGACTGTGGATTTCTCTGTCTGTATCAGAATAGCTGCTGCCATATTTAGCTACTGCAGACAATTAACTCATTTTAGAAAACATTTTACTAGACATAAATGGAGAGCAAAGAAACTACAAGGTCTTTGGATATACATATTTTTTTAACTAATAAGACATTTCTAGGAAATCTTGTAAAATAAGATTCACATATTTTTCTTATGGTAAAAGATAGTAAAGAGCATTTTCATGCATGTCAGATAACCCAATATTCATGAAAGAGCAAGTGATATATAATCACAGTACATGTGTTCAAGTTTTGACCCAGTCAGTTTCTAAGTATGCGAAATTCACTTAATATTCTGCCTCAGTTTCCTCATTAGTAGATGGGTACAATACCACTCTACTTTTCATGGAGTAGAATTGATGCTTTTAAACTGTGATGTTAGAGAAGACTCTTGAGTCCCTTGGACTGCAAGGAGATCCAACGAGTCCATCCTAAAGGAGATCAGTTCTATGTATTCATTGAAAAGACTGATGCTGAAGCTGAAACTCCAATACTTTGGCCACCCCATGCGAAGAACTGACTCATTTGAAAAGACCCTGATGCTGGGAGGGATTGGGGGCAGGAGGAGAAGGGGACGACGGAGGATGAGATGGCTGGATGGCATCACTGACTCAATGGACATGAGTTTGGATAAACTCTGGGAGTTGGTGATGGGCAGGGAGGCCTGGCGTGCTGCAGTCCATGGGGTCGCACAGAGTCAGACACGACTGAGCAGCTGAACTGAACTGAACTGAACCACTCTACTACCTCATAGAGTTTTTAAGAAGAAGGAAGCTCTTATAGGGTTTCATGTCTAGTAGAAGGATGATAGTCTTTGGGAACTTTAGAAGATGTGCTTATTTATCTAGTAATTGTTAACATTAGTAGGACCATGTCATTGTAGAGTTGGAACAAAAAATGTGTTCTACCATATGTAGAGTGTGATAATTAATGTATTGTTAAGTACTCAGAGTTCTAGCTCACAGGAAGCTGAAAGTGAAAGTGAAGTTGTTTAGTCTTGTCTTTTTGCAACCCCATGGACTGTAGCCCATTAGGCTCCTCCATCCATGGGATTGTCCAAGCAAGACTATTTGTGCAGGTTGCCATTTCCTTCTCCAGGGGATCTTCCCAACCCAAGGATTGAACCTGGGTCTTCTGCATTGTAGGCAGAAGCTTTACCATCTAAGCCACCTGAACCCTATCAAATGGCTAGCATGTAGGCATCATTCAATACATCCAGGTCTGTTCTTAACCCCTCATTTTATCTTATTTAGTTTTTGCTGCCTAACTTATTTAGTTTTGCCACTTCCCAGGTGGTGTTAGTGGTAAAAAATCTGTCTGCCAATGCAGGAAATGCAAGAGATATGGGTTTGATCTCTGGGTTGGGAAGATGCCCTGGAGAAGGAAGTGGCAACCCTCTTTAGTTTCTTGCTTGGAAAAGTTCATGGGCAGAGGAGCCTGGTGGGCTACAGTCCGTGGGGTCACAAAGAGTCAGACATGACTGAGCACACAAACACACACCACAATGTAAGGTATTTTTATCCCTATTTTATAGTTAAAGAAACATGCTTTAAAAATTTCTTAAGGAACATGGTAAAAGACCACAAAACTACTAAGTGCAAAATCTAGATTCAAAGCCAGATGTTTTAAATTGTAAACTTGTCCTATTTCCTATTACAAATTATATTAAAACATTGGTTATCTTATTCTCAGTCCATTGCAATTTACATCTACTTGACTCATACTGCAAATAAACTATATTTCATTCATATTTCATTCTACTTTGTAGGCATGGTTACTAGCAGCAAGTCAAGTCAGTGACTGATGAGAGTCACTGATGACTCTGTCAGTGACTCAGTCACTGATGATCAGTCAGTGACTGATGAGAGTATCCAGGGTAGTTGAAAGGCTTTTAGAGTGTTTCCTTTTGCTAGTAATTAAAAACATGTGGCAAAGGTGATGGCTATATCATGCTTCAAATAGACCAAAGGGACAATTGGGAAATAACTCGAGCTCAATAGCATTTATACATATCATTTTTAAATTTAATATGCAGAATCTTTCCCTTTATTCACAAAGACTCTCTGAATGAATAAAATAATTTAACTTAATTTAACTTTCATTGATTTGGTTAGATATTTAACAGTCTGTTTACTTTTTTCAAATCCTATCGGATTTGTTTTTATTAATTGGTCATTTTATATTTTATTCTTTCAGTATGAAATGCACCTCTATCACACATATTAAAACTTGTCTCCTAAAATATTCATTTTTATTGAAAAAAATTATAAGTTGAATTGTACTGAATGTGTTAAATTATTATTTGTGGGATCTTTTGTAAAGGAAGTCATCTATATACTCTCATATTTAATATGAATGACTCAATTCAACTCAGTTCAGTCACTCAGTCATAGGGACTCTTTGTGACCCTATGGACTGCAGCACGCCAGGCCTCCTTGTCCATCACCAACTTCCGGATTTTACTCAAACTTATGTCCACTGAGTCGGTGATGCATCCAACCATCTCATCTTTCGTCGTCCCCTTCTCCTCCTGCCCTCAATCTTTCCCAGCATCAGGGTCTTTTCAAATGAGTCAGCTCTTCTCATCAGGTGGCCAAAGTATTGGAGCTTCAGCTTCAGCATCAGCCCTTCCAATGAACACTCAGGACTGATTTCCTTTAGGATGGACTGGTTGGATCTCCTTGCAGTTCAAGGACTCTCAAGAGTCTTCTTCAACACCACAGTTCAAAAGCATCAATTCTTCAGCACTCAGCTTTCTTTATAGTCCAACTCTCACATCCATACATGACTATTGGAAAAACCATAGCTTTGACTAGATGGACCTTTGTTGGCAAAGTAATGTCTCTGCTTTTTAATATGCTGTCTAGGTTAGTCATAACTTTTCTTCTAAGGAGTAAGCGTCTTTTAATTTCATGGCTGCAGTCACCATCTGCAGTGAGTCTGGAGCCCCAGAGTATAAAGTCTCTCACTGTTTCCATTGTTTCTCCATCTATTTGCCATGAAGTAACGGGACCAGATGCCATGATTTTAGTTTTCTGAATGTTGAGTTTTAAGCCAACTTTTTCACTCTTTTCTTTCACTTTCTTCAGGATGCTCTTTAGTTCTTCTTTGCTTTCTGCTATCTGTGTATTTGAGGTTATTGATATTTCTCCTGGAAATCTTGATTCCAGCTTGTGCTTCATCCAGTCTGGCATTTCGCATGATGTGCTCTACATAGAAGTTAAATGTTGGTCAGTTTATTATTGTCCCAGAGGTCTCTGAGAATGTACTCTTTTCTTCTCATTTTTATTTCTTTATTCTGCTCTGCAGCAGTTAATTCCACCATCCTATCTTCCAGCTCACTTATCTGTTCTTCTGCCTCAGCTATTCCGCTATGGATTTTCTCTAGTCTATTTTTCATTTTAGTTATTGTTATTCATCACTGTTTGTTTATTCTTTAGTTCTTCTAGGTCCTTGTTAAACTTTTCTTGTATCTGCTTGATCCACGCTTCCATTCTTTTTCTGAGATCTTGGATCATCTTTATTATCATTACTTTCAATTCTTTCTCATGTAGATTATCTGTTTTCTCTTTATGTATTTGGTATTGTGGCTTTTTTACCTTGTTCCTTCATCTACAAGATATTTCTCTGTTGTCTTATTTTGTCTTACTTACTGTGTTTGTGGTTAGGAAACCAGGGAAACACAGGCTACAGGGTTGTAGTTACTCTTGCTTCTGATGTCTATCCTCCGCTGGGTGAGATTGGTACATTAACTTGCGTAAGCTTCCTGTTTGTTTGTGTGTGTTAGTCACTCAGTCATGTCCAACTGTGACCCCGTGAACTGTAGCCCGCCAGGCTCCTCTGGGGATTCCCCAGGCAAGAATACTGGAGTGGGTTGTCATCTCCTTATCCAAGGCTTCCTGGTGAGAGGGATTTTTATCTCCACTCTGGTGGGCAGTGCTGAGTCTTTTCCCTTAAGTGGGAAAGGCCATGTCAGGTGATGTATTGGGGTGTGTCTGTGAGCTTACTAGCACTTTAGGCAACCTGTCTTTTGATGGGGTGGACTGTGTTCCAGTACTGCTTGCTCTTTAATATGAGGTGTTCAGCACTGGAATGCAGGCAGTTGGGTCAAGCCAGATTTTTGTGTCAAGATGGTGACCTCAGGGAGAGTTCATGCTGATTATTATTCCCTGGGGCTATGTATTCTCAGGCAGTCCAGCATATGGACTTTGGCACTCTTATACCAGAGGCTCAGGTCTGACTGCTGGGCCTGGATCCAAGACCCTGAAAACCTGTGTCATGGTCAAAAAGAAGAAAGGGGAAAAAAGCTAAGAAACAAACAAAATCCAAGACGAATGATTAAAACAAAAACAAACAAACAGAAAGGAATTAAAAAAGCAAGAAAACAAATGAAAGAACCCCTAAATAAACAAACAAAATATATATATAAGCAAAAATAAAAACTAAAAAAGCAAAACATAAAGCAAACTAAAAAAAAATACAGAAAACAAAAACACACAAGAAGATTTTAAAAATTCTCAAAAAAATAAAACAAAAAAAACCAAGAAAAATATAAAACAAGACAAAATTGAAAAATTAAAAATACATTAACATTCTTTAAAAATAAAGGAAAAATAAATAAAAATAATAAAAATAGCAATAGAAAAAACACAAAATAATAATAATAGTAATAGTAATATTTTCTTGATACTTCTGCTGTCAGTGCCCTTGTCCCCATAGTGAGCCAAAGTCAACAACTACCTACCCCAGAGGCCTTTCAATGTTTTTAAATAGGTCTCTCTACTTACTGTGGAGGCAGTTCAGATCCTGATCTGTCCAATTCCTGCTGTAATTGCCCCCAAAGCCCACCAGTGCTAAAGCTAGACTGTTATCAGTTGTGGAAGCACTCATTGTCCATTCACATATTCCACAGATGCAGGGTTTATAAAGCAGATCACAGGGATTTAATCCGTGGCTTGTGAAGCTTCACAGAGAGGTTTTGTTTTACTGCCTCAGTTGCACAGCCCCTGGGGCTCATCTTTGGTTCTGGCCTCATCTTTGCATGTGAGCCACCCTCAGAAGAATGTTCTCTGCCCAGATGAGAGGGGGATAAAAACAGTAGCTGATCGGGGGCACTAATTCACTAAGGCAGCCACAACTGGGGTGTGTGTGAACTGCCCGCGGTGGGTCAAAGACTAGCAGAACTTTGTAACACACTTGCTCTGGTGGGAGCCCCTCCCAATGCCTGCAGAGGTAGAGGTCAGAGGGTGGGGGGGTGGGGGTTCAATGGCGGCCCTGTTCCCTTGCACACCACTTCAAGAATGGTGCCTATAGTGTTCTACAGAAATAGTGTTCTGGAATTTTCCCACAAACTTTCCAAGTTGGGGAGCTGTTGCTCCTGTCTCTTCAGGCCGTCTGTTCACAGCCAGCAGCTGTCATCTCCCTGGGTCCACTGTCCAAACTCCACTTTCCAGCACCCATCCCTCTTTTCACCTACAGACGCACAACTCAACCTGGTGTGCAATGGGCTACCGCACAGACCGTGTGTTCAGTCCTTCCCTTGTCCTGCCTTCCACAGACTGGGTGTTGTGTTGCCCCTGTAATTCCTCGAATATTCCTTCCTGCTCCAGCTGATTCCCCTGCTGTGAGTGGGCTTTTCTGAGGCAGCTCTCCTCACTTCAGTTCCCCACAAGGCATGCTGGTCCCTTGCCATTTCCTTTTTTCTTTCTTTCATCCTACTCAGTTGCATGGAGATTTTTCTTGTTGTATTAGGTGTCCAAGGTCTTCTGCTACAGTTTAGCAGGTGCTCTGTGAGATCTGTCTCTTTTGTGGTTGTATTCTTGAAATACTTGTGAGAAGAGGTGAATTCCATATTCAATATTCTGCTATCTTGACTCCTATCTATTCATATTTTAATGCAAAAAATCCACATATGTATTATTGATCCTTGCCATGTCCAACTTTTCTCACAATTCTCTTTGAGGCCCACTCCAGCTAGGTTTATGCCACCACCACTGCACTGAAGCACTTCTTACCAAGGTCTCTAATGACCTCAACGTAGCTCTACCCATTGAGAAGGTCCCAGTTCTCCTGATAGCTGGCCCATCCTACTGGTGCATGCTTAGTTGTGTCTGACTCTTTGTGACACTATGGACTGTATCCCCCCCACCCCCAGGCTCATCTGTCCATGAGATTTTCCTGGCAAGAATACTGGAGTGGGTTGCTGCTTCCTCCTGAGGATCTTCCCAACTCAGAGATCAAACCTTCATCTCCTGCATTGGCAGGCAGATTCTTTACCACTTGAGCCATTGGGGAAGTCTCCAGTTGACCCATCAGAGTATTTTGAGTGAAAGATCTTTTCTTACTAGAACCTTTACTTCACCCTGTTGTTTAAGTTCAGCCACATTCTGTTTCTTTCATGCCTGTTGCTTCTTCTTTTCATGAGGTCTGTATGTTGGAGAGTCCCAGGGCACAAGATTCTAATGGCTTTTCTTTTTCTGCAATCAGCTGGTACTATCATTGAGTCTAACAACTTTATGGCAACCACATTTCTATGTCTTCCAAATCTCTTTTTGATTATCTGTTTGAACCATATATATGTTTATTAGCTGCCTATTTAACATCATACATATGTGTAATAGTCATCACAAACAACATATGTGAAATTGAATTTAATCTTTTAGCTGCCCAGGCCACTCTTGGCATTACTTTTGATTTCTCTTTTTGGTTCATATCCTACATTCAGATCTAATAGCAAGTTCTGTCTATTTTATCATCAATATGCACAACTCAATATTTTCTTCTTTCTGTCATGGTTTATACCTTTGTCCAAACTGTCTTCATCTTTCATCTGAAATACTTATATATTTTCTTTCCAGATTTTTGTGCCTTAGAGTATATCTCAAACCTGTTCATTTAAGAAGTGATTATTTTAAACATGAAACATATCACATTATTTCTCTGTTCAACACCTTTCAAAACCCATCTCACTCAACAAGGCCTTTACAGTGGCCTAGAAAACACTATGCATTCTGGCCACCCTCCTGCTCTGACATTGCCTCACACTACTCAGTAGTGACCACAGGACAGGAAAAGGTCAATTTTTATTTCAATCCCAAAGAAAGGCAATGACAAAGAATGTTTTAACACTGCACAATTGCTCTCATTTCACTTGCTATCAAGGTCATACTCAAAATCTTCTCCAAGCTAGGCTTCAACAGTAGGTGAACTCAGAACTGTATATTGTCACCCTGCTTATTTAACTTATATGCAGAGTACATCCTGCAAAATGCTGGGCTGGATGAAGCACAAACTGGAATCAAAATTTACCAGAGAAATATCAATAACCTCAGATATGCAGATGACAGAACCCTTCTGTGGCAGAAAGCAAAGAGGAACTAAAGAGTCTCTTGATGAAGGTGAAAGAGGAGAGTGAAAAAGCTGGCTTATAACTCAACATTCAAAAATTGTATATCATAGCATCCAGTTATATCACCTCATGATAAATAGATGGGGAAATAATGGAAACAATGAGAGACCTTGTATTCTTGGGCTCCAAAATCACTGTGGGTGGTGACTGCACCCATGAAATTAAAAGATGCTTGCTCCTTGGAAGAAAAACTATGACAAACCTAGACTGTGTTATAAAGCAGTGACTTTACTTTTCCAACAATGGTCTGTCTAGTCAAAGCTATGGATTTTCCAGTGTTCATGTATAGATGTGACAGTTGGACCATAAAGAAGGCTGAATGCCAAAAATTTGATGTTTTCAAACTGTGGTGTTGCAGAAGACTTGAGAGTCCTTTGGACTGCAAGGAGATCAAACCAGTCAATCCTAAAGAAAATCAACCGTGAATATTTGTTGTAAGGACTGATGCTGAAACTGAAGCTCCAAAATGTTGGCCACCGGATGAGAGGAGCCAGCTCATTGGAGAATATCCTGATGCTGGGAAAGATTAAAGGCAGGAGGAGAAGGGGACGACAGAGGTTGAGATGGTTAGATGGCATCAATAACTCAATGGATATGAGTTTGAGCAACTTCTGGGAGATGGTGAAGGACAGGGAAGCCTGGCATGTTGCAGTCCAAGGGGTTGCAAAGAGTTGTTCATGACTGAACAACTGAACAACAACAACAACAACAACAACACTCCCTCTGGCCCATTTTCCTCCCAGCTAGTGCATCCTTGCAGATTCTGCGATGTGCTAAAAAATTCCCACTGTAGTACTTTTGTGCTTGATATTTTCACTGCCTTATGAATGCCTTTTTCATATTTTTGCTGAAATACCTTTTCACTAGCAAGTCTACACTCAAAAATCCTAGGTAAAATCCAAGACATATTTTCTGATAGGCATTTCTGAACCTTCTGACTGTTTTGCTTTGACTTTATTTTCACTTGAATATAATTGTTTTCTCTCCCTAAAAGAAAAATAGTGTTTAAAATGCTGAGTAAGTTTAAGAAATGGAGATAATATCTACATAACTCAGATTCATTTGAGCTTACAACAGTTTGTTTTCAGAGCCAAGTACTGTAGAACTTTGTGAGTGGGGCCAAGCTATGGGATACCCCAGTCAATATGTCTAAACTCATTCTCTTTCTGATTTCTTTTTAATTGTGGTGAAATAAACAGAACATAAAATAAAGCATCTTGATCAATTTTAAACATACAGCCTACAGGCATTAAGCACATTCAGATTTTTGTACAACTGTTACCAGAATTCATCTCCACAATATTTTTCATCTTGCAATACTAAAAATGTGTACCAAATAAACTTTAAGCAGAAAATCCTCACTCCCTATCCTCCCAGTTGCTAGCTAGAGAAAATATACTTGTTCACTTTGAATAGTGGCATAGAAAAGTGAGAAAGTGAGATTATATATATGCAGATTTATAGACTCAGGTTGTTATTGTTCATTTGCTAAGCCATGTCCAACTCTTTGCAATCCCATGCACTATACCATGCCAGGCTCCTCTGTCTTCCACTATCTCCCAGAGGTTTCTCAGATACATGTCCATTGAATGAGTGATACTATCTAACCATCTTATCCTCTGCTACCCCTTTCTTCTTTTGCCTTCAGTCTTTACCATCATCAGTGTCTTTTCCAATGAACTGACTCTTCACATAGGTCACCAAATTATTGGAATTTCAGCTTTAGCAAGAGTCTGTGCAATGAATATTCAAGGTTGATTTTCTTAAGAATAGACTTGTTTGATATCCTTGCAGTCCAAGAGACTTTTAAGAGTCTTCTCCAGCACCACAATTTGAAAGCATCAGTTTTTTGGCACTCAGTCGTTTTTATGGTCCAACTCTAGCATCCCTACATGACTACTGGAAAAACCATAGCTTTGACTATCTTGACATTGTCGGCAAGGTGATGTCTCTATTTTTAATATACTGTCTAAGTTTGTCATACCTTTTCTTCCAAGCATCAAGTGTCTTTTAATTTCATGGCTTCAGTCACCATCCACAGTGATTTTGGAGCCCAGGAAAATAAAAATCTGTCACTGCTTCCACTTTTCCCCCTTCTCTTTGCCATAATATGATGAGGCCAGATGCCATATTCTTAGTTTTTTTGAGTTTTAAACAGCTTTTTCACCCCCCTTTTTCACCCTCATCACAAGGCTTTTTAGTTTCACTTCACTTTCTGCCATTAGAGTGGTATCATCTGCATATTTGAGGTTGTTGATATTTCTGGCAGTAATGATGATTCCAGGTTGTGATTCAGAAGCCCAGAATTTTGCATGATGTACTCTGCATATAAATTAAATAAAGAGGGTGACAGTAAACAGCCTTATCATACTCCTTTCCCAATTTTGAACCAGTACATTTTTCCATGTCTGGTTCTAACTGTTGCTTCTTGACACACATACAGGTTTCTTAGGAGACACGTAAGGTGGTTTGGTACTCCCATTTCTTTAGGAATTTTCCAGTTTTTTATGATCCACACAAAGGCTTCAGCATAGTCAATGAAGGAGAAGTAGGTGTTTTTCTGAAATTTCCTGGCTTTATCCATTATTCAACAAATTTTATCTCTGATTCCTCTACCTCTTTGAAACCCAACTTGCACATCTGGAAGTTCTCAGTTCACATATTCTGAAAACTTGCTTTAAAGGATTTTGAGTATAACTTTGCTAGCATGTGAAATGAGCACAGTAGTTGGAACTTTTTTTGGCATTGCCTTTCTTTGGAATTGGAGTGAAAACTGACCTTTTCCCATCCTGTGGCCACTGCTAAGATTTCCAAACTTGTTGACAAAGTGAGTGCAGCACTTTGACAGCATCATCTTTTAGGATTTTAAATAACTTACTAGAATTCCATCACCTCCACTAGTTTTGTTTGTAGTAATGTTTCCTAAGGCCCACTTGACTTCATACTCCAGGGTATCCAGCTCTGAGTGAGTGAGCCCACCATCATGGCTATCTGGGTCATTAAGACATTTCTTGTATAGTTCTTCTGTGTATTCTTGCTACTGCTTCTTAATCTCTCTTGTTTCTGTCCTTTATCACGCTGATCCTTCCATCAAATATCTCCTTGATACCTCCAGTTTTCTTGAAGAGATCTCTGTCTTTTCCATTCAACTGTTTTCATCTATCTCTTTGCATTGTTCATTTAAGATGGCCTTCTTATCTCTTCTTGCTCTTCTCTGAAACTCTGTATTCAGTTGCGTATATCTTTTCCTTTCTCCTTTGCCTTTTGCTTTTCTTCTTTCCTCAACTATTTGTAAAGCCTTCTCAGATAACCACTTCACCTTCTAGTATTTCTTTTCCTTTGAGACAACTTTGGTCACCACCTCCTGTTCAATGTTATGAACATTTGTCCATAGTTCTTCAGGCACTCTGCCTGCAAAATCTAATCCCTTTAATCTTTTTGTCACCTCCACAGTATAATCAT
Organism: Muntiacus reevesi; assembly: GCF_963930625.1. Classification (NCBI taxonomy): domain Eukaryota; kingdom Metazoa; phylum Chordata; class Mammalia; order Artiodactyla; family Cervidae; genus Muntiacus; species Muntiacus reevesi. The sequence continues at coordinate 36,356,978 of NC_089261.1, read as the reverse complement.
AAGGGATTTGATTAGGTCATACCTTAATGGCTTAATGGTTTTAACTACTTTATTCAACTTAAGCCTGAAGTTTTCAATAAGAAGCTCATGATTTGAGTCACAGTCAGATCCAGGTCTTGTTTTTACTACATATATAGAGCTTCTCTATCTGTGGCTGCAAAAAGCCACTCAGTCTGTTTTCAGTATTCACTGTCTTCTGATGTCCATGTGTAGAGACATCTCTTGGGTTGTTTAAAATGGGTGTTTGCTATGAAAAGTGTGTTCTTTTGACAAAACTGTTAGCTTTTGCCTTGCTTCATTTTGTTCTTCAAGGCCAAATTTGCCTGTTTTCTCAGATATCTTTTGGATTTTTACTTTTGCATTGCAATCTCCTATGGTGAAAAGGACATCTTTTTATTTTTATTTTTTTGGTGTTAGTTCTAAAAGGTGTTGTGGGTCTTCATAGAGACAGTCAGTTTCAGCTACTCTGGCATCAGTGGTTGAAGCACAGACTTGCATTGCTGTGGTATTAAATGATTTTGTTTGGAAATGAATTGAGATCATTCTGTTGTTCTGAGATTGCACCGATTTGCTGCATTTTGACTTTTGGTTGACTCTGAAGGCTACTCCATTTTTTACTGAGGGTTCTTGCCCACAGTAGTGGACATAATGGTTATCTGAATTAAATTCTCCCTTTCCTGTCCATTTTTGTACACTTCTTCTTAAGATGTCCATGTTCAATCTTGCCATCTTCTGTTTTACCATGTCCTATTTGCCTTGACTCATGGACCTAACATTCCAGGTCCCTATGAAATATTGCTCTTTACAGCATTGTTCTTTCACCACCAGACACATCCATAACTGAGCATCATTTCCAGTTTGGCCCAGCCACTTCATTCTTACCGGATCTATTAGCAATTGCCCTCTACTCTTCCCAATAGCATATTGGACACCTTCTGGCCTGGAGGGTACTTCTTCCAAGGTCATATCTTTTTGCCTTTCCATACAGTCCATAGATTTCTCCAGGTAAGAATATTGGAGTGGTTTGCCATTATCTCCTCCAGTGGACTATGATATGTCAGACCTCTATGGACTAAGATCCATTCTTTTTGGGTGGCTTTGCGTAACATGACTAATAGCTTCATTGAGTTGTGCAAATCCATTCTAAGCTACAAGGCTTTAATCCATGAAGAGGATGTAGACATATAAACATATAGAAGCTGGCTACCTGTCTGCAACAGAATGTGGAGTTAAACATTGTTGGAGAGTGAAAGATACATTCAGATGCGATTCAAATTAATTTGTGTTCAGTTATGTGATTAATGAGTATAAATGTAATCAAAGTTTAGAGAAGAGAAAAATCACTGTTGATTGGAGTATCAGAACAAAGGTTCATACAGAAAGCAGTGTTTTAGTTTGGAACCCTTCATCTTATGACACCCTGTGAACTTAGGTTAAAAAGCTAAGAAAAAGAGTGAATTCAGAAGGATGGCATTAAGATTAGTGAAATATTTAATATTGGGTCAAGTGTTAAGCAAACAGTAAATTTTAATTGATATAATAATTGAAAATATTTGTTAGCCTGTAAATTATATGAGTGAATATGTAGACAGGAACTTAAATAATTGCATGTCTGAGGAAGTAATCAAAATGGATAAGTATCATTGCATTCTTGTCCTTGTTACTTGTTGATATTTGGAAAAAATCAGACATCTAATTATTATAATCTTATTCAACACCATTTATTTTCCAACTGTCAATCCTGTAACATGTATTTGATTTCAATATCAAAGTGTTAAATTTCCTTGAGGCACTCATCATTTATGTTTGCTCTCTGAGCCATTTGTTTTTCTTCTTGTCTTCTCTGTATTGTAAAGGAGATAAAGTGAAAGAGATTTATGTCTGACTAAATTTTAGCATCTGTTCCATCCTCCCATTATGTTGCTGTTCTATGTGTAGAGCTGTTGCTGAAAAATTGCCCTTGTCAGCAAGAAAAATTGCTTAGCAATATGATCTAATATATTTCTCTTGTTCTTAAGGCACAGATCTTTCTAGTAAACATATTACATGGATGAGTTTCATGTAATCTAATAAACATCTTATGAAAATGCCACTAATTAGCAGAATGTTTACTATGGACCCTATAATTGAGGACCTGCTTGTCTTTCCTTTCTGTTAGATCACATCTAACTGACAATAAAGTAGTGCTTAGGAAGGAAAGTTTTCATTAAATTCTTTAAAATTTTATAAGTGTCTTACCTGGTAAAACCAAAGGTTTTAATCCCAAGGTGCCTACACTTTGCTCCCTGTAAATAAACTGTGCACACACGAATGCTCCAGCTCTCCTTTTTGAGGAGGAACAGTAAGAATATTATTAAGAGTTGAAATTCTTGGCTGTGGATGGAAAAGAGAGTGATAGTGTTGATTTGTTCCTTTGGTGGGAAAAGTAATATCACCAAATCATTGGTGGGGGATGGCTATGTGGGTTTTGGAGTCTCCACAGCTCTTAGGGTTATCTCTGATGCTCCCCTGGAGAACCCAGGTGGCTGTGAAGTTGAAGTTCATTTTGGTTTCTTTTCAAGTGTGGACAGAAGGTAGTGTTCACAGGTTGTAGTGTCATTCTGCAGATTCCTATATGACTTCCATTTTTTTTTTTTCCTGTCAACTAGCCCCTTTGCCCTTGTAATACTGCTCTCCCCACAGCCTGGATGGCTCAGGTGAGTACCTCACAATCATCAGTTGAATCTTGCCTTTGATGTTCATTTAGCTTTCTTAAACCTGCTAGTATACTAATAAGCAAACTTTGAACAGGAAGTATAAAAATGTTGGAGAAATGTCAAATCAGTCCAACAAGAGTGGCCTGAATAAACAGGTAGGCAAATAACGAGATTTCCCCTTCCAGGTGAGTACAACCTGAGGCCAGAGCAGGGTTTTGAGTATGTGGTATATTAAATGGAAGGACAAATGAATAGATACTATTAACTTTATGCCTTAGAGCACCAACAGGAAATCACTCTCTGTTTTTAAAGTCCAAGACATTTTCATTGTTTATATAGAGTACAAGGTGATGGTGTTCAGCCAGGGACCATCTTATTAAAAATACAGGGCCATTTGGGAAATTGCACATTCTTGGAGTGTATGAGGGTGAAAAGGATTAGGACTCGTAAAGAAGTCAGTTGCTTGTTATGAAAAACTTATCAGTTTTCCTGACACTCATCTCCTGCTCAGGCAGCATTCCAAGTGAGAATATTGGTCTAAGCTGGCCAGCTTACAACAGCATTAAGTATTTCAGGATAACTCAGAACATTAAAACAAACAAACAGCACACACAGAAACAGACTTTTCATTTACTCTGATATACCTCATCAGGCGTTCACAGCAATGGATTTATTTTAGTGCCTAAAACACTGAATTTGTATTTTTTAAATTATAAATCTGCCTTTTAAACTGGATTAAAATTGTCTAGCACAGGCATAAAAAGTAGAAGATTTAACAAACTAAGCAGTCCTGATGAAACATGCCACAAAACTCTTTATTTGAAAACATTTACTTCTGAGGGGTGAAAATTTGCTCAACATTTATAGCTGCATGTGAAAGTGCTTACCTCTTAAGGGCTTAGAGGTGAGGGGAAAAGTAAGATGCAAAGAGCATGATAATTCATTAGTGTACTTATGATTCTTGGTATGTTTTTCAGTTATGTTAAATGATTTTTATTTTTAAAATTTTCTAATTGAAACATAGTTGATTTACAATGTGGTGTTAATTGTTGCTGCCCAGCAAAGTGATTCAGTTATACATACACTTAAAAAATACTTTTCTATTATGTTTTATCACAAGACATTTACAGGAGGAGAAGAGCATCTGCCTCCTCTTTTTTTTTCATTTATTTTTATTAGTTGGAGGCTAATTACTTTACAATATTGTAGTGGTTTTTGTCATACAGTGACATGAATACATGTAAATCCATGGCTGATTCATATCACAAGACATTTAAAATCCCTTGTGCTATAGAAGAGGGCCTTACTGTTAATCCATCCCATATGTGATAGTTTGCGTTTGCTAACACCAAGCTCTTAGTCTGTCCCTCCCACACAGACCACCTTCTGCTTGGTAACCACAAGTCTGTTCTCTATGTCTGTGTCAATTTCATGAAAGCTCATTTGTGTCACTTTTTAATGATATATGTATTTGTCTTTCTTGTTTTAACTTGTTTCACTTAGTCTGATAATCTCTAGTTGCATTCATGTTGCTGCAAGTGGCATTATTCCTTTTTTTCCTATGGCCGAATAGCATTCTCTAAATTATTTTTAAAACTTAGTTTAAACAAAAAGTTACTTGGGGAGGGTATTTAACTGTTTTTTCCCCCCAACTTTATTAAGGTATAACTGACAAAATTTTCTATATTTAAGTTGTAGAATGTGACTTTTAAGAAATACACTGTGATAATTTAATATACACTGTAAAATGATTACCATAGTCATGTTAATTAACACATCCATCACCTCACACAGTGATTTGTGTCTGTATGTAATAAGAACACTTATAATCTAATCTCTTAGCAAATTTCAAGTATAGCGCACAGTGTTATTAACTCTGATTACCATGCTGGACATTACATCCCCAGCTCTCACTCAACTTAAAACTGAAAGTTTGTGATTCTGATCAGTGTTTCCCCATTTCTTCCACCTCTCAACCACTTCAGTTCAGTTTAGTTCAGTCACTCAGTCATGTCTGACTCTTTGCAACCCCATGGACTGTAGCACACCGGGCCTCCCTGCCCATCACCAACTCCCAAAGCCTACTCAAACTCATGTCCATTGAGTCGGTGATGTCATCCAATCATCTCATCCTCTGTTGTCCCCTTCTCCTCCTGCCTTAAATCTTTCCCAGCATCAGGGTCTTTTCAAATGAGTCAGTTCTTCATATCAGGTGGCCAAAGTATTGGAGCTTCAGCTTCAGCATCAGACCTTTCAATGAATACTCAGGACTGCTTTCCTTTAGGATGGACTTGTTGGATCTCCTTGCAGTCCAAGGGACTCTCAAGAGTCTTCTCCAACACCACAATTCAAAAGTATCAATTCTTCGGTGCTCAGCTTTCTTTATAGTCCAACTGTCATATCCATACATGACTACTGGAAAAACCATAGCTTTGATTAGACAGAGATTTGTTGGCAAAGTAAAGTCTCTGCTTTTAATATGCTGTCTACGTTGGTCATAGCTTTTCTTCTAAGGAGCAACCGTCTTTTAATTTCATAGCTGCAATCACCATCTGCAGTGATTTTGCTCAACCACTGGCCACCACCATTCTACTTACTCTCCAATTTGAGTTCAGTTTTTTCAGATTTAATATATAAGTGATATCACACAGTATAAGACATCATTTTTCAGATTAATAAAAATTAATTAATAATATTAATTAATAGATCAATACATATTATACACCATTTATGTTAATATATGTTAATTATCGATATTTTGCTTTCTATACCTTTTCTAATCAAGTCATATAATATACACATGGAATTGATTTTAAAATCACTTGCTGCTCTATGTATAGGAATAGTTAGTATATCAGTTTCAGATTTTATCTCCAAAATTATCTCACAAAGACATAATCTATCACTTTCCAATCTCACAGAATCAAGCAAACTTGAACTGGGGCAAATGATTTTATTCTAATTTCAAAACACTAGATGAAACATCTTATATTTAGCCAAATGATTATCCTCCAAGATGTTGAGGGAAAAAATTCTGTTTGTACTCCTCTCTATTACTATTTAGTTTGGAAAAACAAAAATAATTAGAAAAAGAAAATTACTCATGTTATAGAAATAAAATAATTTTGTTAATTGCACTTATTAAATTTCCTTATGTAAAACTACAACCTACCAAATTGCAATCTAAACCAAAAGAACTCATAATGCTTCTCATTGATAGTATTAGGTTATTAATTTGAGGAGAAAAACTGAGTATGAAGGAATTTGATGGAATGATTATGTTTACAGACTACACCGTATACTTGTGTATATAGCTGATAAAATTAAATCGTATGTTTAGTAAAGATACACAGACACACATACATTACTATCTAAATGCCACTTTCACAAGCACACACAAAATATTAAGGGTACTTTATCCGTAACATAATTGTTTACCATACAAAAACAATTTTTAACATCATTAATTCAAAACCCACCATGTTACTGAATTAAGTACTTGGTGCTGCCTTAAAGAACAGTTATTTAAGCACCAGCATTTTACAGATGTTGAAAGGTATATAATGATATTAAGAACGCTGACCAAATGAACAAACTAACTGTAATGTAATAGCCACTAACTGTATTTATTAATGGACAGGGAGGCCTAGAGTGCTGCGATTCATGGGGTCGCAAAGAGTTGGACACGACTGAACGACTGAACTGACTGTATTTATTAGAGCTTGAAAAACTCTAATGTGATATTAGATGCGGGGGCTTCCCTGATGGCTCAGTGGTAAAGAATCTGCTTGCAATGCAAGGAAATGTGGGTTCCATCCCTGGGTTGGGAAGATCCCCTGGAGAAGGGCATGGCAACACACTCTGGTATTCTTGCCTGGAGAATCCATGAACAGACGAGCCTGGCAGGCTATTGTCCATAGGGTCGCAAAGAGTCAGACACGACTGAAGTGATTTAGTATGCGCTCACAGTGTTAGATAGGACATAGGAAAAAAAAAGAGAATTGTTACAATTATTAAAAAGTATCCATTTGCTATTTCTGTTAATTTATCATTCTTGTTTGTTTGCCAAATTATGTTATTTTGTATATTTCTCATAGGTTTCCCTATGGCTGTGTAATCATGTTTTCCCTTTTCTCTCTTGTCTTTGAATATACAATGATGCCCCTTGCTGCCAGTGGCCGTGACTTTGATTTGAATGTCATCAGAGTGAGCAAAGCACACGCCAATACATCCTTTCTAGAGGTCACATCTCATTGTCTTTCTCAATTTTTGCTGCTGGCTCTTTGAAACCTGGCAGTAATTGCCCTGCCCCTCACTGTCCATGATTCTTCCAATAATTGGCATATATTACACACAAGACGTGTCTTCCTATTAGGTTCTGTCTGTTTCAAAGGTAAAAATAAATAAAAGAAATAGCTATGAATTGTGAACATATTTGTTCATGTGATATGCAAAGGGAAAATTTTTCTAATCAACAGTTTTCTTTTCTACCGGAAAATTATGTCTCAGAATGTTCACCCTGTAACATCTTTGTGAATGATGGAGAAAATGATCAGCACTCAGAAAGGGATGCAGGAATAGCATAACTCTATCTCCCTTCCCTTTCCTTTGCCTGTTTGCTACTTATTCCTTCTTTCTTCCATCTTATACTTTCTGAGTGCGGTAAATTTTGTAGTAGTCAGCAACAGAATGTTAGGGAGCAGCAGTACAAGGGGTGGCTTGATGGTGATAGGAAATGAACGCGGTGGTATTTGGAGAGGACATTATAAGTGTGAAGCAATAGAGGCCTGGCTAAAGCGAGGGTCCGGACAGTGGAAATGGACAGCTGAAAGGAAAATTGTGGGACAGAATGGATAAAGCTAACAACATCTGTGCAAGAATTGAAGCTTAAAATATTTAATAAAAGGATTTAATAAAAGGTAGGAGAATAGTAGAATTTAATAAAAGGTAGGAGAATAGTAGATTAGATTAATAATATAGAGAAATTTAACAGCAAATATGATTCTTTGTACTTATCTTTGTTCTTTGAACCACTATTCCAGGGAACATACAGGTACAATATCCTCTGTGCATTGTACTCTGCAGTCCTGTGTCTACTATATGGGGAATACAGTAATGAATAAGGCAGAGAAACCCTTGCCCTTATGCACCTTATATTCTACATCAGGAGTTACCGAATATCTTCTGTAAAAGACCAGAGAGAGTACATTTTAGGCTTTGCTGAATATTAGGTCTTTATCTTAGTAACACTAATTCTGCCAAAAGGCAATAATTGAACATATCAACATATGTATTTTCTAATAAGACTTTTATATATGGATGTGTGTGTGTGCTCAATTGTTCAGTTGTGTCTGATTCTTTGAGAGCCCATGGACTGTATCCTCTCAGGATCCTCTGTCCAAGGAATTTTCCAAGCAAGAATACCAGAGTAAATTGTCATTTTATACTCCTGACCCAGGGATCAAAACACATATCTTTCACATCCCCCACATTGGTAGGTAGATTCTTTATCACTGTGCCACCTGGCAAGCCCTTATGTATGAACACTAATATATAAATTTTATATAATTTTTTTGAAAGTGCCACAAAATACCATTTCTCTTTTAATACTTTTTTCAACCATTTGAAAATGAAAATTGCAGATTTAGGTCATATAAAAGTAGGCAGTGAAATGGATTTGGCAGGCACTTCTAGGTCTACATTCCACACGAGAAGCCTTATTTAGCTTATGAAGAGTTTGGATGCTGTGGGCCATCCTAGAGCAGATATTTAGAAAATATTTGAAAGAGTAGAAGGTGGAAGGAGCAAGGTCAGGTGTCAATGTGGAGAGTTAGGAATCCAGCACAAGAGAATTCAGAGCAAGGAAGAGAGACAAAGGAAGACTGGAAGGAATGCAGTGAGCCCCAGGATTTAAATTTGCATTAGAACTTAGAAAACCAACTGATGTCCTTTTCATATTGGATTCCAGAAAAGGGAAAAATCAGATTAATATTTTACAGAGAAGAAAAAAGATTTTTGAAACTAAGACATATAATTCGATATAAAGCAGTTCACTCAGAGATCAATAAAGATTAACACAGTTTAATATTATATTTTACCTAGACCTTCTCATAGCACCACATGGAAAGACATCAGGACATCCAAAGTGAGGAAGAGACAGCATCACCATGGACTGCTGAATACTCTGATCCATATTTTAGACTTTAGAATAAAACTGAGAAAATATAGTTTATCATGAAATATTCTTAAAAATGAATCAATTGACTCTTTACTATGGTTTTGAGAATAAAATCTATGTTCCAATCTTTCTTACTATTTCCTGATAGATTGTTGAATGATTTTTAATGATTTTCAGCTTGTGCAAGAAAACTATATCACATTCTTCATCACCATACTGTATTTATACTCAATTTTCCTCATAGTAATAGTATACTTTCCTGATCTCTATACATTTTTGTCAACATCTTAGACATTTCCTTTTCCCTCTTCTTCAATATGCAAACTTCTTACAGGTCTGTAAACTCTACTTCTCAGTGTTTATTTAACAGTGCAGAAAATGTGTTTTTTGTTACATGTCAAGTACATTGGACAATTTGAGTTGTCCAATGCTGTCATCTTGAGTTTAATTGATGGCCAAAAAGCAAAGTGATATAAAAGTCTTACTTTCTGCCAAATTTTTCTTGACTGGGTGCTATCAGTGTCAGAAGGTAAAAGCAAAATATTTTATTTTAACTCCATCATTTATAATGTCAGTTGCTTCATCTGACATGCTTTTGGGAAATTGGGGTGGGGGAAAATGAATGGAGAGAGAAGTATAACAGAAATTTGAGTAAAAGCAATGTAAGAAATTAAACCCAACAAAACTTTTGTAGAACCTCTTAGGAACGATAAATTACTCTCTCAGTTCAGTCGCTCAGTTGTGTCTGACTCTTTGCGACCCCATGAACTGCAGCATGCCAGGCCTCCCTGTCCATCACCGACTTCTGGAGTTTACCCAAACCCATGTCCATTGAGTCAGTGATGCCATCCAACCATCTCATCCTCTGTCGTCCCCTTCTCCTCCTGCCCTCAATCTTTCCCAGCATCAGGGGCTGTTCAAATGAGTCAGTTCTTCACATCAGGTAGCCAAAGTATTGGAGTTTTAGCATCAACATCGGTCCTTCCAGTGAACATTCTGGACTAATCTCCTTTAGGATGGACTGGTTGGATCTCCTTGCAGTCCAAGAGACTCTCAAGCGTCTTCTTCAACACCACAGTTCAGAAGCATCAATTCTTTGACGTTCAGCTTTCTTCACCGCCCAACTCTCACATCCATAAATGACTACTGGAAAAATCATAGCCTTAACTAGACAGATCTTTGTTGACAAAGTAATGTCTTTGCTTTTTAATATGCTGTCTAGATTGGTCATAACTTTCCTTCCAAGGAGTAAGTACCTTTTAATTTCATGGCTACAGTCACCATCTGCGGTGATTTTGGAGCCCAGAAAAATAAAGTCAGCCACTGTTTCCACTGTTTTCTCATTTATTTGGTATGAAGTGATGGGATCGGATGCCATGATCTTTGTTTTCTGAAGGTTGAGTTTTAGGCCAACTTCTTTACTCTCCTCTTTCACTTTCATCAAGAGGCTCTTTAGTTCTTCTTCACTTTCTGCCATAAGGGTGGTGTCATCTGCATATCTGAGGTTATTCATATTTCTCCTGGCAATCTTGATTCCATCTTGTGCTTTCTCCAGCCCAGCATTTCTCATGATGTACTCTGCATACAAGTTAAAAAAGCAGGGTGACAATATACAGCCTTGACGTACTCCTTTTCCTATTTGGAATCAGTGTGTTGTTCCATGTCCAGTTCTAACTGTTGCTTCTTGGCCTGCATACAGGTTTCTCAAGAGGCAGGTCATATGGTCTGGTACATAATTACTCTTTAGACAGACTATAATATGTAGAAAAGAACTGCCCCCATTTAAAAAGTTAGAGACTCCAAACTATAAAACTGTACCTTTTACTTAATGTAAATTTAGCATACTAGATTCTGTAGTCATCATAATAACTGAAGCTACGAGTGTGACTTGAAGCTTAAAAAAGCTTTGAAGCTATCATGAATGCACCTTCCTGTAAAGGGCACACCCATCTGTAAAACCGATGCCCTATTTCTAGTCTTCCTTGACTCTTGCATTATTGGGACATTATATGTTTTCGAAAATTTAGTACTCCTGAAGACCTCAATATAAATTCACAGTGATGACAACAGCTTTGGCTGAGAATGATGATTTGGTCTGCAGCATGTGGACTTGAGCCAATGGAGTCTGATTTATGCCTAATTAGAAAGAGGTTCTCATTTCACTTGCCAAAGAAAGCACAAACAGGCAGAGAGAGGGAGACAAATAGAGAGACTACTTGAGGAAAAGAAAACCTCCAAAATTCCAAAAGATATTTTCAAGATACTACTTAGGAGGACAATAAATTCGTTATGATATAGTTCATCCTTCCTTCTTTAAATTCAAATTCATCATGTTACATTTCACTTACATTATAAACCCTTATTGTGTTACCTAAAAGTCTGTTTTATTTTGAAGCCTAATAGAAACAAAGACTTAGGCAACAATCCATGAACTTATCAAAAATAGTCATTTTCAATAAGCGTGATTTATCAGCAATATGGATAAATGATTTATTTGTAAAATGAAAACACTTAACATTTGTTTATAAGGGAATAATAGGTATTTAAAGAATTTATCATTATACTTCCTTATAAAGATAACTAATAATTTATTACACCTTAAATTCCCTGAAATATTAGGATTAGCAGCATAAAGCTTTATTGTACTGAGTATACATTATTAGTTGGTGAAATCTGGAAAAATAAAAAATAAATACAGGAAAATTTCTTTGGTCTATTACAGTGCTAATCATTTCGGAGGAAGACAAAATTATAATACAAACTCACACTAGCACTGAGAGAGAAATTTTTCATCTTTGCAGGAAGTACTATGTTTTTGCAGCTTAGCCAGTGTGTTATTATAGTATTATTTTATATTAAATTAAACCTATTTAATATCCTTGGTCTAAGAAAACCAAAACTACTATGACTTTTTCAGAAAGGATGCTGGCCATTATTTAGCTTAAACTTCTTGCTACTAAGTGCCAGATAGAATTTAGGTTGTATATTATGTATGCAAACAATAAATTTGAGTGACAGAAATTTTACAGGAAATAAAAACATACTTTCTGTGATGGTTAATTTTATGTGTCAGCTTGACTGGGCCACAGAGTGCCCACTGATTTGATTAAATATGATTCTGGATGTGTCTCTGAGGTTATTTTGGGATGAGATTAGCATGTGAATCATTGCCTTTCCCACCACACTTGAGTCTCATCCAATCCACTAAAAAGCTGAATAGAAAAGAGAAGAGTGAAGGAGGGTCTGCTCTTTCTCCCTGCATGACCGTCATTGAACAGGAATGTATATCTCCCATGCTCTTGGACATGAACTCAGGCTGGAACTAACAGTATTGATCATTCTCTCAGGCCTTGAACCTCAACTGAAATTATTCCATGAGCTTTCCTGGCTATACAATATCACACTGATACTTTACATTGATGGCATGACCTTTGGACCCAGGGACAAAGTAGTACAACCTTAGACTTACTGTTCAGATATTTGTGTGTGAGGGTAAGAAATAAAACACAAAAGTTCAGAGGCCTTCTACCTAGGTTCTAAGGGCCCAGTGAGACTTGTCAACATATCTCCTCTACACCAAGAGACCAGTTGTACCGGGCCCCTCCTCTAACCAGAAAAGAGGGCCAATGTGTGGTGGGCTGCTGGATTTTAAAATAAATAAACACCCATTTATGTGTGCTTCTCTGGCCCATTTATGCAGTTACTCGAAAGGCAACTGGTATTGAGGGGAGCCAAGAACAAGAAAAGGCCCTCCCAGAGGTTCGGACTGCGGTGTAAGATGCTTCACCCTTTCTGCTAAATGACGCGGGAGATCCACTGAGGCTTGATGGCAGATGGGGATGCTATGGTGCCACTCGCAGGCACTTACAGGTGAATTGCTGAGCAGTCCCTTAGAATTTTGGAGTAAAGCCCTGTCTTCCTTTGCAGATACCCACTCTTTTTTGAGGGAGGGAAAAAAAAGGAGAGAGAGGGGGAAAAAAAAACAAAACAAACCTTGGCCTGCTACTGGGCCTTAGCAGAGAATGAAGGCTAAGCATGAATCGAGTAATCAGAAGACCTGGGATGCTCATTATGAAGCGAGTATTATCTGGCCAGCCAAGACATAAGGTTGGGCAAGGACATCAGTGCTACATCATCTAATGGAAGTGGTTTATATATGATTGGGATTGAGCCCTGAAAGCATAAGTAGGGTACATGAAGAAGTGGCCCAAATGCCCGTGGTCCCCTCTCCTGCCATCTGCATTCTCTCCCCCAGCCTGCACTTATGCTTCACGGGAAGCTCCACATGGTCAGTTAGAATAGGAAGAGAAGACTTGGGCCTGGCTTACAGATGGTCTGCATGGTATGCAGGGACCGCCTGGAGTGGACGGCTGCAGTGCCACTGCCCCTCTCTGGGATGTCCCTGAAGGACAGGGGTAAATGAAATCCTCTAGGTGGGAAGAACTTTGAGCAGGGCTCCTGGTTACTAACTTCATGTAGGAGAAATAGTCAGATGTGTATAATATATTTACTTATGCACTGTGACAAATGGTTTGGCTGGATGGTCAGGGCATTGGAAGAAACATCTCTGGGAAGTGGTGACAGAAAATTTGGGGAGGAGGACTCTGGTGATAACTTTCTCTGAATAAGCAAAAAACATAAACACATTTGTGCCCCAGGTGAATACTCACTGAAGGGTGGCCTCTGCTGTGAGGTGAAAGTCACTCAGTCATGTCCAACTCTTTGCGACCCCATGGACTATACAGTTCGTGGAATTCTCTAGGCCATAATACTGGAGTGGGAGCCTTTCCCTTCTCCAGGGGATCTTCCAAACCCAGGGATTTTATCCAGGTCTCCTGCATTGTAGGTGGGCTCTTTATCAGCTGAGCCACAGGGGAAGTCCAGGCCTCAGCTGGGGAAGATTTTAGTAATCAAGAGGATATGATGGTCTGTTCTGTGGATACCAGCCAACCTCTTTCCTCAGTCACCCCATCACCAAAAAAGCTCGTGGAAAAAGTGTTCATGGTGGCAGGGATGGGCTTCAGCCACAGACTTCACCCAGGCTGACCTGGCTACAGGCATTGCTGAGTGCTCAGCCTGCCAGCTGCAGAGACCCAGGTCCATATGGCACCACTCCCTGGAGTGAGCAGCCAGGTACCTTTGACTGATACTTACTCTGGATATGGATTTGTGTTCCCTGCCTGAAATACTTCTGCCCAAACTATCATCCATAGGCTTATTGAATGTCTTATCTGCCATCATAGTATTTTACATAGCATTGCTTCTGATTGAGGAACTCACTTCACAGAAAAAGAAGCGTGGCAGTGGGCCCAGGCTCGTTGACTTCCTGGTCTTAAGTTCCTCATCATCCTAAAGCAGCTAGTTTGATATAATTGTGGGGTGGTGTTTTGAAGACTCAAGTGTGATGTCAGCTAGGTGGCAATACTTTGAACGGCTGGATGTATGTCAGTTGTATGTGATCTGAATCAGTGTCCAATATATTGTTTTGTTTCCTCCATAGCCAGTAACCATAGACCCAAGAATCAAGGCATGGAAATGGGACTAGCATGACCAATCATTACCTCTAGTGATCCACCAGAAAAATATTTGCTTTCTGTTCCTATGATTTTGTCCTCTGCTTGCCTATAGATCTTAGCTTCAAAGGGAGAAATACTTCCCAAAGAAATACAACAATGATTCCATTGACCAAGAAGTTGACTGCCATGCATCTTTTTGGGTCTCTCCTGATTGTTAATCAACATGCAGAGTTACTTGCTGGTTGTTGTGATTAATACTGACTGTCAGGGGAATCAGACTTCTCCACAATGGAAGTATAAAACAGAATATCTGGAATACAGGAGACTCCCATGTCTTATTATTCCCATGTCCTATGATTAAAGTCAATGAAAAAGTTGAGCCTTAAGGGAAAAAAACTATTGGATCATTTCACCATGTAAAAAGCTATGTTCTGCTAAAGTGATTGCTAAAGGTAAAGGAAATAAAAACAGGTAGTGAACAAAGGTAGTTATAGATATCAGTTACTGTCATATGACCAGTTAACAGATAGGCAGATTATAATTGTCATACAGTAGTGTATGTGTGTGTTTGTGGTGGGGAGGTGTTTCTTTTGATTAGATTAACCTTTGAATCGGTAGAGTAAAGCAGATTGCCCTTCCCAATGTGTATAGCCCTCATTCAATTCTTTGAAGTCCTGAATAGGATGAAAGGCAGGTGTGGATTTCTGCCTTCAGATTCATACCATCAGCTCTCCTGGCTCTCAGACCTTCAGACTGGGATTAGAATTGGACCATAGGCTCCCCTGATCCTGCAGGCTGCCAACCACAGAATTGGGGGCTTTTTTAACCTCCGTAACCGTGGGAGCCAGTTCCTTAAAATAAATCTCTTTGTGTATACAATAAATACATAGTAATCTTCCCTGATTTACTATGGGGTTATGTCCCCATAAACCCATCACAGGTTGAAAGTTGATTAAATTGAAAGTTCATTTAATACACTTAACCTACCAAATGTCACAGCTTAGCCCAGGTTACCTTAAAAGTACTCAGAATACTTACATCAACTTTAAATTGGGTAAAACCATCTAACACAAAGCCTATTTTGTAATACAGTATTGACTATCTACTATAATTGTTTGAATTCTATACTGAAAGTGGGAAGCAGAATGGTTGTCTGGGCACAGATGGTTTGCAAATGTATTGTCTGTTTACCCTCCTGACTTGAAGCTGCAGGACTGGCCACTGCCCAGAATCATTAGAGAGATCTTACCACATACACTGTTCCCCTGGGAGAAGTTAAAATTCAACATCTGAAGTGTGCTTTCTATTGATATGTATTGTTTTCATACCATCATGGTTTTGAAAAATTATGTCAGGAAACCACCTATATGTGTAAATTCTATTGACTCTATTTTTCTGGAGAAACTAGATTTACTAATCTATTTTGAGACTTCTTGAATATCCTTTATTATTTCATAAGAAAACATAAGCTTTCCACAAAGGGCATCTCAGAGATATTCTGGGTATTTCTATAAGGTAGAGAAATAACAAGTAAGTGATTTAGACTTTGGCCAAAGATCCATGGGGATAAAAGTGATCCTTAATGGAAGATAACAGTCATATTGTTGCAAAAGTATATATTTATCTTGCTTATATGCTCATAAACAGGAAAATAATATCAAAAAAATTATAAATTGCACTTATTTCTGATACTTGTATGGTACAGATAACTAGTTAAATTTAAATTCAAATTTACTAGCTTCAAAAACAAATACTAGAGTATGCTTAGCATTTGAAAAGTTTTTCATAGGTCTAAAAGGTTAAATAAAATAAGCACGTAAGTTTTAAAAGTCTAATTTAGGTTTCCTTTTGGATATTATTTTCCTGTTTTGTAGTGTATGGATAAATGTACATATATAACTGAATTACTTTGTTGTACACCTAAAACTGACACAGCATTGTAAATCAACTACTCCAATACAAAATAAAAATTAAATGAAAAAACAAATACCAACAACAAAAAAACACAAAAATTACAATGAAATAGTTAATTGATAGAAAAGAAATGTGTAATAATTTTAGACTGATTCTTACTTATTTTCACTTATTTTGAATAACACAGTCACCTTGTGTTCATTTGTCATGGTTTGATGAAATATTAGAAATAACCATCCAAAATTTTTGATATTGATTCTTCATTTCCTGAGGAATAAATTGTACTTCCTGAGTATCAGTTTTGAGGTTGATCCTCACCCTCTGTATGCCTGTTCCTCCAGGGGCATCCTCCACCCCACATCTCTTTGCTCACTGATCCTGACATAGTTGATTGACTTGAGTTGACCACTCCATCTCATGCTCACTTTGTTCCCTCTGTTTGGATTTCCTTAACTCTTTTCTTAAGTGAACATACATCCAGCAGAATGTAGTCATGCAATGTGCTATGCTCAGTCACTCACTCATGTACAACTCTTTGTGAACCCATTGAGAGGGTAACAGGCAGGAAGGCCAGGGGTCTCCAAACGGAGGAAATAGGCTGCAAGTGCCAGACATTTTTATCTCTCTTAAGCGGCAGGAGGAAACACACCAGCGATATTTTTTTCTTCTCTATACAAATTTAAAAGGAGGTTTCTCTTAAAATGCTGTGTTGCCATGACACCTGGTTTCCCTGAAGCTAACTACTCTCAAACCTTGAGTTAACCAATACATTTCTTTTTCTTATAGAAATGTTGTCTTAAGCTAGGTTAAAGTGCTATGCATTTACCCCAGACTCTAAATTCCGCCAAACGGCCTAACCTGCTTACTCAGATATTGTTCCCCTAATCTATGTAAACAAAACTATTTGTTTGGTAATCTGCCCTTCTACAAGATTCAGGTCAATCGTTTTATGGCTGGGGATGAATTATCTGGTGCCATTCTAAATTCTAAGACATTCCTTTCTTTTCATTAACAGACTGTGAGTGACTATATAACTTTCAGCTGAAGACTAGGAAGGGGGTATTCTTTCTGCCCCCTTCTGATGCCTATGTCAGAAGCTTTCTTTATCTCCTTTATACTTTAATAAAATTTTATTATACAAAAGCTCTGAGCGATCCAGCCTCCTCTCTGGCCTTGGATTGAATTAGTCTCCTCCGGAGGCCAAGAATCCCGGTGTCTTATCGTTCAGCAACAACCTTTCACCATGGTCTGTAGCCCGCCAGGTCCATGGAATCCAGGTCCGCGCAATTTTCCAGGCAAGAATATTGGAGTGCATTGAGTTTAATTTTTGCCAGATGTCTTGATTCATCAAAAAAGTTTAGAGATCCTAATTTTCTTTGTATAAAACCTCCTGAATTCCAAGTGTTGCCAGGTAATTCTTTTCTCCCTCCTTCCTTTCCTCCCATTTTCCCTTTCTCTCTCTCTTTTTTTTTTTTTTTTTTAGATGAGTGAAATGAACATTCCTCTGGGCCTGTTTCAGGGTTTCCTCACTTGGGAAGTAAACCCTATCAGTCAGTCACTTTTTGTGTTCTCTGGTGAGAGGCATATATATATATATCTGCTCTAAAAAGCACCATATGCCGGCAATTACTTGGTTCTTTCTTTATTAGCTCATTGCTCTTTCACTTCTTAACCTGTTAGGAATGTGATTAATGTTTGATTTACTTTTGTCAAAAAATGTTTGAATTGAGTTTGGCTTATTTTTCATGGAAAAAAATCTCAGGTCTAGTGGATTTATAGCTTGTACAAGTTCCACAGCAAACTGCTTGCAGAGACAGGGCTCAGATTTAGGTATTTTCCCTATCCTTTTCTAACTATATTGTTATTATTGGTCAGGGTTTGTATGTTCTTAAAACATTACCAGAACATTAATTATAATTTTCTATAATGTATATTCAAGAGTAGAATTTCAGGATCATATAGTAGATCTATTTTTAGTTTTATAAGGAACCTCCATACTGTTTGAAAAGTTACATGCACCCCGATGTTTATTGCAGCACTATTTGCAATAAGCAAGATATTGAAGCAACCTAAGTATTCATTGACAGATGAATGCATAAAGAAGATATGGTACATATACATATAATGGAATATCACTCAGCCATAAGAAGGGTGAGATAATGCCAGTTGAGGCAACATGGAGACCTAGAGATTATCATACTAAGTGAACTATGATATCACTTGTATATGAAATCTTTTTAAAAAATGATACAAGTGAACTTAAACATAAACCAGAACTAGATCCACGGACACAGAAAACTTATGTTTGAAAGGGTGAACAAATTAAGTTTGGGATTAATAAATACATACTATTATATATAAAATAGATAACCAATGAGGACCTATTATGTAGCATAGGGAGCTATACTCAATGTATTGTAATAATTTACAAGGGAAAATAATTTGAAAAAGAATATATATATAACTGTATCACTTTATTGTACACCAGAACTTAGCACAATATTGTAAACAACTATACTTAAATAAAGAACATTACTAGCCCCTGAAATTATATTTTAATTGATTAAAAAATATTAAAATGTGTTTTCAAGTCCCTCTCTCTCTTTCACACACGCACACCACATGTATAATTATTTGATTTCAGTCTGTCATGTTTGATGATGCTTCTTCTAATTAGAATTGCAGAAAAAATGTTAAAATGATACATTCAGACAACCATCAATCAATGCTTTATAACTGGAAGTCTTTCTCCTCTCTGAGACACTTATTTTTAGCACAAACAAGGAAGCCCTATTCATATAACTGAACATCTGGCAAATTGCCCTTTACTGCCTCTCATCCAGGCTCCTCCTACAGTTTATAGAAATAAGCTAAGTCTGGGAGGCTGGTAATTCCCAGGTGACTGTCCTGAAAAGAGCCTACCTAACTTTCCTTCTGGCTTGGACTGGGGCCTCACTAGTGGTTCCTCCCACTCCTCCCCTGCGGGAGCTGCTCCCATACATTTCATGGAGTCTTTTAAGTTACCTTAAAAATCAACTCTCGTTTGTCTGATGTCATTTTAGAGTATGAGTTTGATGAAATATTTTATAGGCATTCTCTGGTTAAAACTGAATGAAACTAAAAGAAGAAATATTTAAGATAAAATAAGTTATTAAAGCCTGCACTAACAGAACAGCTTCATCCATATTGTAAACTTGGTATTAAATTTATGTTTTGAATATTTTGATCATCTTTTACTAATCCTTTACAATTCTGTTTTTTCTTAAAAAAATGTTGCAGCTATTCCTGATAATATGTGTAACTGTGTTTTCACTTTCTGCTTGTCATTAGTAAGCGCTTTGCCCATTTCTTTACATTCAGTTTTCTTTATGACTCAAAGAAACCTATCCAAAACTATAATACCTTTGTACTTTACCAAAGCACAATGTTAATTAAATTAAGCAATACACACAAAGGCTATCGCTATTTTTTACTGCAATTTCTACTTCACGATTGAATAAATTACAAGTTTATATGGGCCCCATTTCAGCAAAACATTAGAACTTATGCAAATTATGTACAATGCTCAAGCAGGTTTAATTAAAACTGTTAGAAAAAGATGATATGATAAATAAGATTATGTTTGAGAGCATACAATTACCCATCAATTCCATAATAAATTCTTAATGTTATAATAAGTGAAGAGAGTATGTGATACCATTTTTAACAACAAAATTATTCAGCATTTATTGTGGGCTAGGCCTATTCACAAGCTTTATTTCTATCTTAAACAATCCTATAAATATATAATATTATTTAACTTTTTTATATATAGAAGGAAATTTAGGGAAAACTTGCCAAAGAAACTCATTAGACTAATCCTAGAAGTATGGTCATAAAATTAGTGAAGTTTTGAGATAGCAGAGAATTCAATCTTAAGCTATTTAGATATATTAAAAGGAAAAAATGTAAGCATAACTGATGTCATATAAAAATTTATTTATAACCTAATCTACAGGGTTCAGACTCATCACAGTACATAAGCACTTAGTAATAATGGATATGATATAAAAGTTATTCATGTAAACTTTGAAAGTGAGGCTTACTAAGGGTTTAAAGTTATGGAATTTCTGTTATTACAACTGTAACCCAGTCTTAAGTTGTCCAATCAGTACTGGAGGCAAGAATCTTTTGATCTGCATCTTGGGCAAATTCTCTGGTCAATATAACATCTGAGCTAACTGGGAAGACAGTTCCATACCTGGTGTTTTCATTGATTTTAAGTTCAAAACAGGAAAAAAAAAAGAAATCTCTGGTGACGGAAGTCAAGATAATGGTTTTCTCTATGGGATATTGATGGGGAAGGCTATAAGGGCATCTTCCATGCTGCTGATTCTATTTTTTGTTCTGTGTGCTGATTATTTAGTCACATAGATTTTTTGAAAATTCATTAAACCATGCATTTAGACTTTCACAATTGTCTTTATGTATGATATACATCCATGAAAAATAGGAGAAAATTGCTTTGGTTGATAACCACAAACATATCAGCTGGCTGCCTTCAGTTATTCACTTAAAATTATTCTTATTTTACCATGGTTTTTCTTCTGTTGCATAAATATTCCAGACTGGAAAAGTTAAATATAAATTTCAAAAAATGGATAAGCAAATCAGTTGTAGTAATAATTATGTTACAAAATGTGTTCATTTTCTAAGTGTGTGCAATATTTGAAACACTTTACTTAAAAATAGGTTAATATTGACATTTTAATTTAAGATGTTTAATTGTAAAAAATGATTTATAGCGTAGTTTAAATAGTAATCTTAGAAATTACATAAAGCTGTATATATACACATTTCGGAGGCATGAAGTCAACATATTTATTATTTGTACAAAAATATTTAAATTTTAAAGGGTTTATTAGTAAATGTGAAGCAATACTTATAAAGCTAATACAATACAATAAATTATAAACGCAGTATCTAAACATTAATGTTAAACTATGACAACCAGTTGTTAAACCAGTAGTTCAACAACATGAGGTTTACTTGTTTTCTGCACTGAGGAACTAAACTCCAAAATAACTGCGGAATACCTCTCAGGATGAAACAGGGAAGTTTTTTTATTTGCAAAAGACACACTTGGACTGAATGATTATGAAGTGTCCATGGCAATGAGATGTGTTGGTTTTCCTGAGGTGAGGCTAAGGAGTATAGGGTTCGCTGACTGTTGGCACTAGATGAAGCCAGCTTAGCAACAGAGTATCTCTGATCTGTGTTCAGGGGTCATGATCGATCAAACAATAAGTCATCCGTGAGGAAGTAGCAGTGCCTCAAAGAGGGTTGATACAATACTTGAGAACTGCAGCATGACCTTGGAGAAACAATTTCCTGTTAACTTTGCCGCTGACTTTAACCGTGTCTTTTATAGCAATGTGATTAATGTCAGGATCGATTTTCATGTTTGCAGACCCAAGCTGACTTCATTTACTCTTTTAGTTTCAGATTCATTTTCAGATCAGTTCACAACTCAACTTTCTTTCCTTTCTCTTCCTTCTTTCTCCCATTCATCCTTCCCTCCCTCCCTCTCTTCCTTGCATCCTATCTTCCCTCTTTCCCTTCCTCCTTCCATCCCTTCTTTCCTTCCTTTCCTCTTTTCTTTTTGGGATGAAGGGATGGAATTACATGCACAAACATTTTTTTCTCTCATATTTACTTTCTCCTCAAAAGCAAGGCACATGACTCAACAGACTGCTGTTTGTCCTCACCCAAAACTATTGATGAGACTCTGGAGAATCCAAGACAGAGGCAGTTGCTTAGAGTGGAATCAGAAACTTCATTTTGGTCCTAAAAAGTAAGATCTGTTTTTGGCCCTGAAGGTCAAAAACAGTCATGGCTGAGTGATTGATATTCACAGCCAAGGTTTTTGCAAGCAACAAAAAAATCTCTCCTGGTGTTCAATTTCGATCAGTTTGAATCCAAATCATACATACTAACATTCTAATTGACTAAATCCTCAAACTAATTTGGCTTATACCACTCAGAATTTTTATTTTTAAATTAAGATCTAAGCAAACACATTGACAAGAAAGCTATGATTACAGAAACAACAAAACAAACTTAACCAGCAAGGCTTGAGTTTTCCTAGAGGAGAAAGCTCTCGGGAAGAGGCAATGGGAAACCAGTGCTCACTGCATACTTTCAGTGGGGCCTGAAGCTCCCTGAGTCAGAGAGACTGCCAGCAAGCGCTCTGAAGAAATCCAGTCACACCCTGCTCTAATTAAAAACATGCCATCTATTCAGTTCAGTTCAGTCACTTACTCATGTCTGACTCTTTGTGACCCCATGGACTGCATCTCGCCAGGCCTCCCTGTCCATCACCAACTCCCAGAGTTTACCCAAACCCATGTCCATTGAGTCGGTGATGCCATCCAACCATCTCATCATCTATTGTCCTCTTCTCCTTCTGCCCTCAATCTTTCCCAACATCAGGGTCTTTTCAAATGAGTCAGTTCTTCGCATCAGGTGGCCAGAGTATTAGAGTTTCGGCTTCTACATCAGTCCTTCCAAAGAACACTTAGGATTGATCTCCTTTAGGATGGACTGGTTGGATCTCATTGCTGTCCAAGGGACTCTCAAGAGTCTTCTCCAACACCACAGTTCAAAATCATCAATTCTTTGGTGGTCAGCTTTCTTTATAGTTCAACTCTCACATCCATTGGAGAAGGGAATGGCAGCCCACTCCAGTATTCTTGCCTAGAGAATTGCGTGGACAGAGGAGCCTGGTGGGCTGCTGTCCATGGGGTCACACAGAGTTAGACACGACTGAAGTGACTTAGCATGCCTGCATGCATTGGAGAAGGAAATGGCAACCCACTCTAGTGTTCTTGCCTGGAGAATCCCAGGGACAGAGGAGCCTGATGGGCTGCCGTCTATGGGGTCACACAGAGTCGGTTGCGACTGAAGCGACTTAGCAGCAGCAGCTTACATCCATACATGCCATTTACTAAACATTGCCTAATTATGGCTAGAATACAGCTTAATGGACCAGCTCTTCTTGTTAGCTTTGGATTCTAATGAATGCTTTCCTTTTTATGCCATATGGATGAATTTCTTAAGTATTCCTAATGTTAGGGTTCTAATCCCTGAGACTGCAAGATTTTCACAGTCTTTAAAGCAGCTGTTCAGTTGTATAAATGACAATTAGCCTATTTATATATAAATTATTGATAACTTTCCCACCCATGAAAAGTGAAAGTGAAGTTGCTCAGTCGTGTCCAACTTTTTGGGACCCCGTGGACTGTAGCCCACCAGGCTCCTCCATCCATGGGATTCTCTAGGTAAGAATACTGGAGTGGGTTGCCATTTCCTTCTCCAGGGGATCTTCCTGACCCAGGGATCGAACCCGGGTCTTCCAAATTGCAGGCAGACACTTTAACCTCTGAGCCACCAGGGAAGCCCCAACCCATAACTAGGGACTAGTCTGTATATAGATGGGTAACCCAAGTGGGCATAATGAGACTTAATCATTTGTCTTATAAGCAGGACTTGCCTGGTCTATCTCCTTCCTCATCTCCCTAACTGCCTCAACACCCCTCATCTGTGTCAATGATAGTTAAGAAGAGATGATGCAAGTCTGGATCTGTTGGTGGCCTGTCTGCATGATGTGTGGACAGATATGCCAGAGAGCAGAGGAAATATCAGAAGCAATAATAAAGCAAGCTTATATGAAAATATGAGACTAGATCTTGATAAATTTATTTGAGCTTGTGAATCCAACAGCATCTGATGGAAAAACCTCCAGATTTTTCAGAAGTCTGAGCTAATATTTTACACCTTTTTCAAGATTTACTTTCCAATCGAAAATTTCTTCCTCTACCAGAAAGAATAGCACTCATGGAAATGACTCAGCAAAACAAAATGAAAGTGAAAGTCACTCAGTTATGTCCAACTCTTTGCAACCCTATGGAGTATACAGTCAGTGGAATTCTCCAGGCCAGAATACTGGAGTGGTTAACCATTCCCTTTTCCAGGGGATATTCCCAACTCAGGGATCAAATCCAGGTCTCCCACATTGCAGGTGATTCTTTACCAGCTGAACCACAAGGGAACCCCATAGCCTATCCCTTCTCCAGTGGAGCTTCCCAACCCAGGACAGAACAGGGATCTCCAGCAATGCAGGCTGATTCTTGACCAGCTGAGCTATCAGGGAAGCCCACAAAACAAAATGACTTATGCTCTATAATGACACTTCCTCACACACCCATAACATAAAACCATTTTAGGAGAAAATCAAAATAGTTTAGTCCACATTCACCTAAATACATTTAAGTTCCAGTCATAGGGAGTCTATAGGCAATTTTTTTTTAAAGGAAACCTTGCTGGAAATATTTCTCAAATGCTTATTGTATGCAAAAGGAATCCAAATTTAAATAAAAATATTCCTCTCTTTCTCCAGGGAGCTGTGTAATTTTGGGTCCTCCAACAAACAGATGGATCTTATGAGAGGATTAGAACTGAAAGATATTACTGGGAGGAATAATTTCCTATGGAAAAAAAGGGAGAAGGAGCCAGAGAAGGGGAAAATAGAAGGTGTGACCCCTGTGAAGCTGAAGGGGAAGGAAAAAGGAATAAGTATGAAGTTACTGCTCAAAGCTGTCCGTTAAATGAGCCCTGCAACTCAGAGAAGTGAGCTGCCTAGCCAGGGAAGCTTAGCTTCAGCAGGTGCTCACAGATGGGTCCAGAGGAATCTGAGTAGTGGTAGTTGCTAGTCAAGTCTGCTGCCTGCAGCAGGAGATTAGATGAGCACATTTTCATAGTCACACATAAAACTAAATGTAACAATGAACTAGAAGAGAAAAGGCATGATAATGAGGTTAACAAAACCATGGTATCAACACCAATACACACACATAAACTTGAAATTAAATTTAAGAGAAAACTAATATTTAAAGAATTAAGGAAAGTTACAAAAGAAAAAACAATATTTGACCTCGACTTGAAAGACAAATATGTTTTCCGTAGCACAAGACGTGGAAGAATGACTTTCCAAGCAAAGGAACAAGATAACTAGAGCATGAAAACATTGGAATACAGGGCTGGGTGGGGGCAGAGTTATGTAACAGGTTGGACTAGATTGAGAAAAATGTATCATGCAAGTCAAGAATGTGTTATTAATACACATACATGGAATCTAGGGGGGGGAAATGGCAGAAATGAACCTATTTGCAGGACAGGAACAGACACTCAGGACAGTACAGATGTAGAGAACAGACGCTTGGACACAGAGAGGGAAGGGGAGCTGGCGTGAACTGAGGGTAGCACTGACATATATGCACTATCATGTGGAAAATAGATAGCTAGTGGGAAGTTGCTGTGAAGGACAAGGAGTTCAGTTCAGTTCTCTGTGCTGACCTAGAGGAGTGGGATGGGGATGGGTGGGAGGGAGGCTCAAGACAGAGGGGATGTATGTATACATATAGCTGATTCACGTTATTGTACAACAGCAACCAAGCAACTATCCCTAATTAAAAACAAACAAAAAAAAATGTTAGGAATTAATATATGTTAAGAAAAGCAATAAAAATAACATATGTGAGGGGTCCAATGCTTATATCAACAAAGAGGGTAGATTAGAAATGGAGAGATGGGGAGCGAGTACAAGGCAGCTCCAAAGTGAAGGTGAGAGCTGATGGGAGGCAGTGGAGATGAGGAAATAAGGATGGTTGATGCGGGAAGGAGCAGGGAGGGAAGAGCAATGAGTCTCAATTATTTGGTCCCCAAGCCTTGCAGGATTTTGCAGCTAAATATTAATAACACAGAATACAGGCAGCTTTGAGAGAAAAGATGTTCAGATTTATACTTACTGAGTTCAGGATTCAGCACACAGCACGTTGTGTTATCACTTCTTCATTCCCAGCACCAGAGTTTAAATCATAGCTCCACCATTTATTATCTATGAGACCACGAGCAGATCTCTTGAATTCTGTGCCTCAGTGTCCTCCTCTGTTAAGTGGGGATAATGATGGTATTTGCCTTTTAGAGTTGTTTTGAATGTTAAAGGATTTTTTTATGCTTTTTTTTTAAATGTTATTTTTTATTGAAGGATAATTGCTTTACAGAATTCTGCTGTTTTCTGTCAAACCTCAACATGAATCAGCCATAGGTATACATATATCCCCTCCTTTTTGAAACTCCCTCCCATCTCCCTCCCCATTCCACCCCTCTAGGTTGATACAGAACCACACAGCAAATTCCCGTTGGCTATCTATTTTACATATGGTAATGTAAGTTTCCATGTTACTCTTTCCATACATCTCATCCTCTCCTCCCCTCTCCCCATGTCCCTAAGTCTATTCTCTATGTCTGTTTCTCCATTGCTGCCCTGTAAATATTCATCAGTACCATTTTTCTAGATTCATATATATGTATTAGATTTAATTGGCTATAGTTATTGTTATTGTGATTTTATTTTTTCAGAATGCTCAACAGGCACCTATGTAAATGTTAGCTTCCCCCCCCACCCCATAACTCAAACAAAAAGTAACACGAGACACCTTTTTAAAATCTGTACAACTCAATTTATAAATTGATAAAATGCTATAATTCTAGTCTACTATAGATAGATAGATATTATATATTAGTGAAAAAAGTGAAAGTGAAAGTGATAGTTGCTCAGTCATGTCTGACTCTTTGTGACCCCATGGGCTGTACCTTGCCAGGCTCCTTTGTCCCTGGAATTCTTCAGGCAGGAATATTGGAGTGGTTAGCCATTCTCTTCTCCAGTGGATCTTCCCGACCTAGGGATCAAACCTGTGTCTCTGCATTGCAAGCAGATTATTTACCATCTGAGTCACCAAAGAATCCCTATATATGTGTATGTATGTATGTATGTATAAACATAAGTCCTGTTTATGTATTTAATTTGAACATGCTACTTTTTGCTGAGTAAATGACTTTGTTTTATTAATTTTTAATCAGAGTTATATTTCTAGCTTTTCCTATAGCTTACATTATCAGGAAACTTAGATAATAAAAATAAATTCCTGCAATTAGAATATATAGCCAGTTTTGTTTTGTTATTTTTTGAGAAAGAGAGAATACAGGCTGAACTTTTCTCCTCTCTTTCTCCTCTCCTCTCTCTTTCTATGCTACCATGGCTTTATAGTTCATTTTCTCACATTTCATATTAAAGCAATAAATTTTATCTCTTAACTGCATTGTTTGTTTTTATTTCCCAATGAAAAGTATTCTTCTCATATTGCTATTTCTTGATTTATAAAGTTTAGATCTTATCTACTTTTACTTACTACTCTGATACATTAGGATTATGTGTATTATATTTTATTATTTTATATGTAATACAATACATATTATTACTTTAAAGTACATAA
Source organism: Muntiacus reevesi (assembly GCF_963930625.1). NCBI lineage: Eukaryota > Metazoa > Chordata > Mammalia > Artiodactyla > Cervidae > Muntiacus > Muntiacus reevesi. The sequence goes on along the minus strand of NC_089261.1, from coordinate 36,329,302 downwards.
GGATTCTTTTCTTTTAAATCACTTTCTCCAAAAAAGTTAAAACCTAGGTCATCCTATTAAATGTTAGGTATTATCATTTGCTATGCATATATAAAATTACTGATCTTAACAACCATTGTTTTCTTTAAAACTTGTTAAATGTTAATATTTTTACTGGTTTTGTGATTTGCATGTCTCAGTGTCATGATCTGTTAGTTCACACCTCCTTCTCCTCAGGAGTCTCCTTTCTAGGATACGTCATCATTCTATCTTCCTGCTCCAAATTGGACTATTTAATCTTAAGATTTGATTTAAGTCATACCTGAATGGTCTAGTGGTTTTCCCTACTTTCTCCAATTTGATTCTGAATTTGGCAATAAGGAATTCATGATCTGAGCCACAGTCAGCTCCTGGTCTTGTTTTTGCTGACTGTATAGAGCTTCTCCATCTTTGACTGCAAAGAACACAATCAATCTGATTTCAGTGTTGATGTCCATGTGTACAGTCTTTTCTTGTGTTGTTGGAAGAGGGTGTATGCCACGACCAGTGTGTTCTCTTGGCAAAACTCTATTAGCCTTTGCCCTGCTTCATTCTGTACTCCAAGGCCAAATTTGCCTGTTATTCCAGGTATTTCTTTACTTCTTACTTTTGCATTCCAGTCCCCTATAATGAAAAGGACATCTCTTTTTGGGTGTTAGTTCTAAAAGGTCTTGTAGGTCTTCATAGAACCATTCAACTTCAGCTTCTTCAGCATTACTGGTTGGGGCGTAGACTTGGATTACCATGATATTGAATGGTTTGCCTTGGAAACGAACAAAAGATTTGCAAAAAAGCAAAATGGCTGTCTGAGGAGGCCTTACAAATAGTTGTGAAAGAAGAGAAGTGAAAAGCAAAGAAGAAAAGGAAAGATATACCCATTTGAATGCAGAGTTCCAAAGAATAGCAAGGAGAGATAAGAAAACCTTCCTCGGCGGTCAGTGCAAAGAAATAGAGGAAAATAATAGAATGGGAAAGACTAGAGATCTCTTTAAGAAAACTAGAGATACCAAGGGAACATTTCATGCAAAGATAGGCTCAGTAAAGGACAGAAATGGTGTGGACCTAAAAGAAGCAGAAGATATCAAGAAGAGGTGGCAAGAATGCATAGAACTATACAAAAAGGTCTTCACGACCCAGATAATCACAATGGTGTGATCACTCACCTAGAGCCAGACATCCTGGAATGTGAAGTCAAGGGGGCTTTAGGAAGTATCACTATGAACAAAGCTAGTCATGTATGGATGTGAGTTGGACGATAAAGAAAGATGAGCACCAAAGAATTGATGTTTTTGAACTGTGGTGTTGGAGAAGACTCTTGAGAGTCCCTTGGACTGCAAGGAGATTCAACCAATCCATCCTAAAGGAGATCAGTCCTGGGTGTTCATTGGAAGGACTGATGTTGAAGCTGAAACTCCAATAATTTGGCCACCTGATGTGAAGAGTTGATTCATTTGAAAAGACCCTGGTACTGGGAAAAATTGAGGGAAAGAGGAGAAGGGGGACGACAGAGGAGGAGATGGTTGGATGGCATCACCGACTCAATGGACATGGGTTTGGGTAAACTCCGGGAGTTGGTGATGGACAGGGAGACCTGGCGTGCTGCGGTCCACGGGGTGGCAAAGAGTCGGACACGACTGAGTGACTGAACTGACTGAACTGATTCATCTCCTTTAATTTCTTGTTAATTCCTTGGAGGCTACTTCTTTAAAAAAATGCAAAAAAAGGGATATATATATATAGCATACAAAAAGTAATAAATATATTCCAATAGAGTCTGAGGATGATAGCCATGTAATAGGTTAATCTTAAGATTGAGTCAGTCAGTATCAGTTCATTTGCTCAGTCATGTCCAACTCTTTGTGACACCATGGACTGCAGCACACCAGGCCTCCCTGTCTGTCATCAACTCCTAGAGTTTACTCAAACTCATTTCCATTGAGTTGGTGATGCCATCCAACTATCTCATCCTCTGTCATCCACTTCTCCTCCTGCCTTCAATCTTTCCCAGCATCAAGGTCTTTTCAAATGAGTCATTTCTTTGAATCAGGTGGCCAAAGTATTGGAATTTCAGCTTCAACATCAGTCCTTCCAATGAATATTCAGGATTGATTTATTTTAGAATGGACTGGTTGGATCTCCTTGAAGTCCAAAGGGCTTTCAAGAGTCTTTTCCAATACCACACTTCAAAAGCATCAATTCTTTGGTGCTCAAGTTCTTCATAGTCCAACTCTCACATCCATACATGACTACTGGAAAAACCATAGCCTTGACTAGATGGACCTCTTTTGGCAATATCTCTGCTTTTTAATATGCTGTCTAGGTTGGTCATAACTTTTCTACCAAGAAGTAAGCATTTTTAAATTTCATGGCTGCAGTCACCATCTGCAGTGATTTTGGAGCCCAGAAAAATAAAGTCTGACACTGTTTCCCCATCTCTTTGCCATGAAGTGATGGGACTGGATGCCATGATCTTAGTTTTCTGAATGGTGAGATTTAAGCCAACCTTTTCACTCTCCTGTTTCACTTTCATCAAGAGGCTCTTTAGTTCTTCTTCACTTCTGCCTTAAGGGTGGTGTCATCTGCATATCTGAGGTTATTGATATTTCTCCTGGCAATCTCCATTCCAGCTTGTTTTTTAATTAGTCCAGTGTTTCTCATGATGTACTCTGTATATAAGTTAAATAAGCAGGGTGACAATATACAGCCTTGATGTACTCTTTTTCCTATTTGGAACCAGTGTATTCCTTGTCCAATTCTAACTGTTGCTTCCTGACCTGCATACAGGTTTCTCAAGAGGCAGGTCAGGTGGTCTGGTATTCCCATCTCCTTCAGAATTTTCCATGGTTCATTGTGATCCACACAGTTGAAGGCTTTGACGTAGTCAATAAAGCAGAAATAGATGTTTTTCTGGAATGCTGTTGCTTTTTTGATGATCCAGCGGATATTGGCAATTTGATCTCTGGTTCCTCTGCCTTTTCTAAAACCAGCTTGAGCATCTGGAAGTTCACGGTTCACATATTGTTGAAGCCTGGCTTGGAGAATTTTAAGCATTACTTTACTAGTGTGTGAGATGAGTGCAATTGTGTGGTAATTTGAGCATTCTTTGGCATTGCCTTTCTTTGGGGTAGCTTATAGTTTTTCTGGGTAGTTAATTAATGAGAATGTTCCTAATTTATCCTTTACTTGATTGACTCATGGATTGAGCCAAATGTTAAGATATGCTTTTCTTCGGAATTTTAAAGGCTTTCCTCTCTTTTCTTCCCTTATTTGTTGCTTCTGAGAACCATACTATCATTCAGATTCCCTCTCTTATTGTTTTGGGAATTCTTTCTTCCTTTTCTTTTAAAGCTTTTTCTATCTTTTTTTCTCATTTGAGGTGCTAGGGAAATACTTGGCCATTTTCAAATTGGAAAAGGATGCTCCTCAGTTCTGGATAGTTACGTGCCTGATTCGCTATGGTCAAAGAAAATATCATCATAACCACCTTCTATCTCCTTCTCATAGGAAAAGAGAATGATCAAAATCCCCTTCCCAATGAATTATGAGTTAGATTTTGTCAGTGAGAGGTACTCCAGGGACTGCTGTACACACATACAATGATAGACCTATGATACCGGTTGGCCAGCACTAAAATCAACAGCAGTGGTCTACCTTCCTCGAGATTCTTAAATTGTTAGGTTGGTGCAAAAGTAATTGCAGTTTTTGAATTGTTGAAATTGGAATGTGTCCTTAAATAAACGTGGTTATGTTATAAATCATTTTATTGTGCATTTCTTGCTATGTTTTGGCTAATGATTTATTACTTGTTATTTATATTTGTTTTAGATTATAGAGATGACATTAAACAAAAAGAAAATTTGAGCAATTTTCTTATTTGAGCCTATAATGTAAAACAGCAGAGGTAATGTGCAACACCAACAATGCATTTGGCCCAGGAACTGCTAATGAACACACAGGCAGTGGTGATTTAAGAAGTTTTGCAAAGGAGGCCATAGACTTGAAGATGAAGAGCATAGTGGCCAGCCACCAGAAGCTAACAACAACAAGTTGAGAGCAATCATTAAAGCTGATCCTTTTACAACTACATGAGAAGATGCTGAAGAACTCAGTGTTGACCATTCTATGGTCACTTGGCATTTGAAGCAAATTGGAAAGGTGAAAAAGCTTGATAAGTGGGTGCTGCATGAGCTGACTGAAAATCAGAAAAATCATCATTTTGAAGTGTGTCCTCTCTGTTCTAAACAACAACAAAGAACCATTTCTCGATAGGATTGTGATTTGTGACAAAAAGTGGATTTTATGTGGCAATTGACAATGACCAGCTCAATAGTTGGACTGAGAGCTTCAAAGCACTTCCCAAAGCCAAACATGAACCCAAAAAGGTCATGGTCACTTGCTGGTGGTCTGCTGCTTGTCTGATCTACTACAGCTTTCTGAATCCCAGTGAAACCATTACATCTGAGAAAAATGCTCAGCAAATTGATGAGATGTACTGGAAACTGCAATGTGTGCAGTTGGCATTGGTCAACGGAAAAGACCCAATTCTTCAGCATGACAATTCCTGACTGGAAGTTGCACAGCCAAAGCTTCAGAAGTTGAATGAATTGGGCTATGAAGTTTTGGATCATGGGCCATATTCACCTGACCTCTCGCCAGCTGACTAACACTTCTTTAAGCATCTCAACTTTTTGCAGGGAAAATGCTTCCACTACCAGCAAGAGGCAGTAAATGTTTTCCAAGAGTGTTGAATCTCAAAGCACAGATTTTTACACTACAGGAATAAACTAACTTATTTCTCATTGGCAAAAATGTGATGAGTAATGGTTCATATTTTGATTAATAAATATGTGTTTGAGCCTAGTTATAATAATTTAAAATTCACCGTCCAAAACTGCAACTACTTTTGTACCAGCATAATAAATAATAGTTGCCAGGCACTGATTTTGCAGTTGAATCTGTGTGAAGTGGCTTCCCTTGAGCCTATTCAGTTAAGTTCAGTTCAGTTGCTCAGTAGTGTACAACTCTTTGCGACCCCATGGACTGCAGCATGCCAGGCTTCCCTGTTCATCACAAACTCCCAGAGCTTGCTCAAACTCATGTTCATTGAGTCGGTGATGCCATCCAACAATCTCATCCTCTGTCATCCCCTTCTCCTCTGGCCTTCAATCATTCCCAGCATCAGGGTCTTTTCAAATGAGTCAGTTCTTCATATCAGGTGGCCAAAGTATTGGAGTTTCAGCTTCAGCATCAGTCCTTCCAATAAGTGTCAGATATTTTCTGAAAATCTCCCGCCTTGGCACTTCAGGCAGTAGATAGCAAAAATGGTCAATGTCCATGAGAATTCTGAGACTTGAAGTGGGTGTGTGCGAGGTCCTGGGTGTCACCTCCTTCTATTCAGTTTCCCCTATCCTTGTGTTTGCAGTCCTCACAAGCGTATATGCATCTTTAATTTTTTGTACTGAAAAACTTCCTACTTGGAATATCAAGATTGGCTTCTCTTTTCCTGGAAAAACTTGGCTGAAGCACATTCTTTTGATATTTCTTTGATAAGGTTCTCCTTATGATTCTCTTTGCCTACATTTTCTAGAACCTCTTTTATTTCATCAATGGTATTCTTAGATTGAGGATTTTTTTGTTTTCCATTTTTGCTTGATTTTCTATGGTGTTTTTAATTTCTTTTTACTTTAGTTGTGCACTTAGGAAGTTTTCTTGATCTCCTTTGATCATTTTATTACTTTTTTTTTTTTCATTTTAGCTATCAAATGTTCACTTTCTAATCTCAAATTGACTTTCTTTTATTGCTTCCCATTATTTTATAGATATTATATCTTTTCCAGGATATTTAATTGCTATAAATTTCACTTGTGTTTACCTCCTATTCCCAGCATTATCTTTTTTACTATTTACATATTTTATTTAAATTAGGGTCTATACTATGGGAGGCATTCCACAAATGTCTTGTGATATTTAGTTGGATTTAAGAATTTAAAAATTCTCAGTGAAAGCTATATTGCTGGGGATGATGAATGGATGGATTTTGATAAAAGTTGCTAAGTTACAGTTATTTTTAAAAGTTCCCTTAATTACCAATATTCAGGGAGCTTTCTTCACACTTTTAAAGAATAATTTTCCATTTCTCCCAGGAGTCTATACTTGGCTAGAAACATTCTGTGAATTGGAAGAGAGAAGTCTGGGGTTCTTTTTGTTGAATGTGAAAAAAATTTAATTAATCTCTTAGTTTTCACTCCATAACTCAGTCCTTCCATCTGTCATTTTTGATGTGCCTGAAGGAGAGAATATATTGCTCAGTGTCTATAGAGAATAAACTAGTCTTATGCCTGGCGATGGGACACTTCAGCCCAAACTCTTTCAATATCTGCTTTTTTGTTTTTGCAACTCATGAGTCTCATTTAGTATTTTCTTTAAAAACTATAGCTTATCTCTTTTCTGCCTATCCTTTTACCACCCTGTCGCCTTTCTATGCTCAAACATATAGTTAAGATCTCCCATCTACTGAAGTCACCTCTTACATTTTATTTGAACTGGTAGTTTTATATCTTTTAAAATCTGTATATTGCCATTTTGTGGATGTCTTGGGAGAGAAAAGAGAAATATACATGGTTAATCTTCCACGTTCATTTGACACCCCAGAACCTAATACTTATTCACTATGATCCACTGCTCCATGGTCTTATTTATTCTGGGGAGCAGAGATGTGTTAGCGTAGGGACTGAAGGATTAGAGGTTAAGCATCACAAGTAAATCCCTCTTCCTCTAAGTAATTAGACAAGTTAGTCTACATGCTCGGACTTACAGAATCTCTCTTTTAACTCTTATTCCACAAGATCATTGGATGCTCCACAGTTAGGGGACAAAACTCATGTGATTAGTGTCTGTTCAGTTGTGCTGTCTTCCTAATGAACTTTGTGGGGTTATCATTTGTCCCACCTGAACATCCAAAAGCTGCTGAAATCAAAGCAGATAAAACCGTGTCTTATCCTCTTCTGTGTCAGCACCACTGGCGCCCCGGAGGCCTTACCTGTCCCGCATCACCCTACCATTCCTCCACGGCTGCTGATGTCGCATGTTGGGTTGTGCAGGCCTTAGGCGGCAGTTGCCACCTAGAATCACATATAAGAAATTAGGAGAGCTCTTCTTTTCTCAGCTTTCCCCCCTGCCTCTTAGAGTTTTGAACCTGCCAGTGGAATCAGGAACCAGGCATCTCAACTCATAATAGCATTTTTTGATCAATTCATTAATAGTGTAAGTCTATTTTAAAAAATATTTTGATAAGCATGTCTTTCATAGTATCTTATATTTCATTTATCTTTTACTAATAGTTATTACTGACAACAATGCTCTCTACTCTGAGCTGCCCAGGCCTATATTAGATATGTAAAAGAAGTTGAGAAAATGAAAGAAAACAATGAAAATAATGTAAAATAACATAAACATTACTATACACCTCTTATCATGGTATCAGCTTTTCTCTTGCATGCTCCTGAGTCCCACATGAGAAGCTGGGTGATCTGTGAACATATTACAACTTCTCCCTAACAACCCAATAATGCATGGAGGCTTCCTTCCAGATTTCCTTCACATCAGAGCAGAAGGAAAATAATTAGAAGGTCAGAAGCTGTCATACCTTAATTTCCTCAATTTAATATTTCTTTTATATAAAGAAATAAACAAAAATAATTTCCCACATTGAAAATTCTTTATAAACCACTGTATTATGCATCAAGAATATATATAGTAGAATATACAATGGTTGCAAGTGTATAATTTTGCACTGTAAGCATTTAAAATGTGCAAACAGCATGACATACTTTCATTCATTATTTTTTTCATTTTCTAGTTTTGTGCAATTTTGATAAAAGTAAATTATGTTTCCTTCTGAAATTTCACTTGATTTTCCAGAGGGCAGAATGCCAATATAAACAAATGAAAATAACTTCCTTTAAAGTGGGCAAGTCAGGAATGCATGCTGTGTCTGGCAGTAGAATTAGAGTCTTTTAACTATAAAAGTTAAATTGCTTCTTTTCTAAAAACAATATTAAAGTGTGTACAATTATTAAGTCACAATTGAATAGATATGAGTATTTTGCTAACATCAAACACTGTCTGTAGTGTGCTTGAATAGCTATCCCTGAAATACAATGCAAAAAAAAAAAAATCTAAATTATGTATTAAATTCTTAAACTGTTTAGTGTCTCTTATTTTCTCATTTACTCACAGCTATCAATTTTGGATTAACTCAAGGATTAATTATCCATTTTATGATTTTTCCATACCTTCCCCTCCTTCTCCCTATTTCTGTCTGCCTGTTGGCTGTTTTCCTACTAGATGACACCTGAGTCATGGCCTGGAAAAGAATCTAATGTAGGATGAAACACAAAATGCCTCTAGGAGGAGGCCGAATAGTACTAGAATTAACATTTCTATCTGAATCTAAATTAGCCTGTAATTATTTCTATGTCATATCCACATACATCAGTCAAAAGTGTTCCGTGAGAAGAATTTTCATCCAAATGTGGACAATAAGTCAATGAGTAAAGCAAGCTATTTAGTTGTTTAAAATCATATATCACAATTCAAAAGGTGAGAAAAGGACACCTATTCTTTTATGCCTGTGTGGAAAAACTTCAAAGTAACTTTAGAAATTATTTTATCCAAAAGTCTACAGGCAGTAAATGCTGGAGAGGGTGTGGAGAAAAGATAACCCTCTTACACTGTTGGTGGGAATGCAAACTAGTACAGCCACTATGGAGAACAGTGTGGAGATTCCTTAAAAAACTGGAAATAGAACTGCCATATGACCCAGCAATCCCACTGCTGGGCATACACACTGAGGAAACCAGATCTGAAAGAAACACGTGCACCCCAGTGTTCATCGCAGCACTGTTTATAATAGCCAGGACATGGAAGCAACCTAGATGCCCATCAGCAGACGAATGGATAAGAAAGCTGTGATACATATACACAATGGAATATTACTCGGCCATTAAGAAGAATGCATTTGAATCAGTTCTAATGAGATGGATGAAACTGGAGCCTATTATACAGAGTGAAGTAAGCCAGAAACAAAAACACCAATTCAGTATACTAACTCATATATATGGAATTTAGAAAGTTGGTAACGATAACCCTGTATGTGAGACAGCAAAAGAGACACAGATGTATAGAACAGTCTTTTGGACTCTGTGGGAGAGGGCGAGGGTGGTATGATTTGGGAGAATGGCATTGGAACATGTAAATTATCATATGTGAAACGAATTGTCAGTCCAGGTTCAACGCATGATACAGGGTGCTCAGGGCTGGTGCACTGGGATGACCCAGAGGGATGGGATGGGGAGGGAGGTGGGAGCGGGGTTCAGGATGGGGAACACATGTACACCCATGTCTGATTCATGCGAATGTATGGCAAAACCAATACAATATTGTGAAGTAAAAAAAAAAAGACAAAAAAAAATAAAAGGGAAAATATAGATATTATTTTTGTTACACAATGAAAAAAAATGTGAATATTCTTTCAGAGACATAGAAAAAAGAAATGAGCACAGAGTCATCTCCAATAGGTGCGCTCCTGATTGCCCAGTTGTTAAGAATCTGCCTGGCAATGCAGGGGATGTAGTATCCATCTCTGGGCAGGGAAATATGATCTCACATGCCATGGAGCAACTAAGTCCATGTACTGTTACTACTGAAGCCAAGGAGCTCTGGAGCCCGTGCATCACAATTAGAGAGCCTGCTTGCCACAACTCTGAGCCTGCACATGCCAAAGGCCATGATCCACAACTAAAGAGCTCGTGCACTGCGACGAAGATCCTGCGTGCTGCGACTAAGACCAGATATGGTCAAATAAATCAATAAATATTAAAAAAAAAAAGAATCATTTCCAATAATCATCTGAACATTTGGTGGCAGCTCACTGCGTTTAATCTACAACTTACCTGGAGATTAAAAAATAATATCCTTTTAACACACGAAAATATTTTATCTGTTTATATTGGCCTAACACTAAATAAACAAAAATAAAACTGAACAATACCCAGATTGTTATGATGTTTCTCATGCCACGGTTTGTGGCTGTCATGTTAACTGACATGTTTCAAACACCACTTCTCTTGGAATTCAAGTTTGGTACCTCACTGGCAATCACAGTGAAGTGAATGTGCCAGGACGAAATAAACACACCCGTCTTTAGGTCTTAGTTGGGGGAGAGAAAGTTGATTTTAAGTCTCAGCAATTACATTTTTCATGTTTTAAATCTACTTCAATACTAGGAAATGGCTTTCCCCTTAACATTTATTCATATATTCAGTCAAAAATTATTGTATATCAACTATGCATGTGTATTGTATTATAAAAATATTTTCTTATATGACTTCAAGACATGTCTCTGGATTTTATTAATGAAAATCAGGAAAATCATTCCCCAAAATTATATTGATTAAAAAAAGTTAGTGACAGTGAGAAGACCTTGCCTCTGCCTTCTCCCCTGCTTCTGAATTGATATTTATGATAAGACAAGCTTTTATACGTATCTTTACTATTTTCAATAGAAAGGATATTCAACTTTAAAATAAAATATATTCAACTGTAAAAAAAAAGTCATAATTACCACCTGTATCACTTAAAGGAAGTTATAAAAGTTCTGGAGATGAAAGCCTTCAAATATTTTGATCTCTCTAGATCAAAGTTGCTTCATAAATATGAAGTAGTTTTATTTCTTTAAATAAATTGAAGAATATGTGCATTGTATCTAAAGGAACTATGCCTCATCACTTGCCACTCCTTACAAATACAAAATAATCTAATGAGCACAGTGGTCCTTCTGCTTGAAACTGCTTTGTGAAATATGAAAAGACAAGGACACCCTTCAGCATACATAGAAATAAGCTCCTGGAAATTTTGAGGGGAAATGGCTTTTACGTCTCTGCTGTTCTTAGTGTATTTGTGAGATTAGTATTCCTTTGCTGTTAAATATTCTATCCCATAGCTTGAAAATTGAACTGAGAGAAAATATTCTACTAATTAAAACAAAGGAAGTTATATTCTTTTATCCAGTTATAAAGTTATCTTCCTACAAATACATGAAAATAGCTAGAAATTAACTTGCAAATTGCTTTTAGAACAGTTTAAGTACAGTTGCCCACTGTAAAGTAATTAAAGGAAACGTTGCTGCAGCACCAGGTAGACCCTGCATGAGAGCTTAGTTGCTTCAGTCATGTCGGACTCTTTGCAACCCCAGGGACTGAAGCCCGCCGGGCTCCTCTGACCACGGGATTCTCCAGGCAAGAATACTGGAGTGGGCTGCCATGCCCTCCTCCAGGGGATCTTCCCAACTCAGGGATTGAACCCACGGCTCCCGTGGCTTCCGAGACTCCTGCCTTGCAGGTGGATCCTTTACCTACCGAGACACCTGGGAAGCCCCTTAGGAAGACCAACATCACTGAAAACGTAGGAAAGATGGCCATGGTGATGATCCGTCACCCTTCAGCGGCAAAGCATCTGAATCTTCTTTGACATTTTAGGTCTTCCCCAAAACATGAATTGTGCAGAGGCAGACTGTGTCATCTGCTAGAGAAGTTGAAATTGAGGGACCGACTCACCTTCCCAACATCCTTTAGAGCAAAGATGCAAGCACATGAGCCAAGCTGTGCCAAGGAAACGCAATAACCTCAGAATTAAAGTGGGAAGCTAGTGTCACACACACACTTGACCCGAGGGACTCTTATGAAAAGTTGTTTCCTGGGCATCAGTGGCAGCATTGGTATTCAGAAATATATAATTGGCCGTGCCAGGTACAGTATTTAGCATCTTACCAGCTTGGCAATTATGTTCTCAGATGACTAATCACAGTGCAAATTTGGATGCGATCTTCCTGTCTGTGTAGCCTCAAATTTAATTTTGTATTGACTCTGGCAGTTATGAAACACTTTTAGAAACATTTCTTTTATAATCAGAGAGAGATGGTTTTATGTGGCTTGTAATTGAGGATCCTAAGTGATTCAAAATGGGATTAATAGCTATATGGTATTGCTTTTTTACCACATTAAAATCCACTTAACACAACATGGTGACAAAATATTGTTATTTTAATACCCAGAATGGAAAAGATCAGCAAGTTATTTTAATAAAATGTTAAGAAGTGGTTGGATTATCTCAATGAGGTCTTAATAAATTTAAAACAAGATTTTATTCTAAGAAAAACATTTTGGTGTATATTTGTGGGAAAAAAAGGATGACCCTTAGAGTATATCAAATAACTTGATATCTGGCTGTTTTACTTTTCATCATGTGGGTTTAGATAAGTCATTTAAACTCTCCGAATCCTGATTTCCTCCGTCATATGGAAAATAAGAGAGAGACTATTTATGTCGTGTGATTGTTGACTTAGAGGTAATATATTTCACATGTTTACCATAGTGTCTGGAGCATGTCAGGTATTCACAAAATTATATCACATAATATATTACTGGATATGAATGAGTTGTCTTCTCAAACTGTCCTTTCTGGGTATGAGTTTTCGTTCTGGCGTGTTCTAAACACCTACACATGCACCTCAATGTTCATTGCAGTACAATTTACAATAGCCAGGACATGGAAGCAACCTGGATGTTCATCAATAGATGAATGGATAAAGAAGATGTAGTATATACAATGGAATATAAAAGGAATAAAAGGAACTCAGTCATAAAAACAAATTGGATTATTTATCGATGTAGGTGGACTAGAGACTGCCATATAGAGTGAAGTAAGTCAGAAAGAGAAAATTAAATGTTACATATTAACACATATATGTGAAAAGCAAATATATGTTAATGCATACATGTGGAATTAAAAAAAATGGTATAGATGATCTTATTTGAAAAACAGAAGTAGAGATATAGACATAGAGAACAAGTGAATGGAGGAGGGAAAGGGGCATAGTGGGATGTATTAAGAGGTTGGGATTGACATGTATACACTATTGATACTCTGTGTAAAATAGATAAGTGATGAGAACCTTGTGTACAGCACAAGGAACTCTTCTCAGTGTCCTGTGCAAACCTAAATGTGAAGGATAAAGGGGATATATGTGTACATATAGTTGATTCACTTTGAGGTACAGTAGGAACTAATACAACACTGTAAAGGAACCATATTCCAATAAAAATGAACTTTAAAAAATCTACAAGGGGGATTCTGACCTGGGCTGTACATGTGGTCCCCCTTGGATATTACACCCAGTGTTCCTAGCTGATGGTTTGAAGTCTCTGCTATATTGATGGCTGAAGGTTTTATCCTTCTTTGTCTTACAAGAAGATAAAGATATAGACTGGGAATATTCTAGATTGTTCACACTGTATTATAAAACAAGAGAAACATGTTTGTAAACTGTGACTCATCATTCATATTTGCATTTTGTATCTTTCCTAACCAATTGTGGCCAACAGTATAAGCTGGTCCCCTATTATGATTTTTCCATTTTACTTCTTGATTGCTTAAACTCAAGCTGAAAATCTATGAAGTAATGTATGTTATCTGTTCCCAAACTTTCAACATGCCTCTTTAGATTGACTTTAGTTACCTTTGATACAATATTAGACTTTGATGGTTCCCTTGCCTTGTGTTCTGAAAAGATATTCTAGACTTGTAATTTCTACTCCAGTTACATCTCTATTTCTATTCACAATGACGGTCTAACTTTCAAGGATAGAGAATATAACAGAATTTCAATTACACATAATTATTCACTGGTTTAATTCTACATTTCATGTGCTATATTCTCATTTAACAATACCAATACTATTACAACCATTATGATTTAAAAAAGAAATTGTAAGTAGTTTTGGT